>NW_021604579.1:1798020-1802637 GCF_004785775.1 Grammomys surdaster | reverse complement strand
AGGTCACAGTGGATCAGGAGGCACAGAGGTCACAGTGGATCAGGAGGCACAGAGGTCACAGTGGATCAGGAGGCACAGGTCACAGTGGGTCAGGAGGCACAGGTCACAGTGGATCATCAGGAGGCACAGAGGTCACAGTGGATCAGGAGTGCAGGCATCAAAGCCCGGCCCCTGCCTGTCCCTGAGCTAGGGAGAGGCTGTTTGCAGAGCATGGCTGCCACCAGCTGCCAGAAGGAATGAGGATGCATGCCTTCTGGATTTATGCAGGCAGCCCTGGAACAGGATTGTGTGGCCCTCCTCAGGCACCACTCCATTCAAGCACTCTCAAGGTTCCTGTTGAGATCTTCTGAGCTTGAATCCTGTGAGCACTAGCCCACAGGACCTTGCTGTTTTCAACATACATCTCTTAGACTAATTCTTAAATTGGTTTTTTTCCAGAGTGATGAAGTTGGTGGGGATGTTTGTTTGTTTGTTTGTTTCACAAGTAATAAAACTAACTTTTACAAATTTGAAAAATAGAAGAACTATATGGAAAGAAAATGGGAGTCTGTCATGGAATTGGTGTTGAGGCTGAAGAGTTAAGCTAGGAGAGAGCACAAGCAAGAAACACACATTTATGATCCAGAAAAATGCTAGCAAGGCATGGGCTACATGCTGCAGGACACAGACACTGGTGTATTCTAGTCATCCTAAGGTAGCCAACCTCAGAGAAGAGCAGGGACAAGCACTGGAGAAGAGGGAGCATCATAGGCAAATCCACTGAGGTTCACAACCAGACATCTTGTTAAGGGACCTGCCAACAGCTGGAAAGTGTCAGGAGAAAGAAAGGAGAGAGACAATATCATCATCATCACCACTACCACCACCACCATCATCATCACCATCATCACCACCACCACCATCATCATCATCATCCAGAAAATGGAGTTGGACTGCAGACAGTGGATGGCTTTAGTAGATTTTCGGGGAGTTCAGTCTATCCTTAGGCTAGAGTCTCCTGGGTTTGGTAACTCAGAAGACAGGTATGCTAGATGTCTCCTGACTCAAAGAATCTATGGCCAAGTAAGCATGGGAAACGCACATGTCATTAGGAAGATGGGCAGAATGTGTCTCGGAAGATGAGCAGGATTTGAGAGGGTCTGACACGTTCTGCAGAAACAAGGGCAAAGAGCATCTCGGTCCTGGACAGAAATGCTTAGTGTAGCCTGTGTCTGGTGACAGGGAAGAATTTCCCTGTGCAAACATCAGAGTGGATGCCCACAGGTCACCAGAATGAAGCATGTGTGCAAAGGGCTTGTCTGGAAACCAATGAGAAAGCTTCTGTGAAAAGTGAGGTCCTGGACCTCAGTGGTGACTCTATGAACTAACTTACTTTTGATGTTTAACCTTAGTTGTCAACTTATGGGATCTACAGTCAACTAAGAGACACGCCTTATGAGGGCTTTTCCAGTAAAGATTAATTGAGAAGCAGAACCCTCTCTAGAGTGGGTAGCACCTTCCAGCAGTAGCTTAGATAGGAGGATGTCTGGGGACAAAGTTACTATTTTTCCTGCCCACTTCCTCTCCAAGTTGGTGAGTACATCTACTCTGCTGCTGCTTCTGGCATCCTTTGCTGACACTGGAACCCTGATTCTTGATCTTTCTTGTGTGTGGTGAACATCATTGGTTCTCTGGGGACCCTGTGGGCATTCAGCACGAGAGTGGGAAAGCTAAGTCTCCCTGTCTCATGGTCTGAGCAGCTTCTGTGTTCTCAATCTCTCCAGGGTACAGAGAGCCACTGTTGGACTACCCAGACTGTGTTGTGTAAGCCAATATAATCAATTCTCTTTTTAAGACATATTCACTCTATGGATCCTCTAGCAGAACTCTGACTAATACACAACTCACATATTTCTAGATTTGTTTTGATTACTACCCCTTTGTTCTACTAGGCTTTTGCAAAAATGCCAGATTTTCCAAGAGGAATGCCTTTGGCTTCTATGACTAAATATCTCTCCACTCTGGGTTTTAAAGCTGCAAATATTTCCCTACATGAAGTTCTCTTTCATTTAAAAAGTTAATTTATTAATTAAACTTTCTGAGGCAGCGTTTTGTGGAGCCCAGGCTGATCTGGGAACTACCACTTTGTAGGTGAGAATGACCTTGAACTTCTGATCCTCCTTCCTCCACCCTCCAGTTGCAGTGTTTATAGGTGTGCCTTACCTGCCTGTTTGTTTGTTTTGTTTTTGTTGATTTGAAGATGTATTTTATGTGAGTGTTTGCCTCCATGTGCCTGTATGTCATGTGCATGTAGTACCTTCAGAGGCCAGAAGAGGGAGTCACAGCCCCTGGAACGGGATATAAATGGTTGTGAACTACCATGTAGATGTTGGGAACTACCTCTGCAAAAGCAGCAAGTGCTGCTATTCACAGCTGAGCCACCTCTCCAGCTGCCTGATAATGTGATGGAAAAAGAGAGGCCACTCCACGCTCTGATGATTTGAGCATAAGATAAATCATAAGATTTGTTTTTTGCAAAGCAGTATTTTTGTATCTTATTTTGAGTAATTGAGTAAGTAAATACGTAAGGGAGGCAGCACAGAATCTAGAGAAAACATACTATTCCCCTTCCAGCAGATGGAGCCCAAAGCTCCTCCTCTTAAAAGCTGGCGGATAATCCTGAGAATAGCTGATAATCCTGGCAGATATCACCTCAGCCATGATCAAGGTTAGCATCACCAGTTCTAGGCCTGTGTCTCTGGGAATGACTGGAAGTGAAAGTGTCTCCACTTCTCAAGCATTCTTTCTCCAAAATTGTTGCTTTTATTAATCTTGAGAAAGCACTAGATAAGCCCAGACTGGGAGACATCCTGCAGAACACCACACAAGGACACATCAGATGCACCAAGGTTTCCATGATCAGTCAGAGGACAACAAAGAGACCGTTTGGTCTAGTGTGAGACCTGGCTTGGATTTCAGGATAGAGGGAAGACTTCTGTGGGAAAGGTGTCAAAATCCGAATCAAATCTGGAATTGCATTAGAGAAAGGTGGGTAGGAGAACTATGGAACCTCTCGGTGTTTTTCCTACAATTCTAAAATTATTCCAAAAGTTATAAGGTGTCTAAACAGCCTTCCCCAGCAATGCTCAAAAGAAATAAAAAAATAAGTAAATATAAAAGCCTGGTAATAATTGTCTTAAATGACAAACTAACCTGGGCGTGGTGATTCATGCTTGTAACCCCAGTGGTCTGGGGCTGAGGAAGGAGGGTCTTAGAGGTGGGCTATCTAAGTGGCCAGCCTGAGCTACATAGTGAGATTATTTTTTAATGAAGAAACAGAAAGGCAAATTAAAATAATGTGATACATATTCACCTGCCAAGTTTGCAAGCTCTTTTTGTTGCTATTCTTGTTAAATCTGAATGTATGAGGGAGGGTATAGGCACCTGGACAATGGACATCCAGACACAGCCCGGGTCTAGAGTGTGCTTTGTCAAGATGCATTCAATAGTTGTACATTTTCACTCCTAAGTTCCTCTTTCAGGAAGTCATGCTTTAGTCATTTGCTCTACTTAGAGGTGTGTGTGTGTGTGTGGGGTGTATATGTATGGTGTGAGTACATGGCGTGTGGGGGCATGTGCCCATGTGCAACCATGCAGAGGTGACTTTTCCTATGGCTTGTTGCCATATTCTTTTAGAGCAGAGTCTCTCACTAAGTCAGAAGCTCACCAGTTCAGCCAGGCTGGCTGGCCAGCACACTCCTGTCATCTGCCTCGTCTCTGCCCCCGACACTGGGGTTACAGGCACACACAGCTGTGCCTGGCTTTTTACATGAGTGCTGGAGATTTTAACTCAGGACCTCATGACCCAATGAACCATCTTCAAGTTCCTTATAATTTGATTTTCTTTAGCTGTAGTGTACGGCTTAGTCCCAGTCCACAGGAGGAGGAATTTGTGGGTGATATCTTTTGGTTCTTGCACTCTCTTGGCTCTGTATGATCAGTGGAATGGAAATGTTTTCTAGCCTCTGACTTTTTTTAAAGATTTATTTATTTGTTTATTATGTATACAGTGTTCTGCCTGCATGTGTGCATGCCAGCAGGTCAGATGAGGGCACCAGATCTCATTATAGGTGGTCATGTGGTTGCTGGGAATTGAACTCAGGACGTCTGGAAGAGGAGCCAGTGCTCTTAACCTCTGAGTCATCTCTCCAGCCCCAGCATCTGAAACTTTATATTGTCAGAAATCAGGGTCTATTAATGTAGGGCCCAGACCTCTGACACTTTTGATGCTCAGGTGTTCCTGCCTGACTGGCCTCCCTTTCAGGATAGGCAACCTGCACTTGTGGTTTCCACGTGGCTGGAGATTATATTTTAGCCTCCAAATATAAGAGCTAGGACTCTCAGGCTCGTGGCCAACTGCCCCATGCTTTTCTAGTCTAACCAACCCTTTTCCACTCTGTTAAGTCTTGGTTAACTGATGAAACTCTCGAACCATCTATCAACTCAAGGAAACTGAAACAAAATGGTTGAGGCAGCTGCAAAGTCTACATAGAAACAAAGGCGGGCAGGATGTCCAGGCCCAAGAAGACTATCCCATTAGCAGCCCAGACCGTCATCAGCAGGGAAACTGGTTGTCCC
>NW_021604579.1:1794308-1797620 GCF_004785775.1 Grammomys surdaster | reverse complement strand
CCCTCTCTCCCTCTCTCCCTCTCTCCCTCTCTCCCTCTCTCCCTCTCCTCCTCTCTTCTCCCTCTCTCCCTCTCCCTCTCTCCCTCTCTCCCCCCCTCCCCCTCCCCCCTCTCTCATTGCTCTGTTCCCATAATTTTTTCTAGAATATAACAAATATTCAATATATGTGTGTGGTAGGAAAGGTGACTGGATATGGATGGGTGGATGGAGAGGTGAAAGGATGGGTGGGTGGGTGGGTGGCTGAATAGATGGATGGGTGGGTGGGTGGATGGATGGATGGATACATCTGACATGGTGGAAAATGCATGGCCTGTGGTGGTGCAGTGTCCTTCCTGCTCTAACAGCCTTTCCTGCAGTTCAGCTTACTCCTCTCTCTCTCTCTCTCTCTCTCTCTCTCTCTCTCTCTCTCTCTCTCTCTCTCTCTCTCTGTGTGTGTGTGTGTGTGTGTGTGTATGTGCACATATGTGTAAAAAAGAGACTCACAGGAACTTTTATAGCACATCTTTGAGATACTGAGACCCCGGAAATAGAGAGAGAAAAGAATGATGTAAACCATATCTTTATTCTACTCTCTATAGACAGGGAGGTAAAAAACAAAAACAAAACTCCAAACAAACAAACAAAGCGTAGAAAGGAGACTAAGGTATCAGAGGCAACTGGATTGATTTTCCAGAACTACATGGCAAGGGCAACTCAGGAAGCCCCACTAGGTAGCAGGCTTCACACTCTCACAACCTGAGGTCTCTGTGGAGGCACATGGTTCTGCGGTGCCCGTGGCTTCATGGTACATGGGGTGGGAGCCACTCAGGGTGGCCGTTTCCCTCATGGGGCAGCTATGTTACAAGGGAAGTTCTTCCTTAGAATACACTGGGGTCCTGTATTGTGGCCTGAATCTAAAATGTTCCCCACAGACTCATATTTTGAGCACTGAGTCCCCAGGAGGTGGCAGTGTTTGAAAGGTTGTAGAACCTTTGAGATATGTTGCCCAACTAGCCAAATAGACTAGGGAATAAGCTTCTGGGGGTTATACCTGCCTCTGGTTCTGGTCTAGTTTTCTGCTTCATGGGCAACCAAAAGGTGAACAACAGTTCCTCACCAAGATCTTGCTACCACAGATGGAGGCACCTGATGCACTTCCATGAAATACTGAAATCATCTGAAACCAAAACCCAAACCTCTCTTCTCCTAAGTCGCTTCTATAAAGTGTTTTGTCACGATGCCAAGCAAAGTAGCTGCTACACCGTCCTCTATAGTTCCGGGAGTCATTCCACCCTAGAGTGGCGATCCACATTGGAAGAATCTGAATCCAAATGACACCCAAGTCTTCCACTCTCCCTGCTATCCACATCCTTCTTCCCCAGGGGCTCTGCAGTGCTCTGGGGGAAATGAGTGACACATTCAGAGGCAGCTATCTGACTACTGTTGCCTTGTGTTCCTGGGATTTCCTCCACATTGATATTCTGCCTGCATATCTTCAGTGTCCATCATTAAGCCTGAGCTGTCATGAGTAGGTTTGAATCTTGTTGGAAAGTGTCCGTTCTCTGGGTCAAGGTTATTCCTAAAGAGGCCTCCCCACCAAGATACCAGCATGGCCACTGCATCTTCCCTGCTTGTAGGTCCTCTCACGGCAGCTGCCTTCATCTTCTTGGCAGCCTGTGGCTGCTGGGAGAACAGGTGTCGGGACTGTGGCAGCTGGGAGTTTATCCCTGCACTTCGGGAGCCTCTTACCTCTGGCTGTAAGTGTCAGCTAAGGGTGGGTGAGGGAAGGAGACCTGAGAAGGATGGATAGTGACAGGCAGGCCTCAGCTGGCAGAGCTTGGAGTCCTAGAGAGAGAGAGCTGGAAGGAAGTGGATTTACACATTCACATCCTGGGACCTGTCCTGCAGCTCCACACTGCTGCACTCTTGTGTGAGGCCACTTTGATGAGCAGGGAACATGACCTTGTCCCTGGGCTAGAGTCCCAAGAAGGTGCAGCCGTGTCCTAGAATGTTCCTTGAGCAGAATCAGTTATGCGTGTGTTGTCTGGTACTGGGCTAGAGAGAAGAAGAACCCCCTGCCTCATGCACCCAGGGACTAAGGAGGCTGAACAACTCTCCCTGGTAGAGGACTGGGGACTGAGAAGGGTGGCAGGAGAATTCTGTTTAGTGGAAGCTGGGGATTATGTCTGCAAAGGCTTCACAGTGGGGGTTCCTCAGGTTGGGGCTCAAAAGCTAAGAGGGTATGTGCCTATGGTCTAAAGAGTTTCAAAAACCTTACTAAAATAATATCAGTGTAGGCAAATAATGGTGTTTGTTCGCTTCTCATGTAAGAGCCAAAGGGAGCTGGTCCAGACAGGGCCTATGGCAGCTCCACAGTGGCAGAAATATCCCAGACCCCTTCTCTCTTTTGGCCCTTCCCACCATAGAACATTGTTTCCATCCTGAAATTCACCTCACATTCTCAGGTGACTAGAAAATCACTGGCTGTCACATCCATCTTCCATGAAGGAAGCAGGGAAGGGTGGAAGTGGCTTGCTGCCAGCTGTGGTCTTGCTTGGTAGTTCCAGCCAGTGCTTTGCCATTACATCTCATGGCCCAGAGTGAGTAACGGAAGAAAATGGGCTTACTAAAGGAATAAGGGGAGGGATACGCTTGTAACGTAAAATGCTCCGTCTCAGCCAGGTGCTAATGAGCCAGAGGAGTTTCCCAGGACAGAGTAGAACATTCTGGAGGATCAGCAGGTGTACAGGTGTGCTGCTGTAAGGATCATGGGAGTAGACCATGTGTGTGAGAACATACTGTGTGGGTGGGGGTGTAAACACATTGTCCATGAGAGAGGGAGAATTAAGCCAGATTTCAAAGGCTCATGGCCAGTGGTTGGAGTCTGGCTTTGGGAAGAGTGAATCATGGGGTCGCCATCAGAGGAACATGGATCAGATCTGAGGTCTCAGCTCATTGCAACAGTGATGTCTCAGCCACAGGTGGTAAGGAGTGAGAGTGAAGATGTTGTGTTAATGGGAACAAGGGGGGCATGAGGTAAATGGGGATCAGGCAGAGAGTAAAGCTGCACATTCAACCCACAGACTTATAGGAATGAGAATGGGGCCCCTGAGGGCTTGGGAGTGAGGATGTGACCCATAGACTCCATGATGAAAGGCTTCCTGTGTGGGTTTTCCTGAGCCCAGGTTGGGGACGCTTTGCTCTTGCTGTTAGGGGAAGAAAAAGAGGGACCTCATTTCTCCAACTCATGTCTATGTTCCTGATTCACTACCTACCTTTAAAAGATTTAGTGTGTGTGTGTGTGTGTGTGTGTGTGTGTGTGTGTGTGTGTGT
>NW_021604579.1:1761210-1794298 GCF_004785775.1 Grammomys surdaster | reverse complement strand
GTGTGTGTGTGTGTGTGTGTGTGTGTGTGTGTGTGTGTGTGTGTTATGCCTGTGAAGGCCAGAAGAGGGCATCAGGTCCCATTATAGATGGTTGTGAGCCACAGTGTGAATGCTGGGAATTGAACCCAGGTCCTCTGGAGGAGCAACCAGTGTTCTTAATCACTGAGCCATCTCACCAACTCTCTTAGTTAAGGTTTTATTGCTGTCAAGAGACACCATGACCATGGCAACTCTTAAAAAAGAAAACATTTACTTGGGGCTGGTTTATAGTTTCAGAGGTTTAGTCCATTATTGTCATGGTGGGAAACATGTAGGCAGACGTGGTCCTTGAATGGAGCTGAAAGTTCTACCTCTTGATCCTCAGGCAGCAGAAGGAGACTGTGCACACTGGCCAGACTCGACCTTCTTACACCTCAAAGCCTGCTCCTACAGTGACAGACTTCTTCCAACAAAACCACATCTGCTCCAACAAGGCCACACCTCCTAACAGTGCCACTCTCTGTGGGCCACGCATTCAAACACTTGAGTCTATGGGAACCATTTCTATTCAAACCACCACACCAGCCCAGATCTTTTACCTATTGTCTCCATTTGTGGCTTTGAGAACAGAAGCTCAGAGACGTTATACCGTGTGTCCAAGGCTACACAGCTAGGATGTGCAGAAGAGGAGTCAGATGATGAGGACGTCCCCTGATGCTGAGCAGAGGCCTGTTCTCCTCCGGGCGATTAGGACGTTGTATGCGGCACTGTCTACTGACAAGCCAGGTGCTGGCGAGCTGCTTTTCCTGTACTTGCAAAAGTGCTACAGTAGGGCTCTGAGTGTGTTAGAATTTGTAATGCTTGGAGGGCATGTTGGCATGGGCCCCATCTGGTCTCAGGTGAGCTGCTGACTACACTGTGGCACTAGAAACTCTGAGTTTTCTCTCTCCAGAGGTTCTCCTCCATGAATCTCAGGCTTCAGTCTACATCAACCTTCCCCTAAAAGCTCATGCTTTCTACCTGCCCAGCCATGACCCGCTGCCTGTACCAGCATTTACACAAATCCTTCCTTAAATTTATTTGTTTATTTGTTTGTTTATATGTGTATGGGTATTTTACTTGCATGTATGTATGTGCACCACCTGCTTGTCTGGTATCTGCAGAAGCCAGCAGAGGGCACCAAGTTCCCTAGAACTG
Source organism: Grammomys surdaster (assembly GCF_004785775.1). NCBI lineage: Eukaryota > Metazoa > Chordata > Mammalia > Rodentia > Muridae > Grammomys > Grammomys surdaster. Next base: position 1,793,122 of record NW_021604579.1, on the reverse strand, counting down.
GAGTTCCAGATGGTCGTGAAGAAACTGAACCCAAGTCCTCTGTAAGAACAGCAAATGCTCATAACTGCTAAGCCATCTCTTTAGCTCCTGTATGTTGACTTTTAAAAGCTTAGCCTTAGCCTAAGAAAGGAGGTTTATAATGGAATGGGTTTTCCTTTATGTTGCATTAAAATGAATTCAGTTGATTAATAAGAAGCTGAATTTTTCTTCCTAACAGTATAGGCAACAAGTGCTGGGCTCAGGGTTTTTGCACCCACAAAATCGTTTCATGATCCTAGTATTTTTAGGAGGCTGGTACTTTATTTTTCCCATTTTATAGAGGTAGAAACTAAGGCACAGGGAACTTAAGCAATATGTCCCGAGACCACACAGCTACATTCACCTAAAATAATCGAGCTCTACCTGAGGGACCAGGATTCTCTGACTAATTCAGCCATTGAAGGCATGGCTCCATATGACTACAAGAGGAACCAAGCAGGAAGGTTGTGATGCCCCCAAGGCAATGGTCTCTAGGAGTAGGAGAGGGGGTACGAGGGTTATACTGATTCATAGGGTGTCTTGAAGGACAGCCATCTGGGAAGTAGGGCGATCCAAGGTTTTTCTCAGTGTTTCCAGAACTGAGAAGTACCAGAAAGGCATGCAGGGTTGTCCAGGCTGTGTGTCTGCTAAGCTGGATGTTGATTGGGCATCCCTATAGACTGAGAAGCAGAAGAAAGAAGTGAAATGCCTTTGCTGTCCTGGCTACAAGCAAGTTCACAGACAGTGCATCACCATGACCAGGTGGTCAGAGGGCCAGCAAGATGGTTCAGTGGGTAAAGTCACTTGCCACCAAGCCTGAGTTCAAATCACCAGGACATAGTAGAAGAAATAATCTGCCCCCAAAAGCTGTCCTCTGACCTCCACATGTGGACTGTGGCACACATGCTCATACGTGTATACATGCAACATAAGTAAATGAATGAAGAAAAGTCCATTAGTGTAATAGAGTTGCCAGAATTCATTCCATCCACACCACTTGTTGGATGTTGTTTCTAGTGTCTTGCTGTTACAGAAAATGCTATGAAGAACACTTGAGTGTATGTGGTAGATCCAGGGGGCTATTAAGTTATGCCAACCCATAGGCTTTCTTGCTCAAAGCATGTGAGATTCACAGATGATGGGTGCTCCAGTCCTCACCACCTCAGTGGGCTCAGGGGCTTCTGGGAATGATCAGATGATGGGCCAAGACAACTGGTTTTGTGTCTGCACAACTTTGGGGACTTGACCTGCCTGAGGCAGCAAGATAATGAGGAAAAGACACATGAAGACACACGGATCATATGACTAAGCTCTCAGAGGCAAAAGGCTCAGCACACCTGAAGCACAGTACAGTTGAACAGGAAGCCAGAGTTATTACATACAATGGAACTAGGAGGTAGGTTAGCTAATCCCAGCAGGAGCCATCTCTCTGGGGAACAGCCTGCAGATGGTAAACATCCAGGGGAGAATGCACGGTAGGCATTTTTTGCACACCATGCACGCAATCAACATTCACGCTTAAACCAGGAGGGAAAGCTCTGCATTCCCGTGGAGCTGAGGCACTGTGGTCCTTGATATGATCATGCTCATATCAAATAATCCACATTCAGTCAGGACTTTGCTCTCTATAAACCAGAAGGAGTGTGGAAGAAGGGCTGCTCCAGGAACCGAGGGTAGGATGTGCAGGAAGGAACAAGCAGGTCTGAGAAGGAGCAGAGACAGTGAGAGGCTGGCCAGCCAAGGAGGGGGCCGGAGATGTGAGTGAATATCGTCTATGGAGCTCTTGTGGCCTTCTTGGAAAATCTCTGTCAATAAATCACAGTGTTGTTCAAATCTTTGGGGAACTTGATTTGTGTTTCTTTCATGGGTCTCTGCCAAGACAGGTGTTTAGTGTGGTTTTATTTAGGCTGTAGAGTTTTGATGGAGTTTTTTCAATTACCTCCAAAAAGTATCAGCATGTGCCCTCTCAGGGGCTAAGGAAATGGTTCAGTGGAAAAAGGCTTGCTATTTGGATTCCCAGTGCCCAAGTAAATGTCAGGCATGGCAGTTCTTTCTGTGTCTGAGGACAGGCAGATCAAGGACTTGCTCGTCAGCCAGCCTATCTAGCCAAAATGGCAGATTCTAGATTCAGTGAGGGACATAAACAAATAAGGCAGAGAGTAATTGAGAAAGACATCTGACATTGACCTCTGGCCTCTGAACTTGGATTCACAGGTTTAGGTACTTGCACACACACACACACACACACACTGATACACAGAAACATAATACACACAGACACACCCAGAAACACAGACACACATACACACATACCCAGAAACACAGACATACATACAAAGACATACACAGACATGTATGTGTGAGATATATATATATATATATATATATATATATATATATATATATATATATATTGAGAGAGAGACAGACAGACAGTCAGACAGACACACACACACAGATATACATATACATACACAGAGACATACATACACATACAGAAACACACATTCTCTCTCTTACACACAGACACATACATACTTACCCAGAGAGATACACATAAAGGCATATATACACACAGAGACATATACACTCACACACACACACACACACACATCAAATACACTTGCCTCTCTATTTATGACCTGTCTGTGCTGTAGCGATAAGATACTAAGGAGCATTTTCTGCATACACAGTGATACGGAGGAAACAAGGAAATGTGAGAGGCCTGACTCCAGGCCACACGTGTCAGTCAAGTGCCCCAGCCAGAGCTGGGGTTACACCGGTCCATACTGTTGTATTCTTTCCTTGACCCTTACAGTTTGGAAAGTTTCCATGGAACCTGGGCAGATGCCCAGAGTATGTGTATGAGCTTCTCACCAGCCTGGATGTCAGAACCGTGGGTCAGGAGTGGTTGCCTTCTCTGTATGATGCCAGCTCCCACACGTGGATTGCCCAGTGGAAATATAACATGACCCAGATGCAAACCTTTGGTAGTCACATTTAAAGGAGTAGAAGGAACCACTCAAACCTAATTTTAATACTACATTTTCTTTAATTGAATATACCTAAAGTGTGTGTCACTTCTCTATGTGATCAGTATGAAAACTCACCCAGGCTTACATTCTTCATTCCCTACTAAATACTTGAGAGGCACTGTGTACTTTACTTCAGAAGGACCTGTGGCCAGCTACATTTTCATAGCCATGGGTGGCTAGTGGCTCTCTCATAGGGCATCACTAGCAGGAGAAGCTGGTCTTTGGCTTCCCCCAAGACACTGATCTGGCAGCAGAGCTGCCTCCCAGGGTTCCAGTTGCCCAGAGCAACAAGGCCTGAGTGGGTCACATGCTGTGTGCCCCTGCCTGACCCTTCTTTCTCTGCCTGTTCCCAGCAATGCAAGGCAGCTTTTTACTTTCAAGTCCCAGAAACCCCAAGGAGTCTGATTCTAAATCCAAGAAAAGACCATGGCCTTAGTCCCTCTCCCCACCCCCCCAACACACATCGTTTAGAAGGCCTTATTTCTGTTACCCTGGGCATATAGCCACTTGCCCTGGCAGACCACAGGTAAGACAAGAACTTACACCAATTTTGGATTCACCTTTCTTCCCAAGAGAGAACTTTGCCCTCTATGGGCTTTGGGCGAGCCCCTTCCATTCTAAAGAAAAAACTCCCCATTTATGATGTTGCCAGCAAGAGAATACTGTGCTCATAAAACAGGAGTCACCTAGTGACTAGTACTGGATGGCTCTGGCATTTTATTACAGCCCAAGGATCTGTATGTTTGGAAGAAAAAAAATGATGGGGTGTGTGTGTGTGTGTGTGTGTGTGTGGTAACTGGAGTGTCCTGAAAAAGCCCAAGGCTGCCCCTGCCTTCATAACTCCACAGCCCTCCCGCTAGCATGGCCTGCCTTTCTCCCTCCCACTCTCTTTTGTTAAGTGGTACAAGGAGATGTTATTTATTGTACCTTTCTGACAAATAAAAGCCATTGCTCTGATTTACAACCCCGCCACCCCCTCTCTTGAGTCAGTGTGTGATTCATCTCCTTAACGTGATACTTCCGAAGCGTGTGGCTCACTCTCGGGATGAGTGGAACAGCCTTTTCTGCCAGACTTCTCCTCAGGCCTCTCCGCTGCTCTTCCTGACGCATACCCACACCCAGCCAAGATCCAGCCATGGCAACATCTGCGGCAGAACTTGATGTTGTTCTCCCAGCAGTGGATCTGTCCCATATAAGCCTCCCAAGAAAATTAGTCAGGGCTTTGGGGAGCTCCTGATTCAGAGTCAGCTGCAACCTCCCAGATGTAGTTTGGCTGGGGGGTGGGGTCAGGCTTGGAAACCATCTCTGGATCACACTGCAGACCTGCCAGAGTGAGTGAAGGAGCAGAGCCAGGAGCCACCCAACCTCCAGGCTGTGGCTTGTGACCTGGCTTCATAATCCCAAACTCTACAGTCAACTACTTAACTCCTCATTCACTCTCTTGCTCGCTCGCTCGCTCACTCACTCGCTCACTCACTCACTCGCTCACTCACTCGCTCGTTCATTCAACAGCCTTCAACTCCCCTCTTAGTGTGTGCTGCTTACGTTGTGACAAAACATAAGTAGAAATGATCACATAAGCCATTTTAAGCTAACTCAGTGACATTAAAAACATCCACATGGGTAAGAGTGCTTGGTCTGCCACGTGTGAGCCTCTGAGTTCAGTTCCCTGGCATTCCAAAAGCCAAGCATAGCTGTGCATGCTGTGGTGACCCCGCCATTTGGAGGCAGAGGCATGAAGAGCCTGAAAGCTTGCTAGCCTGTGGGCATAATTGAAAGCAAGCTTCCAGTTCAGGGAGAGGCCCTGTCTCAAAGCAGAAAGGCAGAGGCTGATAGAGCTGCCTGACATCCTGCTGCAGCTTCTGTAAGTGTGCAAAGGCACACCCACCCATACACTCACACGCATGTACCACATACAAATATATCACAGACACTCAATTCACACTTACACACATGCATTCACATATATGTGCACTAACACACATATATACTTACACATAGATTCACACACCGTCGCATATACATGTACTCACACAGACATGTGATCTATACACATTTACACACACACACATACACATTCACACTCACTCACATGCACACCTGCACATATACATTCACACACACAGGCACTCACACTCACATATGCATACACATTCACACACTCATGTACACACATTCACATTGACACACACACACACATACACTCTCATGGTCATGCAGCCATCGATATCATCTTCAGAACGTTTTATCTTTCCAGACTGAAACTCTAACCCAATCCCTCCTGCCCTCAACCCCTTGCAACCACTGTTCTGTGTGCTCGTGTCTGTGAACTCGACTTCCCAGGTACCTTACGTAGGTGGAATCATCTGCCAGCATTTTCCTGCCTGATGTCTAGCACAGTCCAGTCCAAGCTCTGATTTGACATGAAATGACTGGAAAGAGACCCTCAATGAAGAGCCTGATAAACCCAATGCACAGGTCACTCCCTCTTCCTCCCTGGGTCTCTATGGATGGAATGAAATGCCCCACTTAATTCATAGCCTTTCTGTTTCAAAGGCCTGACAGTCATCATGGGAGAAGCAGGGGCATGGGGTACAGGAAGCCAAGAACTGGTCAGTAAAAGCGTCCAGTTTTGCTGTCCCTGCTCTCCATTCCCACGTGTATGGCCTTCCTTAGGACTCTTTTCTTTTCTCATGTTAACCCTGGTGACCTCCAGGAGGAGCATCCACCGTCTTGTCTCAGAAGTCATCCCCCTTCTGCCGTCCTTCCTCTCCTCTCAGTGGCCCTCCTTACTCAAGTCCTAACTGCACATCTGTGGGGCTGACCTGGTTACAGATGGGGCCCCGAGGAGAATCAGGCCAGCCTCTGGGCCAGGTACACCTCCTGCCCCTCCTCACTTCTCCTCTGCACCCTAAGTACTGTGTGAGTTTGGAAACCCTCCCAGAGCTTCCCAGGACCCTGCTTTAGGGGTATGAGGGACTGGTTCCAATCCTAATTTGGAGGCTAGAAGGAAGTTCTTGCAAAGTCACATCAAATCAGACATAGATGTCCCCAGAGAAAGATGGCATTCCCAATTCAGCCTGAGCTCCACCAGCTACTCCTGGCTCAGCCTTCCGCTGGCTCAGCTCTGATGTGTCCATATTCTGTCATGTCCCCAACTTTCCTCCTGGAATGTCTAGGGACTTCCAGTCCCCTGGCACTGGTTCTCAGCACTTACCTGGCCTTTTGCACGCCCTCACAAATGGGTCTATCTCAGACTCTACCTGTAGGCCATGCCAAGGCCCCAGCTGCTGCTCTCCCATCTCTAGGGCTTTGCGCAGCTCCGTCTAATTGTCAGCTCGGTGGTCCCTTTGGGATCATGAACCTCTGCTTCTGAACCTGTCTGTCTCTATCTGGTTCTCAGGAACTTGATCAGCAATGTAAAACCTTCTCTATATCTCCAGGGTGGGGTGCTTCTGTCCACATGGGGAGTTGCTTGTCTGAAGTGACTCTGGGTCTCCGATGCCATTTCCTTTAATATTTGCCAAGATTGATGAGGGATGGGCTATAATCTCTGTGACAAAGGAGATTGAGTTGCATTCCCAAGAGCACCCAAATGAGGGCAAAGGTACTTTTTACTTTCTCCCCGGACACCAAGCATTTCCCTCTTGCTATCTTTGCCTGGTGAGGATACTGGGGCTTCTATCAAAGTATTTTTCTCTGATCATTGCTGAAATACTCCACTGCACTTGGCAGATGGGACTCATTTGATGGCAGCAGCCCCCATGGCAGGTATTGCTGTGTCCCCTGTCTCTAGTTGAAGAAACCGAGGCATGTATAGCAGTTTGACCAGACTTCCCCAAGTAGTGAGACTTTGAAGCCAGCACTCCAACCACCAGCATGCAGCTGCTGCCATTATCTCAGGAAAGCACGGGGACATGGGAAGACAGGCCTGGGCCACCAGTTGTGGAACAGGACTCTTGAAGGCAGCCAAGCAAAGGGATTCAGGTGCTGAACAGAAAGATCTACATGGGTCGGACCATCTGAGGTCAGAGTCTGACGTGGTGAAGAAGAAGCATAGGGCAGAGATGGAGAGGAGCTCAGGTGGTGTAGGCAGGGCAAGTACAAGCCATGTTCCTTGAACGTGGCAAGCACAAGCCTGCCTCGGTCCACACGCATGTGCTGTTCCCTGGCCTGTCCTCTTGCCTGGTGTGTTCTCTCTCACTTTGGCTCCCGAGAGGCTGACCACCATGTGTGGTATAGTGCTGCATCTTACTGCCTGAAGCAATTGTTTTTTAACCTTTTGACACATATATCTCACTAGAACATAAGCTTCATTGGGGTAGGGTTCTGGCCTGTTGTGTTTGAAATTGTTCCTGGCTCCTGGTCCTGCTCTGTAAATGTCTCTTAGAAGTCAGTGGTCCCAGCTGTAGCTGATCTGCCTCAATGGGATTGGCAAGGGCACGGAGGAGCTTGTAGACTAAGGGTACCAGCTACCCTGCCATGGATTCACTGTCTTTCAAAGGAGCTGTAGATGCTAGGCTGGGCAGGCCCACAGGGCTGACTGGTGGGTACAGGAGAACACTCATAGTGTACAGTGGCATTCACAGAGAGAAAAGCATATCCTCTTCTACTTCAGGTCTGAGTGGGTATGCTTGGGAGATGCCATGGTCTCTCTGGAGCATGTCACATTCCACCTACTTAAACTTTAGAGCACCAGAAGGAGCCCCTTGGTATTCATTACTGAACATGGCAGGAAGGGAGGACGACCAACATGGCTGTCAACGATATGAGAGCAACTGTATTGGTTTTCCATCTCTATGTCAAAATGCTTTAAGAAGATAGCTTATTAGGACTCAAGACTTCAGTCCACAGTGTATGGCTCTGTAATTTCTAGGTCCATGGAAAGGCAGAAACAGGACAAAGGAAGGGGATGACCAAAGAAGGAGGCTGATTTCACAGCAGATAGGAGGTAAAGTGAGATGGAAAGGGGATGAAAATAATAGGCCATTCAAATGTATCCTGCCATCAGTGACCCACTTCCTCCAACTAGACCCTACCCTCTCATAGTCCACTCATAAACCCACTCAACAGTGGGTCAACCCGCTGCTGACATAAGCATCCATGTGATTCAATTACCTCTCAACAGCAGCACCAGCTGGGGACCGAGCCTTCAACACAGTGAGGCTTTGCAGGAGTTGGGGGAAGCTGAGCTCCATAGTCAAGTCATAACGGTACCTGCTAAATCATCTGCCATCATAGAACTCTGGCTGTGTCAGACAGAATGTTCCAGAGAACCAGTATTTGGCTGGCTGTGCATGGTGATCAGCACATAGGAGCTGCCCCAAGGGTTTGTTGAACGTGTGATGCATGTGAAGCCCTACGCCCCTCTTAAAGTCTCAGTGGGTCTGTGGGATGCGTAATGTGGGTGGATTCTCTACACCCTGCGTTCAGCCTCAGGAATCCAAGTGCACACCCAGTGGTGTGGTTTAGGCCTTGCTAAACTTTTACTGCCCCCCATCCCTGTGTGCATGGTCTCTGTATCTTCTGCAGGCAGAGCTGGGCCAGGACTTAGGAAGTGCTGCAGCAGAGTGTGGCGAGACCCTAGACAGGCATCGCTCTTAGAATTAAATGCTTCTTCTGATAGGCAATGACCCGGAAGTGTGCTGAGGTCTGCTAGATTGACTTGCTTTTGTCCTTCAGCCTGGAGCCATTTCCTCCACAACATAGAGATTGTGTGTGTGTGTGTGTGTGTGTGTGTGTGTGTGTGTGTGTGTGTGTGCACTGTTCTCTCTTGTTTTAAATGACCAAGTCAGATTGGAGAAGGCTGGGCTCCCTTCCCTGAGGGTGGTAAGCAATACAGAAGTTTCATACCAGGACCAGCATCTGGCTTTACTGGGTGATGGCTTTAGGGACTTAAAAGAGAGCCTGTGGCTCTGTTGGCCCACCCGACACAGCCTGGAGCCAGAGGCCCAGAGAGCACTGGGCACACAGCGTGACTCTGGAGCTGACAAATGCCCACTGTTCCGACAGACAGGCTGGGGAGACGGGGCTGCATGGCTAGAACAGCTGGGTGGAGGCTGGTGGCAGGAGGCAGTGTGAGTCCCCATTGTTCCTGGGTAGTCATGAGGACAATCAGAGGCATAGAGAAGCCCCCTTTCCTCTCACTCTGGGCTGGAGCCCAGGACTCGGAGCTTCCTGCTTGCAGGCCAAGGAGAGCCACCGGGAGAGCCCCAGATTGGCCTCTGGTTGGCAGGCACCCAGAACCCAGGGCTGCCCAGCCTGCTGGAGCCAGGGCCTCTTTGCTCCTGAAGCCCTCCTGCCCACATGGGGGAAGGATTAGGGAACAGTACCTGCTTCAGGTCTATGTGGCTCTGTACAGGTTACTAATGTTCCCCTTCTCTGTCCATCACAGAGGGACTGTGGGAGCTCAGAGAAGATGCAGTTCCCCTCTGCCACCAGGTAAGCACACAGTAGAGCCCCGTGAGAGGGCACACAGTGAGGGACAGCAAATGGTTTGAAGGAATTTCCAGGAAGGTGGCACAGTTAGACCTGTTGTCACAGCTCCCTTCACAGGAGGCTTTGAAAAGGAACTAGTCAGACACGGAAAGAAAACGCCTTCTCTACACAAGGCACACAGCAACCCTGAAGGCTGACACCAAACCACAGAATTTGGGTAAGGTGGAGAAATGAGAACAGAGTCCAGTCCCCACCAATGCATGCTGTTGGCACCAGCAACCCAATCCCCAGCTACTTACAAAGCCTTTTAGACACAGACAACCATGCAGGCCCAAATGCATTGCCAGCGTCCTTCAGGGACAGCATTGGAAAGGTTGTTGCTCAGAAGCCAGCTCTACCTTGCTCTCCAGAACACATGCATGTACCCAAATAAGGCTCAAGACCAGACAAGGCCCTGTGGAGCCTACCACAGGGCAGTGCTGAGAAAGCATCCATACCCTGGAATCCCAGCCTCTACTTTTCTTCATGAACATATGGCAGGTATTCAAAGCCTGGACTCTAATCATCCATGACAAGAAAGTCTCAGCCAAAGTGGGACTTTACTGTGTGTGTGTGTGTGTGTGTGTGTGTGTGTGTGTGTGTGTGTGTGTGTGTGTGTAGCACAGACAGGACCTGCTTACAGCCTCTTTCCTTTCTTCTGTCCACATATGACTCTGGGATGGACTTTGCTTGAACACACTGGGCCTCAGGATCTTATTATTTACTCTTCCAACCACAAGAGGCCCAAAGCTTTGTGGATCTCTCCTTACACTGAGTATTCTATGAGCTGTTTATCATCTGTGTTGAACACACAGAAATGGAAGTTAGGGCCCAGAACTGTGGTCACATGGCATCTGGTTCGAGAACTGCCCACTGCTGAGGGCATGGGTTGGGTATCTCTGGATCTTTGGGGTAAGATGTTGCCTTGGCTGGTGGTTGGATGTCAGCAGCAGTGTGTCTTAGCTTGCTCCATGGTAGATTGAAAGACTATGGAGATTTCCATGATGTAAGCTCATCTATTTAAACCACCCAGTGCTTCTGGGAACTTACGAGTTTCACCTAGACTCTGAAATCAGTGATTCTGCTGCAAGGAGCAGCACTGTTTGGAACCACCGTGGAGGGAGTTTGACTTGACGTACTCTCTAGCCATTTCTTCTCCCACATCTCAGAGGAGAGACTTGATCCTGGGTTTGTCGTTTAATCATCCAATGAACTGAGCACTTGATTTTATTTGCCAAGAAGTAATTTATTTTCTATTTCTAAATAATCTCTGTATATTAATGACTTATACAAATAAACATTTAGCATCCTTAGGCTGTAGAAGTTCCACCTGCCATATTTCTTTTTTAAAAAATTATATTTATTTATTTATTTGTGTGCATTCACACATGTGCATGTGTATGTAAAGGGGTGTGTGTGTGTATATGTGTGTGTGTATGTATGTGTTTGTGTGTGTGTTCCACAGTATCCATGTGAAGGTCAGTCAGAGGACAACTTGTGGGAATGACTTCTCATTGTCCCTCTATGGGTCCAGGTGATCAAATTCATGTCATTAGGCTTGGCAGCAGCATCTACCTGCTGAGCCATCTCAAGGGCCTACCTGCTGTGTATCTATTCTCGGTCCTGCAGATGGCTGCCGAGCTGAAAGTATCAAACCTAGAATCACAGTGCATGAGTTCATGCTTCAATCCACCAGTGCCTTGGTTTCACCTTCACACGTCCCACTGTGTCCGACCCATGGAATGCAGGAAACTGTCTCTGTCTTACAAACGCACATTTGAATGTAGCACCCAGTGCAGCATGTAGCTCAGCAACTGGTGTTTACTGATCCTGCACCTGACACTGGTGTAACTGTGGCCTGGTTCCCAGCTCTGCAGCTCATGGAGTTCATGAAACAGATTCATGAACTCCATAGAATGAGTGACACACAGTGCTCAGGGTAGAACCCACACTGTAAACGCCTAAGTCCTGCTTCCATTCTGTTCCCCGCCCTTTACAAGTCCCCGTATCCACCTTCATCCTCCTGGCCTGGCCATTCCTGGTGTCCATCACTAATCCAAAGTGATGCCATCTCCTCTCCTCCTGTCTCTTATTTTCTTTTTATCTTCATTTATTTTTCCTTCTACCATTGTTGTGCATTGTGGGATTGGCTTTGAGATCTGTAATGCATTTGGATGCAGGGAAAAGAACTTGACCCTCACCCTGCCCCTCACTGTGCTGGCTTGGCTAGGGCAGACTCGCCGCCCTTTGACTAAAGCTCCACAGACTTCAGAGCCGGAAGGCCCTGGCCTGATTCTGGGCTTTTGCACTAAATGATAGGAACCAGAGCATCAGTTCCCAGCCAGGGGCTTGTATGAAATGACCCTTCAGAAATGAGTTTAGTAGTAGAGAAATCTCATGATCATAGGCCTGCAATCAAGCCTTGACGGGCTTCATCAAGCATCTCATGATGCTGCATGAGAGACACTGAACACATTAGGCAAAACCTGTTTACAGTGAAAAAGTGAGTGATAGCTTCCATCGACAGAATGGGGAGGAGGGGACCAGGCTTTCAAGAAATCCTTGGAACAAAGCAGGGGGGATATTCTTATTTTTTATCTTTTGAGGACCGGGCTTGCCTTTTCTCTATTGAGTCCTGTGTGTTCCCAGCAGGGTTTCCTAGCTCTTTTTCTCAAGTGAGAGACACACAAGAGTATGGCCTGATTTCTCAGGGTTGTAACAGACATCCTATCTTCCACTTTCCTAACACCCAGATTCCAGTGGCAGCCAAAAGCTAAATGTTTCCTTGCTTGAACCCACATGTGGATTTGCTACTGCCTGGAGATGAACAAAGAGAGAATGAACAATCCCCAGTCCTTTTCCAGTGACTGACCATTGGGTACTGGGGCCACATAGGGTCTGCATAAGATGACATCACTCACAGCCTCAAGCTGCAAAGAGGCCTCTACTAGGAGTCTGAGACACCCAATCTGAGAAGGGGAGAAAGTTCACAAACCTGCCTGAGATGTCATAGGCATGGAGAGCCTGAGTCAGAGCCAACCTCTGCCCCTTACCTCTTCCCACACATGCATTGGTTCATTGCTCTCCGACCTTGATGATTGATGTAATGTAACCAGCTGCTTTAAGTTCATGGCACCTCAACTCCCCCACCACAATGGACTAACCTGGTACCCTGAGCTACAATAAATTTACCCCAAAAGTTGCTCTGTCAATGTTTTTTATCACAGGAACAGGAAATGGAACCAAGTCTCTCACCCCTTGCAGAGCTGATGGTGTGGGCTGAGGGGTGTGCACATGCTTTAGTAGTGGACAGCACATCCCAAAGAGAGAGGCTGGCCTTCAACATCATGCTCTGGCACTCAAAATCCTTAAAGAGCACTCAGCACTCAGGAGGTAGAGGGAAGGTGGGTCTCTGTCAGTTTGAGGCCAGCCTGGCCTGTATAGCAAGTTCCAGGTCAGCCAGAGCTACATAGTAATAAGACGCTGTCTTAAATACTAAACCAAACCAACAATAACAAAAGGACTTTCTGTTTTACTTGGATGACGTGGTAGAACCTCCTAAACTCCCTTTCTGTAAACTCCCAGAAGCAGGACTCCAGTTTAAAGGAGGCAAAGACAGCTTTCCTGGGCTGGAGGTTTTTCTCCTGACCCCCAAGAAGAGTTTCTCCCATCCACCCTGAGATGGGTTCATACCCTGGAAAGTAAATTTGGTCAGCAAGGGTCTAGACATAAAAAGAGGAAGATGCTCTGGCTACTAAGGTCAACCCCAATGCTTAGGTTTTATAATCCTCTGAATGTACAGATCCAGGGAAGCTTCCATTGGGTGGCTTTAGCCTGAGCAGGAAGAAAGCAATGTGGTTAGAGCCGGACCTGAGGGGACAGAGTTTTCACCTTAGTTTCTGCCCATGTAGAACAAGGGATCCTTGCTCACTTACACATGCAATACTGTAAAAGTAATTTTTATTCTCCTTATGTAATTGTTGTCTTGGGGACTTACTGCTGGTTAAGCTCAACTTTTCTAGTTCTTTCTGAATTCTGGCTGGCTGATTCAAATCAGCTGTCCTGGCTCAAACTTTCTCCAAGCTGACTGATTCGATCTGGCGTCTCTCAGCCTCTCACTGAATTGCTCTGCTTGGCCTCAAACCACCTCTGGCCATTTGTTCTAATCTTCTGGCTCCTTCTTATTCTCTGGCTTCAACTGTTGACCTGACCTGACCTGACCTGCGTGAACTCATGAATGAACTCAGCTCACTGCATTGCTCTCACTGCACTGACTCCCAACGGACTAGACTCTCCCTGCACTGTCCTTAAATTCTCTTTCCTGTCTGTTGGGTGTATCCTAGCTCTGACTCATTCTGTCAAATAGTTCTCTGATTTGTCACTTTGTCTACCACTCAGATGTCACTTTCAAACATGGCTGCTTCCTTCTACAAACTAACTTTGCCTTCATTGTTTGGGATTAAAGGTCTATATTAAGGGTGTCTCTGTATTCCAGCCAAACGGATTAAATCATTCCAGCCAGATCATACAGACCTAGAAGATCCTTGAATGTCATCTCTTGCCAGAGGATCCATGTTGCTAGACTAAAATTCCTCTACACAATACCTGTGTAAAGATGGGCAGTTGTCATAAGTAGTATCTACTAGGTAGAGAGGGACTAGGTACCAATGAGCTCAGAGCCAACTCAGGTTGAGGCCTGCTTACCTCACAGACATAGTCTAGTGCAGTGGTTCTCAACCTTCCTAAATGCTGAAACCCTTTAATACATTTCCTCATGTTGTGGTGACCTCCAACCATAAGATTATTTTCACTGCTACTTCATAACTGTAAGTTTGCTACTGTTATGAATCATAATGTAAATATCTGAGCTTTCTGATGGTCTTAGGTGACCCCAAAGGGGTCACAACCCACAGGTTGAGAACCACTGGTCTAGTGGAAAGAGGTTGCACCAAGGGTGTGTGGATTTGATCATCAGCCTTGCTGAAGCAGAGAATCTGAGACTCCAGCTCCCCTCGCCCCCCACCCTACAGCCAACAATACACAATGCAGAAAGTGCCCCAGAAGAGAAAGTGCCCCAGGTTGAGCAGTGTGTTGCCCTGGGGTATTTTGAATAGATACTCCACAGAAATGTAGGCTAATATTCTACAAGTACTGAAACCACGCCAGGGGACAGCCAGGCTCACAGGACAAAGGGCCATTCACAAGATGACAGGGAGGGCTGTGGAATCCTGAATTGTCAGAGCGGGCAGGGTCCATTCTTTCTTCTTTGCAGGTTGGGGGACAGTCACTGAGTGTTACCCCATCTGGGAAGCCTCAGCTGCACACAGGCTGGCAAGCCTTTCTTCCTGTGTGTGTCCCTTGAGGAAGGAGCTCGTGCTATTGAGCTCCCTCTGCGGAGCATTTGCTGACCCACGAGGCTCCAGCTGTTGAGGTTACAGGATGGGGGAATCTCCTTAGACTTTTGTCCACCTTAACACTCAGCACGGAAACTCCCCTTCTAGTGAAGGCAGTATGTCTAGTGAAGGCATAGGATTAAGTATAAAGTAAAAGGGTGTTTGGGATCTAGAGGGAGGAACACAGTAGGAAATGGAACTGGGAAACAACATGCTCAGATGAAGCACTGGAGGAGCAGTAGATACTGGACAGGAAAGCAGAGAGCTAGGAGCTCACACAGGAGACAACATGGACCTTTGACTCTAAGACAGGGAATGTAGGATTTGCACCAAATGAGACAGTGTCTAGGATCTCAGCCAGTTGCCAAGGGCTTGAGGGGAGGCTGTTGGCATATTGTCTAGCAGGCAGAATTTAGGGAACCCGTTACACTGTGGGGTTGTGAGGTCACAGCATGTTTCATGAGGGAGGCCAGGAATAGGAGATTGGGCAATACTTCCAGGAGAATTCTGCTTTAACATGGCTTACAGTGTTGGGAGGTCCATTGTATGGAGGGCTCAGTGTGAGCTATGGTGTAGCGAGAGCCAGCATGTGGAGGTTTCCTGGAGTTCATCACACAGACCTAAACCCAGGGCTAGGCAGGAAAGCTAAAGCAGAGATCCATGCCCTGGACTGAGCCAGCACAACAGAGAGCGAATGAGTGCCAATATCCAGACGCTGTGCTTGTCCCCAGGGGCATGGGAGTATGCTCCACCTACAGAACTAGTGGTTTCAAAAGCAATTTCACTCTCATGGTTGGTATTTCCTCATCTGTGGAACAGACAGGAAAACACCAGCATCTGTGTGTCATGGGGTAGCAGGGGTAATGAGAAAGTCCATGGCCTCAACCCACATGCAGTAAACACTGCACAAATGCACATTTGCCCCTTTTAACAACACTGCTTCCCACCCTCCTCACTATTGACCCCTCACTTGGCAGGGCCATTCTTTGATGTGTGGGACTGTCTTGTGCCTCATTGGGCACGGACTTGCAGCACCCTGGCCTCTACCCACTAGATGCCAGCAGCATCCCCAGTTCTACAAACCAAAAATGTCTCTGGGCATCGCCAGATGTTCTGTGGGGGGTGTGAGAAGCAAAATTGCCACAGCTGAGAATGCCTGTAGCTCTTCGTTCCTCTCTTCGTGTGCTGGTGGATACACAAAGTGATCTGTGTGGGGTGCAGCAGCAAGGGATGAGATGCTACAGACATTCTCAGATGTGGCCATGCCTAGAGACATTTTTGGTTTCTATAATTGGAGCACCATGGTCAGTACTTCTCAGGCTCTGGGTTCACCTGGACCTGGCCAGAAACCTATCAGAGAAAACTAAATGCTGATTGTGATCAGAGACAGCCAAACCCAGCCAGACTTCAGAAACAGCCAGACCCAGCTGGGGTATTGTCAGCCAGCGTGGCCAGGACCGACTCAGAGAAACCTTTGTGAAGAGAAGAGCTGGTACTCCAGGGAAAAACACTTCCGACTGCCCATGTGCCACAGCCTAGGACACCTGGACATCTGGACTCAGCAGGGACAAGTGGGGAAAGGGAGACAGATTGGGGAAGAGGGAAGGGTTAGCACTGTCCAGCACCTACTGTGTGACAGGCTTGGCACATCGTAATTCTCCCCGACTTTCCAAACAGGATCCTGGCCCTCCCTGCCAAGCAATGTTAGTGAATGTGTGTTACGCAAAAGGTGCTTGTCAAGGTGCTGAGGAGACACAGGGGACAGGGACCTTTACCACGTTTCCTCTCTAGTGGGAGAGGACTGGCAACCTTGGAGGAAAGTGGGTGGTCTTGAGGCAGTTACACACAGTGGGAAAGCAGGGAAACAACTGGGAAGGGTGGCCATTGTAGGAGGGTGGACTCCATGGAGAAGGAAGGTTAAAGGTCTAGTTTCTGCTTGCTGCTTACCTTATGCTCACCAGTAGAGCACAGGACACCCAGACATGTGCCGAACCAAACTCTGACATCCCAGGGAAGGACATGTGGGTAAATATATTGTTCTTCCAGCTCCGAGGCTTTGAGAGCTGCCCAGAGACCCCGAGCGGCACCCAAGCAGGTGTTGACAGGCACCTGGGTCCTTCTGTTTCTGCTCTGCTGCTTCAGGACATGGCAGGATTATGCAACATCTTATGAACCTGGGATGAACCTGGGTAGATAACAGGACCTCCCTCTCCATGGAGATCTCCAACAGGCAAATTCAAGAGTGAGCCAGGAACCAAGTCCTAAACAGAGGGTTCAGGGCTTTATAAATAGCTGGGGAGATGAGAAGACCAAAAATGGAATGAGCTGGTGGGGCTAGGGAAGGACGTTCATTAAAATACACCAAGCTGTGTGTTCATGGTTCTCCAGTTCTTGGAAGCCTGGAACTCTCTTCTCTGCCAAGTCTCTGAGAGCTCCCCAGATCCAGCACGAATCAAAGAAAGATGAAAGGCCAAGGCTGTGTGGCTCAGATCCCTGGCACCCGGAGGCTGGTTTGCATAACAAAGGGTAACCCATTTGATGTGAGGTTCTCAAGGTCGCGGGCACCTGGCACTTGTGCAAAGCCAGCACCTGTCATGTGTGCCACTCAAGACAGTGAGTGACCTGAGATCTGGTGGTGAAGACAGAGTCAGTGAGAGAGTCTGAAAAAGTCCCTAGGAGTTTGCCCCCTCCCCCAACCCCCAACCCCTACTACTAAGCAGGGACAAGGTGTGAGGGATCAGCCCTGAGAACCTTCCTCTGGCCTCTGTCTGGACCTCTCAACACACTGCTGACTACGGCTTTGAGGGATCATCCCCACTCCAGGCGGAGGGCCCCTGAGGTTGAGGACAGCTTGTGGACTCTTCCCAATGTTCCCAGTGTCCAGCATGATGCCTTCCCCATAGCAAGATGCAAATCTATCCTCAGAATGAACATAAAAACCCCTCTCCATCCTAAACTCTAATGCCTATCTGACCCATAGATCTGTCCAGCCACCATTGCCCCACTATCTTTTGTGACCTCTGGACAACAGACAAGACTTCACCACCTGAATTCATCCCCTGCTGTCACCCCTGGGGCAGCTCTTTACCTCTGTTCCTCCTGTCCACCTTCTCTGTACCTTGTGTCATCCACTGGAGGTGGCACAGGTAGAATCACCTCCCACAGTGATTGCTACACCTGCCTCCTTCCACCCCTTCCCGCTGCTTCCCGCTGCTTCCCGCCCCTTCCTGCCCCTTCCCGCCCCTTCCTGCCCCTTCCTGCCCCTTCCTGCCCCTTCCCTGCTGGTGGACTTGAGAGCCTCTTGCCTGACCCACCTTCCCACTGGTCACCTTGTCTCCTGCGTTATATGCCTCCACCAGGGATTCCCCACAGCAGTTGGGTCCTGTCTCTTCTGTCTTGAGAAACCTTCCCCTGGTTCCTTTTGGGAACCCCTGCCATTTCATGCTCACCCCCTCCTTGTACAGAGTTCCTTCCCTGTCATTTTTATTCTTAGCTTTCTATCTCAGTCACTGCTTTTCCCAGGAGTACCCCTAGGGCGCCGAGGCTCTGGCATCATTGGCAGCTCTGATTGTCTTTGCTTGCATGACATCATCCACACAGGGAGAGTCCTTCCCTGCTATGACCATATGGCTATGTCCTTTATTGTAAGACTCAGAAAAAAAAAAAAACCTCCCCTTCTAGGAAGCCTTCCTGATTTCTCTCATGCACTTCTGCTGCTTGCAGAGAAAGCCTCTCTTCCTGTCTGTCTGTAGCATTTAGCCTTTACTTCCACTGTGGTATTTGTATGGAACCCATTCTAGTTGTGTGAACTGTTCCTTGAGAGACAAAAGCAAGCGTCCAACCACCCCCCACTACACACACACACACACACACACACACACACACACACGGGAAACCAATGACTGAGGAAAGCAGTAAATTGCTTTCACTCAAGTCTATCCTTTTGTGTCAGTGAATTTCCTGGGCTCCGTACAGGAACATGGGTGAGCCCCAAAACAGCTCGGAAAATCCTCAAGCCCTCACAGAGTGCCGTGCCAGCCTCATTAACATGGTGATAGCTGCTGTGCCCTGAGCATAGCATTCTACAGCAGTTGTCATTTGTCTACCTTGCCTCCCCTAAAGCACTTCCAAAATTTATTGACTGTACACTCCTCTTGTTAAAGTCTTTATGAATCCACCCCACAGTGCACACTTGAACAGACTGGATTACAACACTAGCATTTATGTATACTAACATGCACACACTAAGAATTTACAGAAGGGTGTGCCATAGATCAGCAGAACTAGAAGCCCTGTTATTCTCTCCCCGTGCCCTAGCAACTGGTAGGACACTCTTTGTCTAAGGAATCGGGGTGCACAGACTGAGGACTCTGGGATTGTTTGTGGAGAGCCGTGCAGCCGACTATTGCCAAATGGCTGTTCCAGCCCACTGCAATGAGGACAGCAAGGCCATAGAAAGTGTGGTAACTGGGGCAAGGTATAGGGACCCTTGGGCACAAGGGGAACAGCAGCTGGGTATGCCATCTGGCCCAGGATTCTAGGCTCTCCCAGATGCCTGTCATCTCTTCAGGGAACAGAGCCCAAGGACCAGGAGATGATTGACAGCAGGAAGTCCCCTTGAGCAGGGGTCTCCACCAGCAGTGGCAGCTCTTGGCAGAAACACTAATGTAATGTGAAAAGAGGGGCTCTGAGTCCCATGGTGTTTGACAGATATGAAGCATGAGCCCCAGGGATGGGACAAGTCCAAGGTGACCGTGTCACTTTCTGATGTGTGAATTTTCCCCTCACTTGGCATCTGTATTCAGGGCTAATGTTCACGTGCTCACAGTCCCTGCACTGCACAGACAAGCCTGCAGACCAATGAGCAGTTCAGACCAATGCAGACCAATCCTCTAAGGATTCAGGAAGGGGAGACAACTCTTGTACCGCTCCAGCCTCCAACATGCCTTTGAACACACACACACAGAGGGACATGTGTGAACACACATGTGCACACACGCATATGCACACATACACATATGCATGCTGTCTTTGTTACTTTTCCTTTGCAGTGGTAAGGCACCATGACCAAAGCAACTTGTAGATAACAAGAGTTGAATGGGCTTGTAGTTTCAGAAGGTGGGTCCATGACTATCATGGTAGGGAGCTAGGCAGCAGGCAGGCATAGTGCTGGGGCAGTATGCTCACATCCTTATCCAGGGTAGAGAGAGCTAACTGGGAACGGCATACACTTTTGAAACTTCAAAGCTCACCCCTGTGACACGCCTCCTCATCATTCCCAAACAGTTCCCCCCACTGCAGAGCGAGCATTCCAAGAATTATCCTTCATACCACCACAGTGCATATACACATGCACTCACACATGTACTCAGAACACATACACTCATGGCATCCATGTACTTGGGTATACATACTGACATGTTCATGTGTGCACAGACTTGCATATATACACATGTTCATACATATACACCCATTTACTCACACAGGTGACTATGTGTACATATGTGTAGGCATCAACTTTCAGGTGTCACTGTGGTTGTCAGAGCGATGGGCCTCTATGCTCCCATGGATGGTGTGGATATGGACTACATGTGCCAGGACAGGCCAAGTGGGCAGGCCTAGGGGCTTTTTCCTGCCCACCACCACTTTCAGAGTGATGCAGGCCGCTGAAGGTTGAGGGACCAGCTGTCATTCTTCTGCCCTGCCCTCTGCTGGATCCTGAAGTGACTTCTTACCACGCTTTCACCAGACTGGGTGACCAGGGAGGAGAATTGAGGGAGGGCTGGGCCTATTCTTGGTTACATCTATGGGAGGTGACTCCCTGAGTCTCAGGCCTCTGTATAGTCTCCAGGCCTAATACTTCAAATGAAAAGGACCTTATTTCTTGGATTATTCCACCCATGAGGGTTTCTGTGAGGGTTTGTTGGCCATCAGGCCCCAGAAAAGATACACTGGGAGATAGAACCAGGGTCTATTCTCAATTCCATCTCAGTCAGGTTCACACCAGAGTGCAGAGTATTCAGGAAGCAGATTGTTTCCTGACTGTCTATGTGAGAAAGATGAGTCCTAGCAGAATGACAGAGACAGGAGACAAGGCCGGGGGGCAGGCTGAAAACTGAAGGAGTGAGTGTGTCCTGATGCAGTAGGATTGTCCTTGAGAGCTTATGCTGAGGGAAGCAAGGTAGATTTGCAAGGCCGCGTATCATAAGTCTGTTTGTGTGAAAGAGCTAGAATGTTGCCATGACTTGGGGACAGGAAATCGGAAAGTGACTGGCAATGATTAATGATGTTCCACTGAGGAAAGCAGTCAAGAAAGGTTCTAGAATCAGGCGGCAGTGATGTTTGTACAACACTGTGAATTACTTAATACTGCCGGAATACAAATCTGACTTGTGTGTTTTATCACAGTAAAACAAAGGTAAGCCGAGTGAGTCCTGGAGACTCACAAAGACCTTATTTCTGAGTAAACATTGGGCAGGGACACTGAGGGAGCTAGCAGAGGCAGACCCCTCCCATGGTTCTCTTAAAAGAGGTGTGTCTAAAGTTAATGAAATGGCTTTCAACTATTCTGAGCTGCAGAGAGCAGTCTCCTTACAGTTGCAGTTTGTCTGTCCAATGTGGGATGTTCTGCAGGGCTGGAGACCAAGCCAGGTGTGAGCATACTGGGTGTTGCAGAGCATACTGGGTGTTACAATACATCCCAGTCCCAGCACTTCTGTGTTGGATTTTTGGCCCAGATTGCAGGTTCCCAAACCCCAAAGCTGAGCACTCTCAGAGACTGGGCTTTGGGTGAAGGGTGAGACTGTCTGCAAGGAGCCATTAAGAGCCACCACCCTCTCCCTGAAGTGAGGCAGGCTGTGTGGAAAGAAGATCCTGGTGTATGGATATGTCTGTGGGTTTCTGTTCCATTCCCTCCTTCATCCCATAGCTAGAGGTTTGACCAGGGTCTATGCTGTTCTTTCCTGCTCCCCATAGTCCTATTAGCCTACCAGTGCTTTGCCTAGGAAGTATCCTCATTGATGATTCAAACATGTGGCTGTCAGTAAGAGTCCTGGAAATTGAGTCTTTGGAAACGGTCCTCAGACAACTCGGAGCCTGCCCACTGCAGGGCAGGCTTCTTTGGTTGTCATGGGGTCTGGTCCAGACTGCCTGCTCCAAAGAATATTAGCAACTCTATTTTGCAATTTCTTTCTTAAAACCTATGTATTTAAAAAAAAACAATGCATAATTATCACTAAAGACTAGAAAATAGCTTGGGAGACACTTCATGCAGCAAACCCCAGAACATACATAAAAAGCTGGGCACAGTGGTGCATACTTGTAGTCCCAACACTGGGGAGGGTATAGGTAGATCCCTGGGCCTTGATGACCATTGCTCTAGCCTAATTGTTGAGCCCCAGGCCATAGAAGGCCTCCATCTCTAAAAGCAAGTTTGGCAGCTCCTGAGGAAGCACTCCCGAGATTGACCTCTGGATTCCACACTAACAACTTGACTGCACAACTAAAAGCTCTAGAACAAAAAGAAGCAAATACACCCAAGAGGAGTAGAAGGCAGGAAATAATCAAACTCAGGGCTGAAATCAACCAAATAGAAACAGAAAGAACAATACAAAATATCAACAAAACCAGGAGCTGGTTCTTTGAGAAAATCAACAAGATAGATAAAACCTTAGCCAGATTAATCAGAGGGCACAGAGATAGTATCCAAATTAATCAGAACTGAAAAGGGGGACATAATAACAGAAACTGAAGAAATTCAAAAAATCATTAGATCCTACTACAAAGGCCTATACTCAACAAAACTGGAAAACCTGGATGAAATGGACAACTTCCTAGACAGATACCAGGTACCAAAGTTAAATCAGGAGAAGATAAACCATCTAAACAGTCCCATAGCCCCTAAGGAAATAGCAGCAGTCATTAAAAGTCTCCCCACCAAAAAAAAAAGCCCAGGACCAGATGGTTTTAGTGCAGAATTCTATCAGACCTTCAAAGAAGATCTAATACCAATTCTCTTCAAACTATTCCACAAAATAGAAACAGAAGGAACACTATCCAATTCGTTCTATGAAGCTACAATTACACTCATACTCAAACCCCACTAAGACCCGACAAAGAAAGAGAACTTCAGACCAATCTCCCTTATGAACGTCGATGCAAAAATACTCAATAAAATTCTAGTAAACCGAATCGAAGAACACATCAAAACAATCATCCATCAGGATCAAGTAGGCTTTATCCCAGGATTCCAGGGATGGTTCAATATTCAGAAATCCATCAATGTAATCCACTATATAAACAAACTCAAAGAAAAAAACCACATGATCATCTCACTAGATGCTGAGAAAGCATTTGACAAAATTCAACATCCCTTCATGATAAAAGTCTTGGAAAGATCAGGAATTCAAGGCCTGTACCTAAACATAGTAAAAGCAATTTACAGCAAACCAGTAGCCAACAACAAACTAAATGGAGAGAAACGTGAAGCAATCCCACTAAGATCAGGGACTAGACAAGGCTGCCCACTCTCCCCCTACCTATTCAATATAGTACTGGAAGTCCTAGCCAGAGCAATTAGACAACAAAAAGAAGTCAAAAGGATACAAATAGGAAAGGAAGAAGTCAAAATATAGCTATTTGCAGATGATATGATAGCATACTTAAGTGACCCCCAAACTTCCACCAGAGAACTCCTAAATCTGATAAACAACTTCAGCAAAGTGGCTGGTTATAAAATCAACTCAAACAAATCAATAGCCTTCCTCTAAATGAAAGATAAACAGACTGAAAAAGAAATTAGGGAAATGACACCCTTCACAATAGTTGCAAATAATATAAAATACCTTGGTGTGAATCTAACCAAGCAAGTGAAAGACCTGTATGACAAGAACTTCAAGTCCCTGAAGAAAGAAATCAAAGAAGATCTCAGAAGATGGAAAGATCTCTCATGCTCATGGATTGGCAGGATTAATATAATAAAAGTGGCCATCTTGCCAAAAGCAATCTACAGATTCAATGCAATCCCCATTAAAATCCCAACTCAATTCTTCACAGAGTTAGAAAAGGAAATTCTCAAATTCATTTGGAATAACAAAAAACCCAGGATAGCGAAAACTATTTTCAACAATAAAAGAACTTCTGGAGGAATCACCATTCCTGACTTCAAGCTGTACTACAGAGCAATAGTGATAAAAACTACCTGGTATTGGTACAGAGACAGGCAGGAAGATCAATGGAATAGAATTGAAGACCCAGAAATGAACCCACACACCTATGGTCACTTGATCTTTGACAAAGGAGCTAAAACTGTCCAGTGGAAAAAGGACAGCATTTTCAACAAATGGTGCTGGTTCAACTGGAGGACAACATGTAGAAGACTGAAAATTGATCCATTCTTATCTCCTTGTACAAAGCTCAAGTCTAAGTGGATAATGGACCTCCACATAAAACCAGATACACTGAAACTAATAGAAGAGAGGGTGGGGAAGAGCCTAGAATACTTGGGCACAGGGGGAAAGTTCCTGAACAGAACACCAATGGCATATGCTCTAAGATCAAGAATTGACAAATGGGACTTCATAAAATTGCAAAGTTTCTGTAAGGCAAAGGACACTGTCAATAGGACAAAACGACAACCAACAAATTGGGAAAAGATCTTTACCAACCCTACATCTGATAGAGGGCTAATATCCAATATATACAAAGAACTCAAGAAGTTAGACTCCAGACAACCAAATAACCCTCTTAAAAAATGGGGTATAGAGCTTAACAAAGAATTTTCAACGGAGGAAACTCGAATGGCCGAGAAGCACCTAAAGAAATGTTCAGTATCCTTAGTCGTCAGGGAAATGCAAGTCAAAACAACCCTGAGATTCCATCTCACACCAGTCAGAATGGCTAAGATTAAAAACTCAGGTTATAGTAGATGCTGGCGAGGGTGTGGAGAAAGAGGAACACTCCTTCATTGTTGGTGGGACTGCAAGATGGTGCAACCACTTTGGAAAACAGTCTGGCGGTTCCTCAGAAAATTGGACATAGCATTACCTGAGGATCCAGCTATACCACTCCTAGGTATATACCCAGAAGATGCTCCAACATATAACAAGGACATATGCTCAACTATGTTCATAGCAGCCTTATTTATAATAGCCAGGAGCTGGAAAGAACCCAGATGTCCTTCATCTGAGGAATGGATTCAAAAAATGAGGTACATTTACACAGTGGAGTATTACTCAGCTATTAAAAACAATAAATTCGAGAATTTCCTAGGTAAATGGATGGAACTAGAAATTATCATCCTGAGTGAGGTAAGCCAATCACAAAAGAACACACATGGTATTCACTCACTGATTATTGGATATTAGCCCAGAACCTTGAAATGCCCAAGATGCAACTCACAGGCCACAAGAAGCTCATGAAGAAGGAAGACCAAGTGGGGGAGATTCGGTCCTTCTTAGAAGGAGTGACAAAATACTCAAGGGAGCAAATATGGAGACAAAGTGAGGGACAGAAACTGAAGGAGGGGCCATCTGAAGACTATTCCACCTGAGTATCCATCCCATGTGCAGTCACCAAAGGTAGATGCTGATGTGGAAGTCAGGAAGTGCATGCTGATAAGAGCCTGATATAGATGTCTCCTCAGAGGTCTGAAAGAGTCTGACATATTCAGAGGCAGATGCTCACAACTAGCCATTGGACTGATCATGGGGTTCCCAATGGAGGAGTTAGAGTGAAGACCATTGGAGCTGAAAGGGTTTGCGGCCCCATGAGGAGAGCAACAATACCAACCAACCACAGCTCCCAGGGTCTAAACCACCATCCTAGGAGCACTTAGGGAGGGATCCATGGCTTCAGCTGTATACATAAGAGCGGAGGGCCCTGCTGGGCATAGGAGGGAGAAGAGATCCTTGGCCTCATGAAGGCTGGACGCCCCAGGGGGTGGGAATTGGAGGGTGGGGAGGTGGGAGTGTGGGGGGTAGGTAGGGGTACATCTGCAGAGAAGCAGGAGGAAGGGTGAGGGGATAGGGGGTTCCTGGGTGGGTGGGGGATGGGGTAAGGGGACAACATATGAAATGTAAATAAAACATCCAATAAAAAATAAAAACAGAAAAAGAAAAAAAAACAAAACAAAAACAAAACAAAACAAGATCTTTGCATAGCACTTTGTCCATTGCATTCTCCTTTAATGGTCATTCTTTGAATGTCATACCTGAGAACTCTTCCCTGGGCCCTGGCTCTTGACGACCTCCTCCTTCATGGTCTCTGATCCCAGTGGCATGTTGAAATCTATGACATATTTGATTGCGTATAGAGAGGATCATGTTGCCTTCTCTTCTGCTCATGGATGGCCAACTGGCCCAGCACTAATATGACCTTCCTTCCTCAGGCTGCTTTGGAACTGGTCAGGATTCAGTTCTATAATGTGAGGTTATTGCTGGGGTTGCCATTCTATTCCAGTGACCTGTGTGTCTATCTGGTCAGTAACACATAGTCTAGTTACCCAAACTGTATCATACAGTCCACATGCAGGCAATGATTGCTTTGGTGTTCTTTTTCCCTCTTTCAATGTAACTAGAGCCAAACTAGTTTCTTAGGAAGGTGCTTTTGAAAAGCTTATGACAATATGTCACGTAAATGCTCCCGAGAGGTGGTAGGTATCTAAGCTTTCTCTCACAGCAGAGATCTGCTGTTTCCATACACCCACACCGTCCTGGCTTTTACCATCTTCTCTAAGTCTCTGTTTATCTGATAACTGAAGATGCCCCATGTTCATCTCACGCTGTGCTTCTGCATCACCCTTGAGTCTAGGCAGCCTTCCAGTGGCTCCAGACCTGGGGCATGAGAGTATGGCCCTGTGTAATAAAAGCTTCAGTTTCACACTCAGCAATGTCTTCCAGACAAGCAAGCTGGTACATGTGGTGTGTGGTGTAGGTGCCACTTCTCTCTGCAGGGTTTGCACTTCTTTGCTTATTCTCTCACTTCACTGGCTTCTGGAGATGAAACTACCCTCTTGGGCAGCCACACCTGGCCCAGTGTGCCCTCGAATTGAAGGTTAGGGTGTCTATCCTCCCTCATCAGCACCCAGCTCATGCTGCTGTATCTCCAGGTATACCATAACTTCTCCATATGTCCCTTAGGATCCATCTTAAGCCACAAACCAGAGGGCTGCACCTAAAACAGAGCCTCCTCTGCTTAAAAGCTCCCTCTACATCTAGAAGAAAAGCTAAGTCTCCCGCTGGGCTGTGGGGCCTGCATGATCTCAATGCCCATGTGCCCGCGGCTCCTACTCAACTGTCTTGCATGAGTACTGTGTCCTTGCTGGCTCCCAGACATACCCAGGCACGGCTTTCTGTCTTGATGGTTTTCCTTGCCTGCCAGTTCACGGCCTCACCTCTGTCATGCTGTCAGAATCTGCACCGTGGTACTCTCTTTGTTGCTCTCCCTCACAGCCCTGTCACCTGCAGTCATGCCGTGTATAAAGTACTTGTTTCTGACATGGTCACTGCTCCTCCCAGAAAGATTTTGCTTAAATACTTAAATGCTTCTTCACCTGTCCATACTACTCTCCTTGGCCCATGATGATACTCAGCAAATATCCCAGGAATGAATGAATGAATGAATGAATGAATGAATGAATGAATGATCAGCCAGAAACAAAACACCTTCTACTTCTTTTTTTAAAAAAAATATTTATTTATGTATATGAGTGCTATTTTGTATCCCTGTGTGATAGAAGAGGGCATCATATTCCATTATAGATGGGTGTGAGCCACCAAGTAGTTGCTGGGAATTGAACTTAGGACCTCTGGAAAAGTAGCCAGTGCTTTTAACTACTGAGCCATCTCTCCAGCCCTACTTTCTATTTCTTTAAAATTATTCACGTGTGTGTGTGTGTGTACCATGTTGTGCATTGTATGTGGAGATCAAAAGGCAATATAAGGGAGTCAGTTCTCTTCTTTACACAGTGTGGGTGTCCTGGGGGTTGAAGTCTGATTGTCGGGCTTGGTGGCAAGTGCCCCTATGTTCTGAGCCATCTTGATCTCCCACGCCACCCCTGGCAACTCCTTCTTTTAAGCATGAATGCTCCACCTAGTGCTAACAAAGCATCTCTGAAGTGAAAAGAACTCATACATTTCCTTAGGGTTCATTTCTAAATGGAACTGCCAGGTCAAGGGGATCTGCCATTTTTAATCCTGCTGCTAGAAGGCAGGCTCAGTTTCCATGCTGACCAGAATTGTGTGAGTCTCCCCTACACACACACTCACCAACATAAAGTCCTGCCA
The DNA here is from genome assembly GCF_004785775.1 of Grammomys surdaster. Lineage (NCBI taxonomy): Eukaryota > Metazoa > Chordata > Mammalia > Rodentia > Muridae > Grammomys > Grammomys surdaster. The sequence goes on along the minus strand of NW_021604579.1, from coordinate 1,764,916 downwards.
TTTTCTGCCAATTTACCATGGTCACCTGGAGATGATACTCATACAGTAAGGCAGAGGCGGTCTTCCTTTTGATTGTCACCCTGCTCATGAATCTGGAGGCCAGAGCCCAGAGATGCAGCCAGCAGAGGCACGGCAACTGGTCCAGGTGTGGTAATTTAGCCTATCAGATAGAAAGAGCCTGCTCAACGTGTCCTGCCAAGAAGGTGGAGAGCAGCTGTTCTCCTGAATGGTTTCTTTCCTTAGGCAAACACTGCTCAGGACCTAGAGCCCATTGTGCAGAGCCTTGTCTTCCCTGGGGTTGCAGGTCTGGACAGGGCCTTCCCTGGTGATGCTCATGTGGCAAGCCACAGTCCACATTTTGAGACCTGCTGGCCTGCAGTGTGAGCATTGGTCTTGTCTATCTTCTACTGGATTGTCTCTTAGGCTGGGGTAGGTTCCAGTATCAGTGTACCATGGCTTTGATACAAGGCTGTCATCTCTCCCTGGTCACCCCTCTCTGTTTTTATTTACATACTGGTGAAGACCCATGAGCACTCCAGTTCCTTCAGAGCCCACTCAACTGCCCAGGGAAAATGCCTACAGTCGTTCTCCTAGTGATAGCCACAGACCGTGTGTGCTGACCAGCATGTGAAAGCTGGAGACTTTCTGGTTACTTCCACAAGACTCTTCCTTACCTTGTCTGACCTTCACTCTGAGGTCATCTAGAAGAACAAAAAATGGGACAGGAGGCTGGCTGGCTCCATGGCCTTGTCAACCAGAGGGTGAAAGCAAGCTCTCTAGAGGAAGAGGAACTCAGTGAGGTTATCCCCAAGGGAGGGAGGCACCATGGGACTTGAACCCATGATGGGAACCCAGCCTTCTGCATAGTGGGTGGAGAAAGAGGACAGCTTCCCAGTCTTGGAAATATAATGCTGGGAACTGACGTGGATCCTCCACCAGTCCTAGGTGTGAGACCGAGGACTACCTGTCCACCTGTCACCCGAGCGTGACATTAACTGCAGAAACTGCCCTGAGGACCGAGTCTGGCCACATGTGTGAGTGGCCAGCCCTGGCATGGATCCTGCTGGATTTCCCAACAGTCGCAAGGATGTCATGTCTGTATCCCAGAAGGCAGTATAGCCTCTGGGTGCCCTTTGACCAGGGAACTCTCAACCCCCATGAGGAAGAGAGAGAAGTTTCTTCTGGTTACTTCCAGAAAGCACATACACCTGAAGGAGCAGGTGGGCCTCATGTGATGTCAGCCTCTGCTCAAAGCCAGGCTCTTCCCCTCCCTGCTCACCACATCCTCCTGGGGTTTTCAGCATCAAACTCAGGGGGAGGCACAGGCAGAAGTTAAATATAGCCAGGCTCCTACTCAGGGCAAATGCGTGGGCTGAGCCTGGGTTGAGGGGGCGTGAGCGCCTGCTAAATTTAGCAGGCTGACTTCCTCTCCTCCTCCCTGTGTGCACTTATGCAAAAAATGTTTGTCACTCACCCTCTGGGGAAGATGGCAAGGGTTGAAGATGAGAACTTGGAGATACAGCCTGGGAGTCATGGTCCCTGCCACTACTCGGTCACAATCCATTACACTTTTTATCCTTGTGGCCTTCCTCCGTTGTTGCCATCATTTTACAAATAGAGACCCTATACCTGGAGAGGCTAAGGACCCCTCTTCCCCCTGCCCCAGCAGCTGCACAGACACAGGGAACCTCAGGTTCCACACTGGGACCCATGTCCTTTCTTGAGCACTCCATCTACATAGGGTTTTGTTGGGGTTCTGGCCAGTTTCCTGATAGTATAGAAATGGCAAGAGAGGCTGGGGCTGGGGTTCAGTTAGTAGGGTGCTTGCCTAGCATGCGTGAAGGCCTGGGCTCCCCCCAGCCAGCACTGTATAAACTGCACAAGGTTGTATAACCTGTAACCCCAGCTCTCAAGAGGTGAAAGCAGGACTTGATCAGAAGTTTAAGCTCATCCCCAGCTACACAGCAAGTCCAAATTCAAGGCTAACCTGAAATATAGGACACTTTGCTTTCAGGATGGGAAAAGCTGTCTTAAAGCCTTACTTTTTATTTAATGCACTCTGTGTGTGTGTGTGTGTGTGTGTGTGTAAAATATATGTATGTGCTGTGCAAGTATGCATGTTCCCATGTGTGGTGGTACACTCACTTGTGTGAGTGCTTGTGCGCATGTGTACAAAGGCCTGAGTTTGATGGTAGATGTCTGCTCCGTCACTCCTCACTTTGTTTATTGAGGCAGACTCTCTTGCTGAAGCCAGAGCTTGCCGATTCTGTCTAGTCTAGGGAGCATCATACTCTATGGATCCCCTGTTCCTGTCCCCCAGTGCTAGAATTGCAGGCCACTCCCGTTCCCGCCTGGCTTTTACACGGGTTTTGGCTCCTCATGATTGCACAGCCAACTCTTCATTTACTAAGCCACTCAGGCCCATACCTTGTACCCCACCGGCAGCTTAGGACTGCCCAGGCTGAGCACCGGCCCTGTTCTAGCTCTGGCCAGCTTCAGCCCTGCCCATCACACAGCCCTGCGTCCTCTCAGTTCCTGGGTAATTCCTGTCAGCACCGAGTGCTGCCCTCAGACTTTGAGAGGGCTCAGTCATTTAGACTCTGAGCGAGGCTCCTTCTCCTCTTCATTATCCGACTTCCATTTATTGATTGGTGGCTTCCACATGTGTAGCCTTACGCTGGCAGCTAAGACAGAAAACAGCTGCTGGCACATCAAGCATTTGCCAGGTGTCTGGCAAGGCCATGTAGGTCTGTTAATTTGTTTAATCATCACAAAGATCCTACAAGGTATACTTGTGTGGCTCACAGAAGAGGGGGCAGGTTGGAGAGCTTGGGTAACACACTGGGGTCTGGGTGCTTGTGGAGTGACAGAGTTGGTCTTCTTCTTAAGAGTCCCCTCTTCACCTGATTGCTGCTGCCTTGGCAGACCAAAATCAGAGCAGCTTGGCCCTGGCTGTGCCTCAGACCTTGCAAAGAATACAGCAAAACCTCTTGTTCAAGGAGCACTTCAAACGGGATCTGTGAGGGGCACCACTCTGTTGTTGACCTCGGCAAGCCCTGTAGAGCACAGGCTGAGAGCCACACCCACGTCTAACTTCTTGGTTTTGAAGATGAGGGAATAGGGCTTGGAGATGTGATAAACTGTTTAAGGTCACATGGCTAATAAAGGTCACGTGACTAATAAAGTCAGATTTAGTTAGGGCTGCCTGAGGTCCTGGGAACTTTCTTCTCAAGGGTGTGGCAAGGATGCCATGCCAGAGCATTTGATCTGTTTCTGTGATGCCACTCCATTGGGAAAAGCACTTCGTCATCTCGGATCTAAATCAGCTCTTCTCAAGTTCTCAACCTGTGTGTCGTGACCCCTTTAGGGATCAAATGTCACTTTCACAAGGGTCACTAAGACCATCTGCATATCAGATACATTCATAACAGTAGCAAAATTACAGTTATGAAGTAGCAACAAAGATAAGTTTATGGTTGGGGTCACCACACCATGAGGAACTGTGTTAAAGGGTCACAGCATTAGGAAGGTTGAGAACGACTGCTCTAAACAGTTTTGGGATCAAAGAAGTTCTCTTGGGATGACAATGGCAGATAACCAGTTAAACAACCTCTCCCCAGGGGTCCCTCCCCTCCTCTCCTCTCCTCTCCTCTCCTCTCCTCTCCTCTCCTCTCCTCTCCTCTCCTCTCCTCTCCTCTCCTCTCCT
>NW_021604579.1:1723777-1761200 GCF_004785775.1 Grammomys surdaster | reverse complement strand
CTCTCCTCTCCTCTCCTCTCCTCTCCTCTCCTCTCCTCTCCTCTCCTTTCTTCTCCTCTCCTTTCTTCTCCTTTCCTTTTCCCTCCTCTCCCCTTCCCTTCCCTTTTGTCTTCTCCCCTTCTATTTCTTTCCCTTTCCTCCCCCTCCTACAGACAGACAGACAGACAGACAGACCACCACCACCTTGTTTCCATGTCCAGCTTAACAGATCTCTGCTCAGGGGTCCTTCTGTATCTGCCAGCTGCAGAAATAGGCACTCAGCTAGAGGCCTGAGAAATGGCTGTGGATGCCTGAGAGGACACCTAGTCACAGATTTCCAATAGACCTGTTTTGCACCCAGCCTTCTGGGTAGTAGCATTCACTGTCTGTAGCTTGGAATCAGGTGGAAAGGTGGGAAGATGCCTCCATGGTTGAAAACAGACTCAGTAACCCCAAGGGGAAAAAAGATGGAAGGATGGACGGATGGACGGATGGATGGATGGATGGATGGATGGATGGATGGATGGATGGATGGAGTGAGTGAGTCTGAGGGTATCTTTTCTGTGTGAGCAGTGGGTGTTGCTGGGGGAAGTAGCCCTCTTGAGCATTCCTGCCTCGAGTTCTTTGTGTGGAAGACACTATGCTCAGTACTGAACAGCCTGGGGCCCTCCCAGGTACGTAGGGACCCTGAGAATTCACAGAGCTTAGATAGGTCCAGGGAAAATGATAAAATCTAGCTGCTAGAAGCTCAGTGGACCCAGTTGGTGGCAGCAGAGGGCATGTAACATTCAGGTCAAAGGTTCTGGCTCAGGAGAATAAGCAGTGGGGTGCTAGTCTACCAATGGGATGGGCTAGTGGTATGGGCTGTCTGAGCCTTGGTCCCCCACTGCTCAGAGGTGACTGGGTGGGATCCACTCTGCAGAGGCAGAATGGAGAGAAGCTAACTGAAGCTCTGAGAATTGCAGCTGGCAGGAAACAAGCGCTCAGTGAATGTCCACTGCCCTGGTGTTGCTGGGATGTCAGCAACGGCGATGCTGACAGTGATAATGGTGAAGAGAGTAAGAACAATCATAAAGGTTATATTTATAGAACCACGCCCCCATTGCTTCCTGCAGGTGGGTGGACCACAGTTTCCCATTTCACAGTTGAAGGAAGTGGGTCCCAGAAAGAGCATAGATGTTGGGGTCCTTCACGGTCAGGGAAAAAGTCATGTGTCTTCGGTGTGTAACTTTTTCCGTGCCCTCGGGCCTTTGGTCTCCATGCTGCCCTTGGATCCCTTAGCGTCTTTCCCTGAAGCTGAGGACCCCTTGAGCAGTATTCTGAGATCTTCACATCAGTTTAACCCTTTCAAGGCCCTGCTCTCACCTCCTCACTGTATGGCTGTGTCCTGACTGGTCACTGGGAGTGTCAGGATGTCAGCTGCATGCCAGTATAAGCAGTTTCCCCGCTCACTCCTCAGATGAGCAAGCCCCAGAACACCAGGCTTTAACAGGCTCTTCCTGCCTGATTCACCCACACAGCAGAGTTGGCAGAAAAATAAAAACAAAACAGGAAAAGAGCTGAATCTGAAATAGAGGTTGCTATCAGACATGTTAACCCCAGAGTATAGCTTCCAAGGCATGGCAGACATTCAGCTCTGTGAGAGAATTTTCCATAGTGTTACAATCGTCTTGTCTGACTGGAACTTCCAGTCATGGTTGTCATCTCAAAGTCTTGAGCTGGTTTGGTCTCAGAGTCCTAGTCAGTAGTCAGTGGGTCAGTAGGGAAGGTGTCTGTCTTATGAAGGACAGTGAAGGGTGAATGGGAAGGGGGAATGTTTGACTGGAGGTGAAGTAGGAGTTTCTGGTCCGGCCCCTGAGAACATGCAGGGACCCTCTGTTACCACTCTTCAGCCAATCAGAATGCAGGGAAGAGGAAAAATACAACCAGGTAGGTGTCTGCTGATCCCTCCCAGGGCCAAGTGCTCCATACTCGGATCAGAGAAGGAAATAAAGGGATTCCACCCCGCTTACTGGTAGAGAAAGGAGAACAGCTTTTGTAAGTCAGGCAGTTGTCCCCAGTGAAGGACAAGGGGCTGGTGTCTGAGGTTAAGGAGGTCCATACCTTGAAAGAAGGATGATACTAGGTATCCAGAAAGATGCCACCTCTATCTCCATAGCTGTGCTTTGTAAATACTCAATAAATATGCTGAGATATAAATTGATGTGTTTTACCAAATGGCTACTCACCAACCAGTGATTGGGTACATTAATTTGTTCACCCATCCATCCATCCATCCATCCATCCACCCATCCATCCAGTATATCCAGCTCTTTCCTAGGCCCTGGGAGTTTTCAGCACTGAACAAGTCATATGAGGTCCTCCCTGGTCTGAAGGAGTGTGACAGGACTTAGCTGTGACTACATACCAGACAGGAGAAAAGTTCCTGGAAGAAGGATTTCTTTTGTCTTAACAGTTTGAGGATACAGACAATCGATCCTGGTGGGAAATGTCAGCCAATAGCAGTAGATCAAGGCTATGATGGCAGGCATGTGAGGTTGCTTGCTCACATCTCAGTGACTAGGAAGCAAAGAAGGAGATATTCATGTTCCACCGACTTCTTCATTTCCTTTCTTTTTATTTAGTCATGGCACCCGGCTGTGAGATGTTGCTGCCCACATTCAGGATGGATCTGTGCTTCTTCATTAAACCTTTCAGAGAACACCTTCATAGGCATGTAAACAGCCGGGCCTCCTAGGTGGTTCTGAATCTAGTCATGTTGACAATGAAGATGGGCAATTGCAGGAAACTTACAGGAAGTGGGAGCTGAGTGAGAGTGTAGCCCTCACAAGCCCTTCAGTTTCTAGAGCATGATGGCATTCTGACAAGCCAGAACACACAGCATATTGGGGACAGCTCTCTTTATCTCTATGTTCAGCCAGTTGAAGAGGAATCGTTAGCCACTGTGATGTGTGTCTGAGTCAGTGGTGAGGTATGTGGAGGCTTAGAAGTGCTCCATGGCCTACATGTAGTGGCTATTAAATGTTGAGTAGATGGATAGATAGATGGATAGGTGGGTGGGTGGATTGATGGATGGATGGATGGGTGGATGGACAGATGGATGGATAGGTGGATGGATGAATAGATGGATGGATGGATGGACAGATGGATGGATAGGTGGATGGATGGATGGATGGATGGATGGATGGATGGATGGATGGATGGATACATGGATAGTAGATGGATGGATGGACAGATAGATGGATAGGTGGATGGATGGATGGATGGATGGATGGATACATGGATAGTAGGTGGATGGATGGATGGATGGATGGATGGAAAGATGGATGGATAGGTGGATGGATGGATGGATGGGTGGATGGATGGATGGATGGATGGGTGGATGGATGGATGGATGGTGGTTTGAAGGAGGAAGGAAAGAAGGAAAGATGGAAGAATGAACAGATGGATAAGAGGAGGAGAAAAGGCAAGAGAGGGAGGATAGAGAAGGAAATAAGGAGAGAAAGAAGTGAGAGAGTGACAAACAAACAACTAGATGAACTGACAGATAAGATTTGGTGATCACTCACTTTAAGCAGAATATATTCCAGGTGCAAAGTCTAGTAGCATAAGGGTAAATCCAGGTCAAATCTAGAACAAGGAAGCATTTCCTAACATCTTTCTTGGCCAACTAACATGAGAAAATCCTTGGTCCTCAGTCTTCTTAGTATGTTGTAGACAGCTGAAGGGCAAAGCAGCGATGTGCTGAGCACCCACTGTGTGCCTGGAATCCTTAGTTTTCAGTGTAGGCCTGCATGGGATGAAGTAGGAGCTGCAACCACAAGTAAAAGGATAGTCAGTTCACATAGTCACGACTGGGCTGAAACCCAGACCAGGACTGCTGATTTCTGTAGCCCTAGGTTGCACAGCAGCCAGTGGGAAAGCAAGACAAGTAGGGAGGCACTTCTTCATGTCCTTATGACTTACCCTGTGACTCACCTGTGTTTTGGGTTCTCTCTGTGCACTGTGAGGACCATCAAGAGACCCCAGGCCAAGTCACTGGGCTGGGGAGTAAAGAGAAAGATCCTGGGCCTGTTTCCACTGTGGGACCTGCAAGGGCATTTTAGTAGCTACAGGCCCCATTAGTCACTGACTTGGGTGAGTGGGAGTGTGGAATGGGTCAGATTGTGGGAGGGAGCCAATACCAACCCCCATGGAAAAACAACTCAGGACCCAAAGCTGGTGGTAGGAGGATGCTGGGGCAGGGATGGGCAGGTTCCTCCTCCCCACCACCTGTTCTGTCTGACATGATGCTAAGGGAGACGAGGGGAAGATAGGAAGATGCCAGAAACACAGAAGAGGGGAAGGGGAAGGCGGTGTGCCTTCCTTCCTTCTCTGTAAACAAGCATAGCTGCCTCCTGATCACACTTCCTCCCCATCCTATCTGTGCTGTGTGATATTCAGCAAGGGTCTTCCTTCTCTGAGCCTTCTTGGCCTCAGTATTTTGTCTTAAAAGTCAGGAGAAATACCTGTGCATGTGTTTGACACTAGGCTGCTCTCTGCCTCCTGGTTAAGTATGAGCAAGAACAGAGGGGGTGTGATTTTTGGCTGGATGTGAACATGGAGTCCTCGTACCAGTTGGCCCTGCTCTCCTCTGCTTTCAGTGGCCAATTATGCTCCTGACCACCCAGAACAGGGCAGAGGAGAAAATCCAGAACAGGGACCATAAGCCATGGAGAGGATGGTCTTCCAGAAGCCGTAGAGATAGGAAGACCAAGGCCCAGGGAGGTAGAGTCAGGGGCTAGGACTGAATGCAGAGTTCAGGGCCCACTCAAAGACTGTGGACTTTCCTGCTCACATGTTACTTCTACATTTGCCACTAAGTTGGGTCAAACTGTGTGTTGGGGCTTCCCAAGTATTGCCATGTCAGTTGTCAGAATCAGGTATGGAGGAATGTGAGACCTAACCTGGGCTTACATTGTGAAGGGGGGGTTATTAGACAGAGTGACCCCAAGGGATACACACCCAGAGTAAATCTTCTGCACACTGGTTTTCACTTTCTGCACCATTCTTTGGGACCCAAAATATAGTCATGGGCTTACCTTAGCAAGCGTTCAGGGAAGTGGACAGTGCCATTCCAGAGCTGTTTTAGTCCTTTCAGTGTCTCTCTCTGCCCCACCCCCCCCATCCTCTCCAGGTTTGCAATGTACATCAGTGTGTCAAAGTAGACGAGGTACAGAAGAGCTGTGGGTGTTCAGGGTGGCCCTCGTCAGCCTCAGCCAACTGTGTAACACACTGCTCTTGGCATGGCCTTAGAGATGGAATAGTTGTCAGAGAAAAGAAGGCAGAGTCAGAAGGCTGGGAGAATGGGGTGGCAGCCCTGTGTCACCAGTACTCCTGTTGCTGGCCAGTCTTGTGGCTCTGCGCACTAAGGATAGGAGAGTGGAGGGCATAGTTTCAGTATTGGATCTTCTACTTCTTAGCTGTGCAATTTTAGACAAGTGCCTTTAATTCTCAGCTCCTATTTGCTCATCTCTAAATTGGGAATAGACAACTTCCTGTTTATAGCATGGTGGTGGGTAAGAAAGGGCTGGCCATGGCTGGATGGTGGGTGGCTATGGAGACACCTCAGAAACACTGAGTTGATGTCATATGGGAATACAGTATGGCTGCCACTATGCTGGAGTTGGAAGGTGGACTGGGTAGCCTGGATTTGAGCCTTGACTACCAGATGGCCTCTGGGAGCCACTGTTCTCTTCATCTTAAAGTGAGTGTGAGCCCCATCCGCTCGCCAGAGCTGTCTGTAACCACACAGTATAGTATTGGGAAGCTGGGGCTGAAACATATTTGGTAATACAGTGTGGGTTGGTACAGTGGCTTGAGGTGGAGGGAGGACCCGGGGAAGCCCAGCTTTCTTTCCAGGAAGGACAGAGTTCATGGGGCAACCCTATTCTTCCAATTTGGCTGTATTTGCTTTCTGAGTCCAGCACTCAGTGGGGAGTCTCTAGGACAATGTTAGGTGTTACCTCACCATTACCTATGAGTGACTGCTGAGAGAGGGCTGTCCTCTTTGAGCACACTGAGCCTGTGGGCATCCCAGAATGAGAAAGTCACAACCTCTGACCTCACTTCGCCTGCCTGAGTACCCCAGCAGGCACTTCTCCCCTGCAGGCTTCCCGGAGTTCCCCATTTAAGGAGTCACTCTGTGCATGTACATGACCTCTGACTCTTTAGTGCTGTTGCAATCTGATCCAGGCTGCCCGGAACCCCCCCTGGGCTGCTGAGGCCATGCAGGGCCAGTTGTTGCAGGCTTCTCAGGCATTACCACATTTAGGAACATCGATTCAGGTTCTATTTTCAAACGTTTTCTGTTTCCTTTACAAGAAACAGCGGGAGGCTGAGGGAATTCAGCCTTTGAGTGGCTGTGAAATTATTCCAAGTACAACATCATCCCATGAACTGTGTGTCGGTGCTCAGGTGTCATTGCACCATGGTCCATTACAGAAAGTGGGAAGACACTGTAATCCACCCTCTTGGGAGTGGGAGAGCTCACAATGGGGATTTTCTAGTGGTTGGTTTTTTACCTCATTTTTAGGACAGTGGTGGAACAAGTGAACTGTCTGTGGTATGGCTGCCCGCCCAACAGCCTTCCCTCTGCTTTCCCTGAATCATTGACCCATTTTACTGATAAAGAAACTGAGGTACTAGGAGGAGAACTCACCTGAAGGAAAACAGAAAGTGGCCAAGGGGCAGCATGGACCCAGGGCCACCTGAACTCAGTAACTGGGATCAGCCTGACAGTTGGGTGTGTCTGTTCTGACAATGAGTCTAAGCTGTGAGATAACTGGTTGGGTGACCTTTGACAAGTCACCTGGCACCTCCTTGGGCTCTAGCTTCATTCTCTGTTTTCAGGTTGGACTGGCTCAGAATTTCTTAAACTTTTGCACAGAGAAAAAGAAATAAATTTCTTTGAACTTCTGTTTTTCCTTAAACACTCTCATGCATAACAGAATACAGAATTATTATGGGACACAGTCCTATAATCATTAACATAATAATGTAATGTGCCAGAGTTTGTTTTATGCATGTGGAGGCCAGAGAGCATCCTTTGGTGCCATCCATCAGGAACCATGTGGGTCCTAGGGATCAAACCATGCTTGCTGTGCAAGCATTTTGCCAACTGAGCTGTTTCCCCAACCCCATATATAATGGTTTGCTTTAAATGTTATTTTTTCCCTTACATCTTCAAGTAGAGTCAATGTTTAGAGCAGATGTCCTTGAACTTCCTGGCTTAGTGCCCAGGACCCCCACTAGGACTAGAAACCAGAGAGTCAATGATTCCTGAGGACAGACCCAGCAAAACCTACCATCATGTCTGTGCAGTCTGAAGCCTTGGCCAGAGTCCAAGAAGCCCAGGCAGCAGCCTGGCTCTGTCTCCAGAAACACTGAAAGCCTTTCCAGCTCCCAAGCCTCCTGCAGATGGGGAACCCAGTCTTCCCCACTGCACCCTTCCCAGGGGCAAAGGCTGGGTGACATGGCTCTAATAGGACATGCTTTCCTCTGGCTGCACAGGTCAGGCCAGAGTATAGAAGACCTGCCCTCCCATGAGGGACAGAATTTGAACCCCAGCATTAGTGGCTGTGGCCTTGGTCAAGTCACATAACTGGCCAATGCCATCCTCCATGGAAGCTTCTTCTTCATAGAGTTACAGGAACATGGCAGAGAGCAGGGACTAACAGATTGGAGTCTAGGGGTCTAGCATGTTAAAGATGTATACTCTATTTTAGGACTACAGAGCATCACCAGTTTCCCCCATTTTAAAAAGTCCCTTTTCTGAAGCTATCTACCCTCCCAATTTTGCTATAAGCCTGAGACTCTCATGATAAGCAAGGCCACAGGGAAACGTATTGATGACCCTTATTAAATTGTAGTTGTTATACAGAACTTCTGGGCTGCATTCCACACTCCATCTTCTGTTTAATTAGCCATGTGACCTTGGCATGTCTTCATCTGTTAGGGTGAAGGATGCTAAGGGGCCAGATGAGCTGCCATGAACAACTTCTGTGGTGTTCCAAGATCTGGGACCTGGGGCCCAGAGATACAATGGGCCCTTTAGCCTGGACTCTGGGCCCAAAGAGAAGGGTGTGTCTTGGGCCCTTTAGTAACACACAGGTGCATCTAACTCAGAGTCATAGCTGGAACAGGTCTTGTTTGAGATATGAAAGAGGTGGGAGGGGCTTAGGGAAGGTACTCCAACAGAGAAGATAGCAGGAGATCAAGCTAGCCACTTGCTCAGTGTCCGTGATCCCTCAGACCACCTGATGTCACCCTGTACACCTTGTACTCCAGCTGGCAAAGGGGAAACCAGGTCAAGCCACACAGCTCATGAAGAGGGCCTTCCCAGAATAGGCTGATAAGATGCTAAAGTCTGTGTCACTAAATGGGCACCCTCACAGTTGAGCCAGGAGTAAGAGCCTCAGATCTTCCCAGCAGAGTTCATGGCTGGTATCCAAGGAAACAATGAGGTGGGACGTCAGGTCTGAGAGGAGAGAGTGACCAAGGTCAAAGGGCCTCAGCTAACCCTGTTACCTAACCCTGTTACCTTTTTGTATGGAGAAGGGCAGCGCTTTGTCTCAGGCTGCTCGAGAACACATGCTCAGTCTTCTTTGAGCATCCACTCGGGAAAAACCAGCATGGCCCTGGGAACCCTGGTCTTCTGCCTGTAGTGGATGTCTGCTGTAGACTGAAACTAGAACATAACCTGGAGCTAGACCCTCAGGTTACAGATGAGAAGTGCATCTCAAGATACCTGTGCAGGTGGCACAATGTCACCTGGCCAGGTGTGACCTGGTTTCTGGTTATATGCATAGCTAGGTGAGCTGCCAATTTCTCTCCTTTTTCCTGAATCCAGGAAGCCGTGTCATCCAGGAGGCCATCTTCTCGGCTCATCACCACCACTACCAGGCAGGGCAAGCCAAGCACCATGGCCTGTCCAGCGTAGGTCTAGCCTGCCTTCCCGCGGGACATCATTCACCAGGTTTTTCAGAGCAGAGTTCTGAGTACCAGCACAGCTCAGCTGTGTTACGCAGGATAGCCACTATGGAAGCTCAGAGCCTGGGCTCTAGGATTGGAGTTTAGCACTCCTGAACAGCCCATGGAGGGTCTGGGTGACACTCACGGGCTCCCAGATGCAGTACTTGCTGCCTAGTGGCTCACAGAGAGGGGCCTCCTTAGAGACAGTGTCTCCTGGCACAGCAGCCTACAAGTCATTTCTACGAGTTGTCACTTTGACAGTGCAGCTAAGTTGGTTCTGATTCAGTGTTGCCTTGTCCCCCTCTCCCTGCTCTCCTCTCCTCCTCTCCTGCTTGCTTTCTTCTCCCTCCAGCCTCCACTTATTGGAAGCAAAATCTCCCGGCGCATGAATGGCAGGGAGGGAGGGAGGCTCCAAGACAAAGAGCTGACTTTGTCTGGCGGTGAATTTAGATAGCATGTGGGTGGTTGTGGAGCAGCACAGACTTCCTTCATCTGCCTGTCACCCAGCTCCCTTAGCGTTGGCGGAGAAGAAGAGATGGGCTTCATTCTCCAGCAATGCCTGAGTCCCAAATTACAGGGCTGAAGAGAGCCACACAGCGCTCTAGCCCCATGAAAGAGGAGGGAAGCATGATGGGAGGTAGAGGAAGGGCAGGATTGAGGCCCGGTTGCTTCTATTTGAGTGAGCTCCAGGATGGGGCTGGCATGGGTAGCCAAGGCTTAGCTCCAGACACCCCCACACAGCCCCACACCAGTGGAGTCCAGCTTCCCCATAGCTAGGAGACCCTGACTCCTTCCCTGTAATGATGTCAAACGGATTAAATCAAACAAGGAGTGCAGTCTCGAGGCCTGTCCTCATCCCAGTGACTGACATCACCTCTGTCATCCTCACGACCATCAAAAACACTGACCTAGGTTACTGCATGTCAGATACGCCCCAAGGGCTCATGATGGTAGGATTCCCTGAGCAGTGGGTGCCACCCAGAAATTATCGGTGGCTAGATTCCAGTTTCTGCTTTGTCAGTAATGTGGGGCACAACATGACTCTCTGAGCCTCAATTCTTTTTTTTTTTAAATTAATTCCATTTATTGTGGGGACACATGCCACAGTGGATGTGTAGAAGTCAGAGAAAAGTTGAATCAATCTGTTCTCTCTTTCTTTGTATGGGTTCAAGAAATCTAGCTCAGGATTTTAGGCTCGCTGACAAATGCCTCTACCCACTGAGCAATCTTGCCCTGGGTCTCAGGTTTTTTTGTTTGTTTGTTTGTTTGTTTGTTTAATCAGTTAAAGGAGGCTTAAATGGTTTACTTTCCACAAGGGGTTCTTGTAGGTATAGTTGTGTTGGAGACCCCAGCATGTGTGGATGTGATCTTCATCCGGCAGATGACTGACTGCAGCATGGTTGACTATGAGCAGGTCCGATGCCCAGCTGATCTCGCAGAAGCACAAGCACTCTAGCCTCTGAGTTTGTGCGAGTTTGTCTTATTTTATTTTCAGACAGGGTTGTAAATACCTCAGGCTGGCCTAGAATTCTCCATCCTCCTGCATTGGCCTCAGAGTGCTGGGATAACAGGTGTCTCTAGATCAAACCTCTTCTTCACACTCCTCAATTTAAATGCATTAGTTATTGTTTCCTGCCACAGACCACGGTCCTCAACTCCTTCTCAGCCTCTACTCCAGACTCAGCAACATTAGTCACCATGTCCCTCTGTTCTCACAGGCTGCCAGCTGCCATCAGCTTGCCCCTGATGAAGCTCCCTGTCACCACCACCTGCCCAGCCACACTGAGCCTTTCCTTCTCTTTCTTGGAGGACAGCGAGCATCTTCCCTGTGATTTTTGGCTTTGGTCCCCTTCCTACTCCAATACTAGCTGGATTGAGGGTTTGGATGTCTTTCTAAGTTATGCACGTGGCCCACAGCTCCTCCATGGCGTACCCCCCCCTCAGCATCAGCAAGGGGTCAGTGGTCATCAGTGGTGTCCCACACCAGCCTGGGCCCTGATCCAGAAGCATTTACCCAGAGGTGACTTTGTACAGTCCCTGGATAAAGGCTTATCTCTCATCTTTCTGTGGGCCACATGTGCTGTGCCTTGTACATGCCAACTGATTCCTTAATTCTGCCTGGGGTACTAATCCATTTTTCAGGTGTAAAACTACCCTGAAGTCCAGAGAGGTTAACTGGATGGCAAAGGCCACACAGACAGCATATGGTGGGACCTCAATTCTGACACTAAGATCTATAAAACTTTAGAGACATGCTGTAGGGACAACTGTCTTTCCCAGGAATGCACGTGATCCACTGGGGCTGTGGGAGGACCTCAGAGACCACAGGCAGTGTAGAGACCAAGGCCTCACCAGAGCTTCTTGCTGCTTCCATGGAAGAGTAGCTGCTCTCCATTCTGGCTCCACTAGCCCTGACATTTCCAAGTCTCTGCTCCATGCTGGGCATCTATTTCCTCTTTCATACAGGGAGGGCCTAGGAGGCCCCTTCCCATAGGCACTGAGACCCATGAGATACAGGAACAGGGCGGGCCTGGGAGGACTCTCCGGCTTTGCTGCCAGCTGCCAGGCGCTTTACAGTAATCACCATTTAGTACCTGGGAGCCAGACCACAGGCTGTCAGCACCGGGGTTTCAGTGAGCAGGGATGGGCATCCCTTGGCTCTGCCTCTGCTCATGTGGTCATCCTGCCCCATCACATTACTTACTGTCAGCACAGCCAGCATGGCCTGCTGCCCAGGACAGCCAGGAACACACCATCAGTCACCTGGCAATGACAGAAGAAACCTGGATTCCTAGACCAGCATGAAAATTTACTGCTATGACATTTTTTTCCATGTGATTTCCCAGCATGCTGTGAACTGCTGTGTTTGCAGAATAGAGTTTGGTCCCTTCCGGTTCGTTTATTCTATGAGCAGAAATTGAGTACTTGCTGTGTACAAGGTCCATATGAACCAGAGACAAGGGAGGAGGCATATTGGGATGCTTCTGACTCTGTAGGGGCTGGGGACTTGGGGGTCTCATGTCTTCCTACTCTCCTTGGGCCCTGGATAACACCAGTAGGAGCCTCTCGAGCATAGAAGTCTCAAGACATCATAATGGGGACTCAGGGACTCTGCTAAGGAGTTGTCACAGGCCTGGGTAAGCAAATCTTTTCCTGGTTCCCATGCTGTGTGAGGAAGAGTCTCAGAGCTTTGTGAGGGGGTGGGTGAGAAAGCCACAAGAACACTGAGACCATCCTGGTAGAGACAAGGAGCTTGGGTGGGTGAGGGTGAGCTGGGTCCTTTTCTCCTGCTAAGCCTTTCCCACCCTCTCCCACACCACCCAACCCTGTGCTTTCTTTGTCTTTCTATGGCCCGTGGCACCAGCTTCAGGGGACTTCCCTGGACTACTTCCTTAGTTCTCCACCTCGTGGCTGTGGGACCTTGTCACCCTGGGCCTCAATAACACATCTCCCTTGCCAATTAGTGCTACCCTCTCTGTCCTCTTCAGTTCAAATCTGAGCCCCTTCATTTCCCTGTCTGTGACCCGAAGTACATTGTTTAACCTTAGTTTCTATTTAGGGATCATAGAGTCAGGACTACAGCAGGCAGTGTAGGAGCTCTCCGACAGATATTACGGCCCTTCATCCTCCACTGTATAGTTGATCTGCTTCAAGCCCTACCCACGTCAGCAGCCAGCCCCTCAGAATTCCTTCTGAGTCTTTGCAGAAGCTATCCACACCCAAGATATGCTGCTGCACCCATTGCTAGTGGCTGTGAGCCTGACATGTGCTTCAGGCCAGGACCTCATCTTTTATTGTTTTTGGGTCCCCCATAAACCCCAGGATGAAAAAAAGAAAAGACTTCTTTTGAAGAAAAAAAAAAAACCATTCCTGTTGCATGACCAGTATTTGTTTGGCATAGAATTTTTTTTATTTCTTGTAATAAATGACTCCAAACTTAGTAGCTTCAAACATGAGCCGTTTCTGTGGATCAGGACCTGGCACAGGGTCTCAAGAGATTGTAGTCAGTGAGTAAGTCAGGGCTGGGTATTGTGGCTGGAGGAGGCCACCTATCAAATCTGGAAGAGGATTTCGGCTCACCCACAGGCTGCTCAACAGTGCAAGAGAGAGCCAGGTAGAAGCTATGGTAGTTCTGTATAACTTAGCCTCAGAAGTCAGGCTGCCAGCTCCTGGTGGAGACCTTGGTACAGACAGTGGCCCTGCTTGGTATAGACTTGGAGATTAAGGGTCATCAGGTGGCATGTTGGAGCCTGGCTGTCCTTAGAAGCTGCCATGAGGTGGTGGGGGGTAGGGGGGGCTTCCTTGAACTGTTCAGTGAGTACTGAGAAAGAGTGGCAGCTGTCACAGGGCTCTGGGCTGTGGGGAAACACAGGACTCTGGTAATCTGGCCAGGTTGGTGACCTAAGGCTGCCAGGGGACAAGGAAGATCCCCAGTGTTGGAAGTTGGCCTGTTCCCCACACCACCCCCGTTATTCATTTTAAATCTTTATGTCACCAACATTCGGTGTCATTTGTCTCTGTCACCTTTCCATGTGCTACCACCTTTTCCCCAGAGGCCATAGCTGTTTAAGAGTCATTCCAAGAGGTGGTGAGTCCCTCATCCTTAGAGGTGTGCAGGTTGGGATCATAGCAGGGGGCCCATAAGAAACTGCAGGGGACAGTTTCTAGACTTCCTGCCATCTTGGTGACCTGTATGCCAGAGTCAGCCCTCGATCCTCTTCATAAATATGGGCCATGCAGGAAACCTTGGATCACCCCTGTTTCTTTGAGTGACACTCTGGCCTATGGAAGCTGTCGTTTTACCCCGCCCCCAACCTCCCACCTGTGGGCCTAAGTACCCGGAATCCTGGCTTCCCGCCATGCTGCCCTCATCCCACTTGGGAACCTTCCCAGGGTAATTAGAACCATTAAATCCTCCTAATGCCACCTGACCTCAGACCCGGGATAGTCCCGCGCCGGCTGCCCATGCATTATTAACAGGCAAAAAGCATGAGAGAGATGGCTTCTGCCCCAGTGGCCCTGAACATTACTTTGCAGCATGCCCCTGATGGCCCATGTCCCCACCCCCATTCCTGCACCCCAGGAGTCAGTCAGTGCTACAAAGCAGCTAGTTCCTCTACCACTAGGTACATAGAGCTAGGTGAGGCCAGAAAGTCAAGCAACAGGGTAGCTGGACTGTCGGATCCTGTAGAATGGGAGGCATTAGGTTGCTCCTCATGTCCCCAGGGCAGGACAGAAACAGCACTCTCAAGGCCACAGTGGCAAGGCCATGACTTGAAGCTTCCTGCATACAGAGCCTTTGGCGATCTGGACCAATTCCCCTTTAGTCACAGCAAGGTCTCCCCAGGGGACAGAGGGGCATACCTCCAATCTGTGAGGGTTCTGCAGTCTTCCAATAGGGCTCATGAGAAAGGAACTAGATCCTGGTGGACAGAGGAAAGTGCCCCACCCTGCAGGTTCAGGTCCTTTAGTTAATACACGTCCCCTTTCCTATGCCCAGGACTTTACTCTGTACAGAATCAGATTGCTGGTGTTTTGTTTTTTTTTCAGCTCCCTCTCCTGTATCCATAGTGAGTGTATAGCTACAAGTGTGAATGTAGGCACATGTGCCTCAGCAGGAGTGTGGAGGTCAAAGGGCAACTTTGAGAGATAACTTTCTCTTCTGTCTTGTTTTGAGGCAAGTCTCTCCTCTTGTCTCCGCCCCTTTGCTATGTACTCCAAGGACATAGCATGGGACAGTGACTAGGAGGCTCAAGGACCACAGAGTGTATTCTGTTCCCAGCTACAACGCCACTACTTACAAGCCAGGGTTAAAGAGCCCCCTTCTCTCTTTTTCCTTCTGTCAAGTGGGTGGAAGGTAGGAAGGAGGAGATTCAAAACACACCAGAATCTTTTAGCTTTAGAGTCTTTGGAGGCTTGCTTAGACTCAAAGGTGGATGACAGATAGATCTCTCCTAACAACAAATTTGGGGGGGAGGGTGGGATGTGGGAATCATCATGTAGCCCCTGAACAAGGAAGTGCCGGCCGGCTGAGGGCAGCAAACTGCACTTGCCAGCCAGAGCTCAGAGCCTGGTCAGCTTCCTCCTCACAAGCAGGTGCTAGACAAAGGGAATTGAGCTGTGAGTCCCAGAGCCAGGGTGAGCAGGGACATGGCCACAGACCACTCTGCTCTCCTTTGCCTGCATCACAGGCGTGGATGAGATGGGAGGGAAGGAGTGGTCATTATGGCACTCCTCAGTGCGTAGGAGCGCATCCCCCCACCACCCCTCCACAACTCCTTCCCCGCCCCCCATCCCCCACCCCGTCTCTCCTCAGTGCATAGGGAGCTCCACCAACCCCACCTCTGCCCCTTCCCCCTATCCGCCACCCCCTCCCTCATCCTCTCCCCCCTCCCCCTGTCCCCACCCCTCCCCCACCTCATCTCCTCTCACCCTCATCTCCCTGGAGTGTGTATGGTGAGGAGCCTCATCTCCCTGGAGTGTGTATGGTGAGGAGCCTCATCTCCCTGGAGTGTGTATGGTGAGGAGCCTCATTTTATATCGGGCAATGAACAGGAGCCTGGAGGGCTATGGGACAGAAAGCCTGGCTCTGGAAATCCCTGAATGGCGAGAGTGAGAGGCACATGGTGAAGACTCCTGGTAACCCCCACCTGCTGTGGGCTGTGACTAAGAACAAGACTGCATCCACGTGGGGGCTACAGGCTGCAGCTTGACCCCAGAGCAGCAGCTGGCCTCTATGCAAATGAAGCCCTTAGCAGTCCACACATGCACTGAGGAAAAACCCCCTCTGCTGCCTGGGACCCAGCTGGGCCTTGTGACACCTTTGGCCCAGCAGTTACATTACCCTCTCTCAGGCCTAGAATTAGTCCCTGGCTGAATGATTCCTAAGAACCTGCCCCTATACCCAGGGTTGGCAGGGGTAAGGGTGGGGATTCCCCAAGTATGTCTGCAGACAGATGTGGCCAGGGCAGAAGTCTGGCTGCAGAAGGAGCCTCATGTCTGGAGCTGACATAAGCAAACCCCTCCTGACCCTGTCTGAGCACCATCGGTAAGGTCTTGGGTTAAGGACATGTCCTCTGGCTTCATCCATCATCTGCTCTTGTCCAGCACTTTGCCCTATGTCCTGCCTCTCTGTCTCCTTTCCCTGTTCTGACACACACACACACACACACACACACACACACACACACACACAGAGAGAGAGAGAGAGAGAGAGAGAGAGAGAGAGAGAGAGAGAGAGAAACAGAGACAGACAGGCAGACAGACAGAGACAGAGAGATAGAGAGAGACAGAAAGAGACACAGACACAGACACAGACACAGACACAGACACAGACACAGACACAGACACAGACACAGACACAGGTGTCAGTGCCCTTATGGTACTCAGCTCCTACTGGGTCAAGCACTCCAGGACTGGGGCTGATGGATCTGTGATCAGATCCAGTTTGAGGCATGTTCATTGTGCTAAGTCACCTACCTGAGAGAGAAGCTACCAGATAAGAGAGCAAGCATAGAGCTGAGTACAGTCTGTACAATGTCAGCCTTGTATTTGAAAGCCCACAATGCATAGGGTGGTCATGGAGCCTGAGTATGTGGGGAGGTGTCTGTCTAGGCAGTGAAGGGTTGGGTTTTCCTGCCCTGAGTCCCATTACGTAGGCCCACACAAGGATGTTGGCTCTCAGCAGTGCTATACCCATTTTAGAGGTAGAAAAATGGAGGCCCTGGTGATCTTATAATCACTGGAGAGTCACTCAGAAGGAAGGACTCAGGCTCTGTGTTCTGTGATTATTCCTGGGCTGGGACCTTGACCTCCTCTGCTAAATCTTCTCTGGCACAGATGACAAAGAAGCAGTCGGCCAGTCAATCCCACCCTGTTCTCTGAGAGGAGAGGAAACAGCAGGCTGTGGGGGATTCCTCCCTCAGTGCCTTACCCACTCACTTCCTCTGGACGCTCTCATTTTCTTGGTCACTTGTTTGGTTTCTGCTTTCCCCCTTGTTCCCTCCTCTCAAGGCCGCTTTCATTTCCTTCTGCTGGTGTGTCTCCCACCCCACACCAACCCTGTTCTCTCTCTGCACCCATGTCCCTCCCTCTACCCTGGAGTCCCCTGTGGAGGATGTGCCTACTTGGGATGGGGCAAAGGGTCTGCCATCACTCTGGAAAACCTGTGCTGACCTTCAGAATGCCCAAGAGCCCAGCCACCCTCAGGCTGCTGCCTCCCCAGCCCACCCAGGGCTCAGGCCTCTTCCCATGTGTGAGGCAGAGGAGGAAATGAGCCTCAGGATATGAAGGCCGTGAAATGACACACAGGAAGTAGCAGTGTTCAAGGCAGAGCTGGGGTGCACTTGGGATCTGAATGCAGGTTGGAAGGTTCAGAGGAACAGGAACACAGGTTCACAGCCTGGACTCCTTGGGATGGAGCAGGCAGCATGGTGTAGAAGGGTGTGGGAGTGAGTCTTTGAGCAGCCATTGAGGTGCATGGGTGTTTGCTCTTAAACACCAAGACACTGTCAAACTCCTAATACCTCTAAGGCAGCAGTAAGTCAGGATGGTTTGAGCAGGGGAGTAGGGCTCCGGAATCCAAGATGATAAGTAAACATTATTTTACACAGCCTCCCTGACTGGAGCCGGGGCACAATAGTCAGTATGGGGCCCAGCAATACTCAAGCATCTAGAATAAAGAACGGAAGACCATCTCTTTAAGGGCAGCCAAAGATAGAGGGAGTAAGAGAGGGAGGTAGGGAGGGAGGGAGGAATGGGGAAAGGGGGGAGAGGGAAGGCAGTCAGTCACGCTTTAGCCAAAAAGGGAACTTTGTAGCAAACAGAAATGTTCAGTCATAGACAGGCTGCTGGGGTAGTCCAAAATGTTCAAAGAAAACACTTGTTTTCAGCTATGAAAATGGCTGATTGGTTTTAAGGTGTTATTGGTTTAGAATGTTCAAGATGGCTCATTTGTTTGACTTGGTTATCCACCCCTATCGGGGGTTAGCTTTCCTGGCTGGGGCAGGATTTCTGATTCTAGACAGTCCTCAGTGGGAAATCAGAGTGGCTTCTTAATGCTAAGAGTCATCATTATAAATGACTTCACAGCAAACTTAATTTTTGTAATACATGTTTTTTTTTAAGCCAAAGAATACACTAGGTAAAGGCTATACTTGATCCTGGGTCTTCAAATGGCCCTGGGATTGGTCACATCATCTCTGGCATTCTGTCCTCACCTGCAGGATTGAGACAGAGTCACCTGCTTTCCATACTTGTCTAGCCTGGTCTGGAGTTCTGGTAGTGCCTACTTGTGTTTGGGGGCAGCTAGGTAAAAAGACAGAGGGCCACTGTCCCTCCTTTCCTGGTGGCTCCTCTGGACTCTGGAGGCCTGTGGGTTAGTTTAGGGATCTGCCAGTACTGTGGCTAAGGTTTCTGCCCAGCTGCATCTCCCCTTCGGAAGGAGCAGGTGCTGTTGACCATAAGCAGTGAGCAGTGATGGTTCCAGGGAGTTTTTGATCATCCCTTCTTGGCTGCCTTAAACAGGGCCACATGTGTTTGCGATGGTTGACTGTCCAGAGGGGCCACAGGGATCTCTGCCTTTTGGCAGCATTTCTTTGCAAATAATCATCTTTCCCTTGTCTCTGTAACTGGGTAAGGCTATCGTAGGACTGAGAAGACAAGAGGCTGAAGGCAGGACTCCAGAGCAGAAGTCTGACTACATTCCTGCCTGTGCTGAAGGCAGGGATGTGTGGAGACAGGGATCACAGGCTGGCAGTGCCTTTGTGTGTGTGTGTGTGTGTGTGTGTGTGTGTGTGTGTGTGTGTCTGTGTGTGTGTCTGTGTGTGTGTCTGTGTGTGTGTGTTCATCCTGCTGGGGCTCTGCTGTTTCAGACCAAGATGGAGAAGACGTCTATCTGGATTTCACTTCTGCCTTTTGCTTTCACTGTGGGTCTTTGGGAAAGTCAGTTGAACACTCTGAACCTTGGTTTCTTCTTCTATAAACTGAGGAGACAAGCAGCTGGCCCACCACACCTCCCTGGGTTGTTTTGAGATCAGAAGTGGGAAAAGCTCATAGACCATCATGTTGAAACAGAGACTAAGGACCTAAGAACCTAGGACTCCTCGTAGTCTTGCAATAGTGCATGTCTACATGTCTGCCCACCAAATAGAACTGCCCAGCAGGACCTGAGATCATGGCCTCAGACAAGATCCTGCAAGATTTTATACCAGTGGAGGCCTGGGTGGGGGGAACTAGGGCTAAGTTTGCTTTTTTTCTTTTCTTTTTCTTTTCTTCCCTCCCTCTCTCCCCTCTCTGTATCTCCTTCCCTCCCTCCCTCCCTTTCTTCCTTCCTTCCTTTCTTCTTTTCCTTTTCTTTTCAGGGCAGTGGTTGAACTAAGGGCCTCATCCATGCTAGGCAAGCACTTTGTCACTGAGTTACAGCCCAAGCCCAATCCCTCATTCCTTACCTGGCACCACACACCTAGTACATTAAGGGTCTCCCAAGATCTGACCCCTACCCATTCCTCCCTCCTAGTAGGAGACATCTGCTCTGAGCAGGACCCCTCAGGTCTCCACTGTAGCTAGCCTCAGAGGGCCAGAGACAGATGTGATCAGATGTGAAAAGAGCTGTTTGGATTTGTGATGTTGTTAGATGCTTTTCTGGGGCCTTCTGTGTTTCTGGCTGTGGAATCACATTCCATCTCTGCCCATGTCACTTAGCAGCGGTGGCAAGAAAGAACTGTCTAGGAAGTCTGTGTGCCTCCCTTTCTTCCTTCTCCAGGGATCTTCCAAGGGGCACAGTGGGGCAGTTGTGACAGTCGTCAAACATGTGGAAGGCTGGTCTTAAAGCTTTCTAAGGGCATGCCTGTTTCTTTGGGAGAGGCTGTTGAAGGTGACAGAGGAATCGGAGTGGAAGGGGGTGTCACAGCCCAGTCCCAGGGCATCTTCATGCTAACCCCACAAATCTGAAGAGACCACAGACTCTTAAGCCACTCCTGGAGCTGCTGTGCTCCCAGGAGAGACTGAAGGCCATGCCAGGGAGTGACATTTGAAAGAAGTTGGAAAACCTGCTTACAATATACCTCTAAACCATGAGTCTCAGGCCTGTGGAGGCAACAGCATGCTTTGCCAGCTAGTGTCACTGGCATGATCTGAGTGCTTTCCACCTCTGACCAAAGAATGGGACAGGGGAGTCAACCCCTACCCCAGCCCTAGCCCCAGTCCCTCAAACTTCACAGAGACTCCTATGGCTCAAAGAAGTTGAGAGCTGCCTCTTCCCAATTGGTAGCAGAGAGCAAAATCATTACTTATAATGGTCTCATTGGCCCTTGGTGCTTCATGGCTAATAAGTGCTGACAGGCACCAAAGTGAATTGTGTTCAGGGCACACATGTTAGCAAGGTGATTGAATTGGCTCTTTCTGCTGAGACTGGTGGTATGCTCTTATAGAGTGCATGTGAATATGCATTGTGTGTGCGTGTGTGTGTGCATGTGTGTGAGTGGGTTTGTCTGTGTGTCTGTCTCTGTGTGTGTGTATGGTATGAGTATATTTTCCACTAGTGAAATTCTTCCCAGGTCTTGAGCCAGATGGTTAACCTCCCATGGAGTTTCCCCACATGTTGCTACATGGCTTTCAGTTCTGCAGTGGTATCAGGTTGGGATGAGGCAAGAGACAAGACTTCCTGGAAGGAAGGGATGAGATGCCCTAGACTTGGGTTTTATCTCTGACCCTAAACACTATAGTTCCTTCTGTAATTCAGTTAAGTACTATGGGCTTCAGGTCAAATGTATTGTGGGCTCCCTCCTGTCACTCCCATGCCAGCACTTCGTCTTACCTAGATTTAGATTTCTATGGCTACTTCTAATGGCTGCCAAGGTGCCTCCTCTGGCCTGGTCCTTGGTAAACCATGGTGATCTCTCTAGAATACAAATCTGGACCCATCATCCCCTGATTAGCTCTCCACAGCCTGTGGGATTAAATGTCAAATTCCTTTAGTGGCTTTCAAGGGCCCTTGGAAATGCCGGTAGTTCTGTTCTTTCTCCAGCATTTACAGCTAGCCCATGCCATCCCTATGCTTTTCAACTGTGGTTCCCTCTGTATACTATGTTTGACCTCTTTTCTTGTGACCCATCCCCCCCCCTTCTATTTTCACTCAGTATTAGGTCTCCCTCTTCTAGGAAGACTTACCTGAATGTTCTGCCTGTTCTTAACCCTGTCCATCCACTGTGCTGCCAAACCTCTTTGTGAAGACCTGACATACTACAGCCATCTTCGCTGATCTGCACCCCTCCTGGACTATGGGATACCTGGAAAATACAGACTACTCTACTCTGTCCCAACTTCTATGTATGACAGATAAACAAACAAACAAACAAACAAACGGCTCTTGAAAGTGGAGGGGGCAGGTGGGTAGAATAACCAGACTTCCTTTGTTATTGTTGTAATCTGGTCAGGCCCAGTGCTAGCATCTGTAGGAAATTCATGTCATTTCAGCAAATCTCTCACACGCAGCAGCATCGTTGCAGACCTGTTCTATGAGCCAGAAAAGTCAAAGAGGCAAAGGGTGTGGTGGAAAAACAAGACAAGTCACAGCTAGGCCAGGCTGCATGGGGTTCCCAGTACACACGAGATACATGCCAGAGCTGCTAGGACTCATGAAAGGAAGGAAGGATGTGGACCAGTGGACCAGGGAAGGGAACAGGAGTCTCCAGGGGAGAGGCACCCTGCTGGGCCCAAGGGCCCACAGTTCTTCCTATGGCCCCTCACTGGAACTTCACTAGAAGTGAAGGCCTGACATTGCCTGGAGTCTGGTGCAGGAAAATGTTCATGCTGTGCCCTCAAATGAAGGTCACCCCTCCTTGCTCCCCTCTGGTAGTGTTTAGAGATCTGCCTAAAGGACAGCAGAGAGTGGTGTCGGGAAGGTGGCCTGGGACCCCCAGCTCTGATTGCAGCTCTCTTCCCATGAGCAATGTGGATGAATCACTCAGCCACTCTGCCTGTTTCCTCCCTTGCTTGGAGAGGTGAATGAGGCTCTCCATAGTGGATGAGTTACAGTAGGCAGTGACTCCAGTCTCAGGCTGGCACAGGATCCAGATTATATAAATGCTAGTTGCTAGCACTGGTACTTAACCAGCACACCTGCCTACACCTCTCATTCTGGCTTATGAGCCTTTTAAAGTCTATAGTAAGGGCAGTTAGCATGAGCCTTTCCCTGTGACCATGCTTCATATGTGCAGTGGTATTGTTAGCTGTAAGCATGCTGCTGTGCACCAGATCTCTAGGTTTTCCCAATTTGCTTCACTGAAATATGGACTTGTAGAGAGATCTCATTCCCCTGCTGCCTGATCCTGGCACCCCCGTCCCACCTTCTGCTTCCATGAGTCTAGACACCCCGTACAAATGGAATCATGCAAGAGTATGTCCTGCTGTGATTGGTTTCTTTCCCTTAGCGTGATGTCTTTCCTCCATCCTTCTCACCTTGTCACATCCTACTGGGTGTCCTCCTTTGTTAAGGCTGTGTCTTGCTTGGTTACGAGTATAAATACACACCTGTGGATAGCGTGCTCTGTGACTACCAGGATCCACGCTGTCACACATGTAGCAGCACACCATCGCTTTGAGATCCCATTTTCAACACATACCCAGCAGAAGACTGCTGCCTGACCACGCAGCACTACTGTCTTTAGGTTTCTGTGGCTTCTCTGTGCTGTTTTCCACAGCCCCTGTACCCTTCTACAACCCACCAGCAGCGTGCAGGGCTCCAGTCTCTATTTATGACCTTGATACAAGGGCTTGCCTTAGGTCCCATCAGTGGCTCGCTGACTCCTCCTATAAGCATTGCGTGCACTGGGCTCTAGGAAGGTAATATACTAGTGCTGGTGATTGCACCTGGGCTGGGCTGGATGGCTGTGCTGTTCTTTGGATGTTCCAATGGAGTCAGTCAGAGAACAGACCACACCATCAACCATCTCAGTGGCAAACATAGTGACTGCTTCTCTTGCTTTGCTCAGAGGTGATGGGTCAAGCCGTCAGACTCAAAGGAATTCCTGTGTTCTCTGTGTCATAGATGGAGGTCTGAAGTTTGAAGGTAGACAGGGGAAGTGTAGGAAAGGCCACTTAACTGGCCCCTATGTGTCTATTATGCAGAAGCCCCTGGACTTCGTATATCTGTTCCCCAAGTCCTGGTCACATGTCATTCCTTCCTGTGACTGTAATTTGGGTCCCCAGAGACAGAGGACTTCTTGTGAAGGCTTCTTGAGACTGGGTCTCTTGGTGAGGACAGGGATACCCTGATCAGTGTAGGGCAGCTCGGTCACAGGAGGTAAAAATGATGGGAGTAGTCCCAGTGTGTTGTAGACAGATAAACTGCTCCTGTGGGTGAGGGAATGACTATTGAAGGTCAGATGAAATTCTGGCATAGGCAGGTCCTAACTCAAAAATGGAACTCCCCTGCCTCCACTTGTTAGCCTTGCTCCTCCATTTGGCTTCTTTTAGTCTCCTGCTTGAATGTTCTTCTCTTACTAAGTCTGCTTGGCCAACTCTTCCCCACCTGCCCTCCAAAGCTTCTCTGTCCAGTCCAGTTATACTGGGGTGCCTGGACACTCCTCTCTCTCCATCATCTTTGATGGCACCAACACACTGTGAGCCTCAACTCCAGCCACCTGGCCATGGTAGTTTGCTCTATCAGAAGTATGCTTCCCAGGGCTGGGGCTGGAGAAGCTGCTCAGTGGGTAGAGTGTCTGCCTAGCATATGTGAAGCCCTGAGTTCAATCCCCAGCACCACATAATTGGGGTAAGGTTATGCATGCCTGTAAACCCAGAGCTCAGAGGGCAGAGACAGGATGATCAGAAATTCAGTCGTCCTTGGCTGCATAGTGGTTCTAGGTCATCCTGGGCTACATGGAACCATATCCCAAAACCATAAGAATATGTTTCCTATCACTGCTCAGGAACCTCCTGTGAGGCCTGGGTCTATCTGGATAGCTTTCACTCAGGCAGAGCGGGTGCTTTTTAAAGCTTGCCTCTTGGCCTCCAGCTAAAGCTCACTGGAGCCTTCTCTGATCTTCCTTGGCCTTGGCTCCTACTGTCTGTCATGTCAGGCCACACCCCCCATGGTGTTGTCTCTAGGAGGGAGAAAAATGAGCCTTGTTCCCCTCTGCTGGCATGTCTAGATGGCTACTTGTGGGATCCGCCTGCCACTATCTGGGCCAGGCTGGCTGCTCAGATCCCAGTAGGCTGCATCTCTGTCACCTACAAAGAGTGTTGCCAGTGTCCTTCAAGATCTACTTATAACTGCAACAACAGCAAGCATCTGAGGTGGGTATCCCACTAAGTGCTTGACATGTTATCTTAATTCTTGCTTCAGCTACTGAAGTGGGTGTACTAGCAGTCCGTTTTCCAGATTATCAAACTGAGGCTCAGGAAGACCTCAGGACCTAATAAACCTGGGGCACAGGCCCATGCACAGTCTGTCTATCCCACCGCCAAGCCAGCAGTGCCCTCTGACCTGAGAGCCTGTAGTCCTGAGTCCACCGCTGGCTCTCACGGGGGGCGAGGGGGAAGCATTCAGTGCATGAGGTTCTGAGATCTTCATGCTCTAGAATGGACTAGAAGCTGCTGAAGGTCCTGCCCCATCTTGCGTCGAACAGCACGGCATCCTCTGTTGCCAGATGTTATCATTTTCATTCTGAAATCCTTAGATTTTGCTCACAGATTCCAGGATCTAGACTCTGTGTTCTCCACCTTCTTGGTATTCCTTATATTGGAGGCTTTCTGAGGGCTGGAGAGATGGCTCAGTTAATAGAGTGCTTTCCTTGCAAGGATGAAGACCTGAGTTTGATCCCCCAGTACTTATTTTAAACCCTGGGTGGGGTAGCACATACTTGTAATCCTAGCACTGAGGAGGCAGAGGCAGACGGATCCTTGGGGCTCTCTGGCCAACCAACCTAGCCTGCTTGGCAAGTTCCAGACCAGTAAAAGACTCTGTCTCAAAAGCAAAACAAAAATAAAGTGGATGGCACCTAAGGAAGAGCACTAGAGGCTGACCTCGGCATTCTGTATGCACAGGTGCACATAGTCCTGCATATGTGCATGCACATACAATGCATGTTTCCTGAGAATATCTGGGTCTCTCTGTGGATTCTTCTCTGGGACAGGGCTCCTTGCAGCTGGCATCTGCCCTGGGGTAGGTGCTCAGTCAGTGTGTGTTGACCAAACAACTGACTTTTCTTCCACTCTGCTTTTCCATATAATCAGTGCTCACCCTCTGGCCAGAACTCATGCCTTGAAATGCATCAAGTGAATCATATTGTAACAAATAGGCCCTGGACCAAGGACAGAAAACTTGCCCTCATCCCCACTGGCTCATGAATCTGCTGTTTCCCACCCATCTGGGTCTCTTCTCCTCAAGAAGCACTAGACAAGGAGTCTGAGAAACATACCAAGCCCATTCCTGTCCCAGGGCCTTTGCACTGGCCATAGCCTCTGTCTAACGTGCTCTTGTCTATCCTCTCATTATCTCTAGGTTCTGCTCTGATGCCACGCTATGGAAGCATGCTCTGTCACTTCCTTTGTTCATTTCTTAGCTCCTCCTCAGTTCCCATTCACTTCCCCAGTGTTCTCTGCTGCTTGATAATGTTTCCTTGTTTAATTTCCATCTCTTTCCCCCCTTAGAATGTGAGTTTGGGGAAAACAGAGGTTTGGTTTGTCTGATTCTACTCCTACAACCCTGTTTGGACCATAGTGTGCTCCTATTAGAACTGGTTAAAGCAGGAAGAGGGGACAAGATCCAGGCTTCCTAGGGATACACATGCCCAAATTAGGGTCTCTAGAGACTGAGGCACTGGTGACAGCTCTCTGTGTTTTCTGAGCTCCCAGGAAGCCCAGGTCTGACACCTCCACCAAGGGAAACCCAGCCTAGAACCATGTCCCCTGAGAGCAGGATGGAAAGCAGCTGGTGGCCTGTCAAGGGAGCACACTGGAGTAGAGGCAGGCCTCACTCTGCTGAGCACACATGTGCTCAAGTCTCCACAGCAGGCTGCTTAAACCTGAGGTCTGAACCTGGCACTCAGACAGTCCATGGAGAATAGTCCTGTCTGTGATGAGAAGAGAGCTTCCCAGCCTGGCTTCCAGCATCTACTTACTCACTTCTTCTGCCCTGCCCAGGGCTACCTGTTCTACGCAGCTCTTCACTGCCCACAGAGCACGACCAGGAAGCCAGGCATTCACACCCCCAACCCAGCCCTGCCCATATTTTCCAGTGTACCATTACCTACCCTCTGACCAGGGCTCTGCTGTCTTTCTGGAAGGCTATTCCATGCCCCCTCTTCCAGGAAGCTCTCTGTGACCACACGTACCACAAACCCTCTCTCATGGAATCTCCTACTATTAGAGAATGTTCTGGAATCAGCATGATCACACACACACACACACACACACACACACACACACACACACGGGGAAATTCTATACAACATATTTTAATTGTATCCTTTCCCCTCCCCAGTTCCTTCAAGGCTCCCCCATTTCATGTTCTTTATCTCGCACAGAAATAAAACAAACAGTGCACACACACACACACAAAATGATGAAATCTGACATCTGTTGGTCATCTACTCCTGAATATGATGCCTGCCCTGAAATGTTGTCATTATACTCACTGCCCTTAATATGAAGCTACTCCTGTAATACAGCAGATACCCTGGGCTGTGGGAAGTCCTAAGGAGAGCCTGAATAGATTCGCCCTCTATCTATCTTGAGATGACCAAAGAGCATCTTGAACACAGATACAGCTTGTAAATTGTGAAGTCCTATCTTGTCTAAGCTTAAGCCTCTTCCCCTGGCCTGAACTCCTGCGCTAGGCCCACTAGCAACCTCCATCCAGTATCACCTCGTGACTAGCTTCCCATGGATACTGTTGTCCTTTCCTTTCCCTGTGTCCTCCTTGTCGTGCGCCTTCTGCTTTCCGGCACCTCTGCCTTCACTCGGGCCACACCTCTGTAGACAGGTGTTCCCTCCCCATTCCTGTTCTCAGACTTGCACTGACAGTTCCCCTTTCCTCTGAAATTGCAGAGCCCTCCATTCACAATGTCCAGTGTCCCTCACCACCCATTCGTGTGCCGGCACCTCCCTAGTCCATGCCATTCTGTGTTTCATTGAGCAAATGGATTTGGGCTTGAGCTTGGTGTAAAATGCACAACCAAGATGCTTGATGTCAGGACCCAGAGTGAAGCACAGTACTGAGGGTATTCTCCACGCCCAGGTGGTACCTTAGTAACCTCAGCTCACTGAGGCCCATCCATAGTCCTAAGAATCTGTCAAATTCGGAGATGGTGAACACTTTGTTCACACGGCAGCCTGTAACAGAGCCTGCATGGGAATCCTGGATTGGCTGACTTCAAAGCTTTCCTCTCCTATTGTATGACTTTACAGAAGCAGAAATGTCAGATGGATGCTTCTAAAACCTGCTACCAATAAACTACAGTGGGTTCTTGTCTGCTGTTTTGCTGCTTCTGTCTCCCCATGGGTGTGGTGCGGCCATCTCAACTCCCTCAAGCAGCTGACAGATACACGAGGGCTCATGGGTCTCTGTATGCCTCTCCTAGCCTGCTGTGGAAGGCCCATGGGTCACCATATGCCTCTTCTAGCCTGCTGTGGAGGGCCCATGGATCTCCGTATACCTCTCCCAGCCTGCCATGGATCTCCTGCAGGCCTCCTGGGCCCAGCTGGACTTCTCTCCAGCAGCATGAGAGGAACTGCCACCCTTGCTGAGGCACCTGACATCCAGGCTGCAGATTGATAAATGTGTCTCGGGCTCCTCTCTCCTGACCATCTGCCTTCCCTGGTGGTCCCCTGGGAGTCCACCAGGATACCGAAAACTCTGAGATTGGAGAGAAGATTGCTATTTGGGGGCCATCTGCTTGAGAGGTGCCTCCAACTGGGGTTCCAAAATGGGGTTGGGGGGAAGCAATCCAGGCAGTGGGGGTTGGGGAGGGACTTCCAGGAAAGGACAGCAATCAGGGGCCTGAGAACTACCTTTATTTGGGCACAAGGCCAGAATGTGCCAGTTCTCTACAGAATTAGGCAGCTCTATGAGGTGCCAGGCCTGGCTGATGCTTAGACACATTGCCAGGGCAGATGGTGCCAGAGGGCACAGGGAAGCTGGTCTGAACCTTGCCATTTTCCCCACCCAACTCTATACACACACACACACACACACACACACACACACACACACACACACACACTTAAAATTGGGTTGCCAGTGACAACCTGGCATATCATCTTCTTTTTATATTATTCTTAGCCCCTCTGTTGCCATAGCAACTGAACAATGCTTTTTAAATATAGCAGTTAATTTTTTCAGCTTCAGCAACAAAGTTCTAGTATTGTCCAGAAGGCCAACGGCTGGTTTCTCTCTGGGGTGGCAGAACTCCCAGGCTCTTCTCACCACAGGTCAGTCCCTGAATGTGAGCTGGGCCTTGATGTCTTTGAGGCTGGCAGGGGCCCTCTGGGTTCCCTGTTTCCTGATCTGGCCACCTTCTAGTGCTAAGGAATGGAAACAAAACAAAACAAAACAAAAAAGCAACAGCAAAAACCCTAGGTCCAAGAGTCGACAACCCTTTGCCCCTTCTCCTCTGAGCCTGAGTGCCATTAGTTGTCAAGGACAACAGCAGCTGCTGAGTGACAGGAGGTGGGGGGCACCTTGCCATGGGAAACACCCACATCTCTGTCTCTGCCTTCTTCTTGTCTGTTTCCTTTCCTCCATCCCTTCCCTCCCTTTTCCCTCACCTCCCTCTCACTTTTGCCTCTTTCTCCTCCCCTCCTCCTCAGCGCCTTGAATTATTGATGGTAAATTCCCAGCCAATAACATCAGAGGGTTAAAATCCATACCAGCCTCCCTCCAGCCTCCCCTTGGAGAACCCTCCCTCCCTGAGCCGGTGAGCTCATCCGAGTCATCAATCATACATCAGGGCTTAAGAACCCTTGCCCCACAGTCCAGCCCCTGAGCAGCCAGGGCACGAGGTAGCCAGGGAAGCAGGACTCTTGGAAGGGGCTACTGACTCTGAGGCCCTAATGTGGGTAGTTGGCAGCCTGCAGAGGGCCACATTGGGAACACTCCTACCCGATGACAATAATCAGAGACACTATTCCTGGTGCTTTTGGCTCCCCAACATCCTACTGGGTACCCTCCCCCAGGGGGCTCAGCACCACTCATTTCTCTGCATCCCAGGTCTCAGCATGGCAGGTCTTAAAATAACACACAACCAAATCTCAGATACTCAGAGGCCGTCAAAACATACCCTAGGCTGCCTGCAGGTTGTAAGTCCCCCATCACTGTAAAGGGTAACAGAAGACAGAACATCCAGGGAGCAAGGCATTGTGGGAAGGACTGTAAGTTACAAATTGAATGAACTCATGTTCCAACCCAGCATTCCATAATGGAAACAGTAGTATTGAAGTCACCATATAATTTTGCAGAGCCTGGGGCACAATTACCATTCTCATTCACAAATACCAGTTAACGTTCCCAGGATCATTTAGAGAAGAAAGACGATTCTGAACTGAGAATTCAACCTGCCCTGTCCTCTAAGTTCAACTTGCATGATGGACCAGTGAGTTCCCTGCTAAATTCAGGCAAATGACTCAGGCTGCTTTCTGGGAGCTGGTAATCATGTTCAGGGCCAATAGTAAACACAGAAAGAGAAAACAAATCTAAGCCTGGTGGTTCTGCCATGGTAATCTGGGTACTCAGGAAGTTGAGGAGGAAGTTAGCGAGTTCAATGCCTTCCTAGGTAACTTAGTGAGAGAATATGCTAATGGAGACCTAGGTTCAACCCTCAGTGATGAAAGACAGAGAAGGGAGGAAAATGGAAGCCAGGAGGAGAGGAGGAAAGGAAAGGGGGGGAGGGAAAGTAGGAAGGAGGAAAGAAGGAGAGAGAGAAGGGGAGGGAGAGGAGGAAAAGTTGCTGTCAGGGCTGTAGGAACCTTGAGACAGGAGGCTGCTCTGGGCTAGGTTGGGGGCGTAGACTGCTACCAGGGGGAACTGATGCAGGAGGGCCCAGTGTCTGCATTTGCCAAGAGCCCAGTAGGATTCTGTGTGAGTGCTGCCTGACTCACTTCACTACATCCTCCCAGTGTTTCCTTAAGAACAGCAATGTCTACTTGTGACAAATGTTCTGCTGGACTTGTCAAGGTCACACAACTCGGCAAGGGTGGAAGGACCTAAGATGTCTAACACTAAGATTTCCATAAGGCAGGAGGTGACAGAGAGGACCAGGTTTGCCCTGTCATGTGTGGGTGGCAGAGGGTCTGCTTTTTGGTCTCCACTGTTTGTCCTGGCATGAGTCCAGCCCCAGGTTGACAGCTGAAGGGTCTCCCTGGTATCTTCCTTCCTGGTGAGTAGGGAGAAGTAGCTATGGGAGTTGAGGGGTGATGTATGCTATGCAGAGAGCTGGGGCAGATCTTGGCTCTGTTAGGCCAAGTGACCCAGGAAGTAGGTCAGCTCAGAGTGTGGCTCTCCATCATCACTCAGGATAGAACATTCATTTGCCCCGACTGTCTTCCTGCTAAAGTTAATCTGTCTCCATTAGCATGGCCCCTTGGCCATCTGCCTAAAGCATCAAGTAGACCTCCGAATCCCCACAGCCCCTTCTCTTTACTCTAGTGCATAGACAGCCCCAGCACTCCAGCGTGCCTTTCTCCATCTGCCCACTACTGCGCCTCAGCTATGAGACCAAACCTAGTGAAAGCAGGCATTAGACTGCTGTCTGTGTCCCTAGCTCCTGAAACACACAGGATCTGGCACAGTCAAGCACAGAACCTCTTTACTGAATGATGGCCCGGGAGAAAGGGTGTACCTTTTTCACGCTACCACAGTCCTTCTATACTTCCTTTCATGCTTGTCCCCAGGCTGGGTAACTGCACCTATAGATTCGGTCTCTTTCCTAAGCACAGCACAGAGCCCTGCCTGGAGGAAGTACCAGGTGAATATTTGTTGAAGCCGACATCAAAGTTCTTGTTTCCTGTACCTCAGTTTCCCCATTTGTACACTAGAATTTTGGTCACCCTAGGGCCATGTGAAGTGAAATTCTGGGACGTGTGGCCTGCTGAGTGGAACTCTGTACCTGAACTTGGTGTGTCAACTCCACTGTTAGCGGCTTCATGCTCATCCCATTCTCCAGGATTGATCACTGTGCAGAGTCTATCTGCCCCCTGAGGAGCAGTTAAAGCCCCAGAATAACCCATTGTTCAGAATCAGGTGCCTGGACCCTGTGTTTATCTCCAGTGTGTGCTCAGGTCCCTGCCAACCATGTGGTGGGCATCTCTGAAACTGCTTGGCCAGTGGACTCAGGAGTGGCCAGCTCCAAGTGGCAGCAGGAACTGATAAAGAGAAGGCAAGAGAGAAAATCAGCCTTTGCTGAGAGCCAGACATTTGGGAGATGGACTTCATGTCTCCATGAAGCCTGCCAGAAGGGGATCAGTAGCTCTGTACACAGCCAGAGAATCTGAAGCTGAAAGAGGTCGTGAGCCCATGGGACTGCCTCAGACTCCCGGAGCTTCTGTGGGGCAGAGCTGGGACCTGCATGTGGGACTGTCTGGCCAAAGCCCAACTCTTCACTGACCCACTTGGCACTTGCAAGCAGTGGTGATGGGCAGCCATCATTAACCTGGAAAGCCATAGTCCTGCAGCTGCCAGACTTGCTTTCCAGTCCCTTGTGCCCTCTCCATACCTATGATACAAATTCTCTCAGCTCTTGTCCATTTCATTTCCTTTTTGAGGAAGAATAAAAGTCCATTCAGAACCAGAGGCTAGAGTGTTATGCAGTGAGAAAAGAGAGAGATGAATCTTACCATGTCCCTATGTGGAGTGGACTGGAAGGCCAGGACTGGAAGACCAACCCAGGGCCCGTATGGGGAGAGGCAGCCAACCCAGGGCTGGAGTGGGGAGGAGCAGTGGCGGCAGGCAGAACTGAGAGTGCAGACATAAGGGTTGACAGGGTATCAGGCACAAGTCACCAGGGCACTCCACTTAGCAGCCACGTGACTTTTGACAAATGGGTCATTTCTTGCCCTTTAGCTCCCTTATCTGTAAAAGACACAGAAGCTCCTTTACACGGCCCTCTTTAGGGATTTCAAGGAGTCCAAGGCAAGACTTCTAGAGTCCTTGGCAGAAGTAGGAACTTTAGAAGTACAGAATGCCACATGCCACACACCACATTCAGAGCCACTCAGTTCTGGTATCAAGGAAGGAGCTTAGGGTGTGAGCTCTGCACCAGCACTGAAGAACAGGCTAGAAACAAGACGGGGCAGTTCCTACACTCAGGGCCCACAATAAGGCCTTTTAGGTGTCCCAGCATCATGAGAGGGAGGGCCAGCCTGTGAGCTGCAGTGGGTAGCAAATATATACAGGTGATACAGAGACATGCTATCAAGGGTAGAAAGTCAGACCCTTGCTCTGAGAGAGCCTTTTCACGCAGCTCAGAGGCTGTTCACTCAGCTGCTGGGGGGCTTGCATCCCCAGCTTTGAGCTGAGCTCATGTGTGTTATGCTCTGGGCTACATACAGGTGACAAAAAACTGGCTATAAGGGATTAAGCAATAGGGGTTAGTTAGTCCCTGAAGCCTGAAGCCTGAAGCTGGGAAGTTCTGCATAGGTCATATTCCAGTCACCATGACCTCTGGCTGTGGCAACAGTCCCAGGGACAGTGTGCCTGTGAGCTGGCAGGATGCACTGCTATAGAAGAAAGACTTTCCTGATAACCTCCTCATTTTATGTTTTTTCTTTTCTACATTATTTTCCATTAGCAAAGAGACTCTTTTTCAGAATCTCCAAAACAGGCTTCCTCTTCCCTCTAAATATGAGCAATAGATCCTATTGGTCAGGACTGAGTCCCAGGAAATAGTTTCTAGAAGGTGGATTGAAGCCACCATTGCAACAGACTTGGGCCCGAAGAAGGGGTCAGCCCACAGGAGCAGGCCTCAAACCACAGAGGAGAAGTAGAATCTAATGTTAAATGTGACTCTCTCATGTTCACAGTTTCTGCCAGAGCTCCTGGTCACACACAGCTCTAGGTGTTAGGGGAAGCCATTGGCCTCATCCCCCTCTGAGATCACCAGAGCTCTTCAGTGTGAGCAACAGAAGTTGATGTTCTAGATTGTATGCCATAGTGGGTGTACTGGACAGGTGACGTGAATAACACAGAACTGACAGGAAGCCAGGCTGGAGAAAGGAACAGTTCAGAAAGCACCTAGCACCCCTCCAGAGACCTAGATACAGCAACTCCCAGTAGCAGTCTTGGCTCAGAGAGAAAAGGGTGAGCCACAGACTTGGAGGCTAGAGGCTTGACTCTGACATGCCTGCTTGGTCCTGGACCTCCCTTCAGCTGAAGGAAGTGGGGAGATCGGGAGCTCTGAGACCCCAGGAATGGAGAGGAGTAACAGGTGGCCAAAACAGCAGCAAATCTCCTCCATGGCAACAATGACCCTCCAGCCAAAAGGTAACATGACTCTATGACTCATGGTTCTTACACTCAGCTGCATGGGGGCAGCAGGAGTCCCATATACACAGTCTGTCAGTGCCCAAAGGTCCCCTCTGTCCCCTTCATAGAGCAGAGAATCATATCAAACCTTTCTGTGCCATGCCCTGGGATACAGCCCCTCCCAAATGTCCTAGACACTCTATTATCAAATTCTCTTCACCAGTTACAGCCCAGCTCCTCCTGAGCCTTTCTTCAAGATTGTGTGGAATGTCCACACACAGGCTTGCCTCTATGTTGAGAAGGGAGGGTGAGCACCCCGCTTTGGCTGAGGCTCTGGTTGTTCAGAGTGGGACAGGATGGACACAGTTCTGAAAGCTCTCCCACTGGGCCACCATCTTCCTTCTCCCTAACCAAGGAAGCTGAAACTTAGGGGTCAGAAACTTTGCCAGTGACCCAGCTGGTTGGTAGTGAAGTATTAGTCAAGTCTGTCCCAGGTGCCTCCCAGTCACCGCACTGTCCCCTCTTCCCAGTCCTAATAGGCTCCATTGTTCCAGCTCCATCAGGTTTGAGCCTGACCTTAGTTCACATCCGATAATATGTGAATGTCTGGATGTGGCTGTGTTCCAAGAAAGCTTTGTTCACATAAACAGGCATGCCCATTGGATGCAGCCAACATACTGTCCTCTGCCAACCCCATGACAGACCTGAACTGTTCATTGTCGAGTCTGCCCTTCCGTCTTTTGCTGCTCCGCGGTGTGTGCCTCAAAGCTTTTTCCTTCAGCATATTCCTGGGTTGGTAAATTTGGGACGAGATGGATGCAAGCTTATATCCAGAATCCTAGTGTGTGAACCTGAAAAGATTCTCTCAAGTCTTTGAACTGCCTGGATTGTTGTCCAGAATGAGGAGGAGGAGATCACGTACACAGTCATGACGTTTCAGAGTATCTCTGTTAAGTTGAATTTCCTTAAATTCCAAGGCCTTGGGAGCACAGAGGAATAGATAGTACAAATATCTTTAAATAGAAGCTATTATAGATCAATGTCTACCACATGGTAATGAATGGGTGAATGAATGAATAAACCAATGAATGAGTGAATGAATGAATGAATGAATGAATGAGCAAGTGAATGGAACTTTGAGGCCAACCGTTCCAGATCTTCCTTTGTTAATTTTTGTGATGTTGAGCAATGTTCTGCCCTCTCTGTGAGTCAACTTCTTTGTAAAAATGGTCAAAATGAGCAATCTATCAACATGCTTTCACTGATGAGGAAACTGAGGCACAGGCATTGAAGTTGCCCAGGGCCTCACAGCTGGTATATGTTGCCATCAGGGTGCCTACCTACAGGCTGGAGTCAGACAAGGATGGAAACTTCTGTCAGCAAATGTTCTCTCTTCCTGGGTGAGCAGGCCAACCAACCTCTAGACACTGGAGGAGGAAACTGAAGACAAAATGTCTGTAGCCATGTCAGAGATTATGAACAACTGGGAGGTAGAATGGACTGCTCATCAGCTGTCATTCGCCATCTCTAACACTTAGTAGAAACTACTTGTGTGGGTTCCCTGCTCCATTCACTTGCTCATTCATCCATTCATTCATTCACTTGCTCATTCATTCATTTATTCATTCACTCATTGGTTCATTCATTCATTACCATGTGGTAGACACTGACCTATAATAGCCTCTCTTTAACTGTCCAGAGGGTCACTTCCCAAGCTGTCACCCCACCTCCACAGAGCCCCATCGACACTAATTGCCAAATAGAGAATGTGTCTTTTCACCTCAGCCTTTGACCCACGTGGTGACACCTGGGCTACTAGCAAGCCCTGGCAAAGGACCACAGACCAAGGAAAGTACCCTCAGCTTAGCATGAGCCTGGAAGGGAGAGACTCCATCAGCCACTTGCTGAAGGTCTTGTTAAGTTCATTGTCACCATCACCATGGGCATCTAACCTACCCAGCATTCCTTAAGAGTGGATGTGAGTGTCCACACTCTATAGTCAAGAAAGCTGAGGCAAAGCACAGCTATGGAGTCACAGCTGACAGGGTGAGGACTTGAATTTAGATATCTGGCTGCAACCTGTGATCCTAAACATTGGCGAGGAAGGGGACTGACTACAGCTTGGAGAAGAGGGAGGGCTTGAAGCGCTGAGTTGGCATGGTGTCAGGCAGTGGGTGGGGATGCTGCGCCCCAACACCAGTCAGTTGTATCTCTGGAGCCTTCCTAGGGAGCCAGACACTCAGCCAGACACCTAAAAGAGTCCTGACTGAGGTAGGACCTATGCTAACTATAGGAAACACATCATTAGTTGCAATACTTATATATAAACCCTCCTGGGTTTCAGTTGATGTGTGAGGCACCATGAATGGGTTAGCTTATTTAATCTTCACACCAACTTCATGGACAAATATAATATCACTGTTTTTACTTCGTAGATGAGGAGACCGAGGCACAGAGGAATAGGTAGCCTAGCATGCTTTAACTGCTCCGCATGAGAGTCAGGCATGGGATCTTGTCAGTGGGAGCTCTGTTCATTTGTCTAAGTGCCCATGCCCTCCTTAGCATTTCCCTGTCCTGGCATAACTTAGATTACCCCTTTTAAAGAAGACACGTTAAGATAACACCCAAAGTCATTTAATCCAGTCCTGTGTTGTGGGGAGCAACTGGGCCATGAGAATGTCATAACACGCTTAGTATCACCGAGCTAGCAGGAAGGAGCCAAGACCATGCATAGAAGCTTGGGCCGTGTTGTGTCATGACCATCACTGCTGGATACCTTTTGGCAAAATTTGTCACCTCCCTGAACCTCAATTTCTTTATTTTCAAAATGGATTGTCAGTCCTGTTCTCTGCCTCCAAGCATTGTTATGGAGGCTAAATGAGGTGGCAGATGGGAACAAAATTTCAATGTAGGGAAAAGATAACTGGACAAGGGTTGGCTACTGAGCAAATGTGAAAACTCGATGTCAACTTGATAAATGAGTTGTCCTAGTGGCCCTGCAGATCGACTCTGTGAGTGACAAATGGCTCCCGTCAGGAGCTCTGTTGATGTTTTTAGGGTCTCGAGAAGGCTGTTCTCCCTGGCCAAGTCATGGGCTCTCAGTCTTGGATCTGTTTTGCATCTGGTTTTGTATGATCCTCTAACACTAAACAATTGCTTAGTGATGTCTGTGGGAGAGAGACCTTGTGTTCCGCCCTAAGGGGAGAAAGAAGTGAGACTGAAGTAGTTTCTGCCTTCAGGAGCTGCTGGCGAGAACTGGAATAATGCTAAGAGCATCAGCAGCTGCTGGACATTTACCTGATACTCACGGCTCCTGCAAGTTACCACCACAAAAGTGTTAAGTAACTGACCCCAAGTTCAGGCAGATCTGTTACAGAGCTAGGGTTAAACCTGGATAATAGGCATACAGACAACACCAGCACAACACAGGGACTTGAGTCCTAACAGAGAGGTGGTGGTGGTGGTGGTGGTGGTGGGTGGTGGTGGTGGTGGTGGTGGTGGTGGAGGAGGAGGGGTGAAGGCAGACGGTAGTCTGTCTTTGCTGTTGTTGACAACGATGACAATGGAAGTGATACTGATGATGATGATAGTGGTGATGGTGACAGCAATGAAGCTCCTGTTGTTGATGATGATGACAGTAACAGTGGTGGTGGTAAAGATGGTGGTCATGACAGAAGTGGTGATGACAGGGCTGCTGGTGATGACGACGGTATTCACAGTGGTCTTTGGTATGGCAGTGATGAGAATGATACTGGTAAGGTGATGATGGTGGTGGTACTCATGATATGGACAGTGTTGGCATAGTGATGGTGGTAGTGATGAGAACAACAGTGCCGGTAATGGCAGCGATGATGGCAGCGATGGTGATGATGATGCAAATAATGATGAAATGGTGATGGCGGTGATGACGATGGTGATGGTGGTGGTGATGGTGGTGGTGATGGTGGTGGTGATGGCGGTGGTGATGGTGGC
>NW_021604579.1:1702229-1723377 GCF_004785775.1 Grammomys surdaster | reverse complement strand
TGATGGTGATGGTGGTGGTGATGGTGGTGGTGATGGTGGTGGTGATGGCGGTGGTGATGGTGGTAATGATGGTGGTGACAATGGTGTTAGAAATAATGATAATAAAATAATGGTGGTGAGGATCATCCTCTGTTTCTCATTTGTTGTTTGTTGAGTTTCTGCTTTGGGTCAGGCCCTGAGTGCCTTCTGCTATCTCATTTAATTCTTATAATACCTTTCCAATTACTCCTCAGGATTGTGAGCAAGGGCGTGTGACCAGTCTGAATGGGTCTTGAGCATCAGTGGGCTTCACTGAAGAGTTGATGCTCTTTCTATACCTAGATCCCTGACCTGGCCATGGGTCTGGCTGCTGAATGAGTATTCAATGGACACCATGAAGCATGAAACTCAAACTCATGAGATGTGAATAGTGTCCTAAATGAGTGTGCATGCAACCATTGTTCAGATCCCGGTGGTGATATTGTGATTGCCCAAATAGGAGTTAATTGCAAAGGGTTGTGTTGCTGTTTTTTTTCTCAATGAGATGCTAAGTTCTTGGTCACCAATAGGGGGAGCTTTGAAAATAATTTCAAAGAAGGTGGGTCTATGTGCTGACAACAGAAGCAGCATTCACTGTCCTGTACATGTTCAAGGTGCTTTGATAGGCATGGTGATCCTGTGGAAGAAGGAGGCCCCACTCTAGGTTGGGAACATAAGCCTGGGGTATTGTATCTGAGCCTCTGTCTGCCTTCCTCACTGAACTTCATCTCTCTGAGACCCAGTATCAGTTACTAACAGTGTGTTAAGAAACCATTAAATGCTCCTATGGATGGATGGATGGATGGATAGATGGATGGATGGATGGATGATGGGGAAAAGAAAGAATTTCAATGATGGGTGCTCAAGAAGACATGAAGAGTATTTTCTCAGGGAGAACATGACCTTGAGAATTTCACAGACAAAAGTCAGACCTGAGATTAGCTTCAGGTCTGGAAAGGAGGAAGGAGACTCTCTGTTCTGAGTGGGAGGCTGAAGCTGTGTCCTCTGTCCGTGAAGTGACAGTGTGAGGAAGAGCCCATAGTCAAGGTTTGCTTTGGATGCACATTTTAAAGTTTGATCTACTTCTCTGCCCCCAACAGGCCTCCCTCTGGCACAGCCTTGAAGCTCTTCAGAATCCCTGGCCTACCTTGACCATGACATCACAGCCAACTCCTGATAGGTGAGTTCTCCCCGATTCCTCCTGTACATGCACAGCACAGACTTGGATCAAAAGCCTTAGGCCATGTTTATAGGTAAGAGGTAGATATGAGATGTGTGACTTTAAAACAAGCCCACCCAGATGTCTAGGTGGGATCATTATTGACATTTCTGTTGCTACCTGTGTGTGATGAGGAAGGTGTCCTGGGAGGAGACCTAGGAAGCACGTTCCGACTGACACTGCCTTCTGCGCTCAGCATAGACACAGCACACTCCCGCAGAGCTCAGCAGTAGACTCAGCGAGTGAGCAGTCCAGGATTCATCTGGCCCAGGCCCAGGAGGGATAGGGTGGTACCAAAGCTATGTCCTGGGGCTCAGGCTCCTACATAGTTCTGGTGACCTCGAAGCTACAGAAAGCCTATACAGGGCTGGAAGCACACAGTATGTGTGAGCATGCTTGGCAGAATTGGCAGAAGACGCTAGGTGCTTACTCTCAGATCATACTGGAAGAGAGACTCAGATAATCAGTAGCTCCAGGCCTTCCCTCTCAAGGCCGCTCACCCTGATATCTTCTGTCACGTGCTGGACTCTGTTCTCTGTGCTGTGCATTGAGGCACAGAGATGAACAAATCAGTCAGCTGCTGGTTGGGCCTCTCAGAAGGCAGCCATGCTAAGCTTCTGTCTGCAAGCACATGCTAGCATCAATAGTAGTGTCAGGCCTTGCTTGGTTCTCCCCATGATGTAGATTCCCAACTGGGCCAGTCACTGAACCACCTTTCCCTCAGACTCTTCTCCATTTTTGTCCCTGCAGTTCTTTTAGGTAGGAACACTTCTGGATCAGAAATTTTGACTGTGGGTTGGTAACATCATCTATCATCTTGAGGCTTTGTCTATCTACTGGAGATGGACTCATTGAGTTTCCTCTCCCCACTGTTGGACATTTCATCTAAGGTCCCACCCATTGAGTCCTGAGTGTCTCTCACCTCCTAGGTCTCTGGTGCTGTCTAGAGTGTCTCCCCCACACACACACACCCCACCTTCTATGGCTGCATATTTCCATTCATTCTGCTGGCCCTCTGGGCATCTTTTAAGGGCTCAGTACTAATATTTAGTCCCTGCCGTTCTCCCTGCCCCCCTCCCCTGCCCTGTGTGGTCTCTGTGCAGTGAGTGATACCTCACATCTTGAAGCTTTAGCCTCCTTACTTGGCAGAGGTCCAGACACTGTCATGGCTACCTTCCTATTGTGGGAAAGAGAGAGAAGGCTCTGGGGCAAAAAGAGCTGCTCCCAACACTACCCTGCCCTCCCCTGGGGAACAGGGTGATCAGAGCCAACTGAGTCTCCCCAGTCACTGACCACCTGCCTCTTAGATGGTTCCAGAATCAAACAAAAGGGTGGTACGAACGTTAGGTACAGGACCCGTCATCGGGCTGGAACTCACATGAAGAGCTCCTGGCCTGGCTCATGCCCCTGCCACAGGCCAAGTATCTGGAAAGACCTGTGAGGTTTAACTCCAAGGAATCGTGAGCCATGGGCACATGTATCTGCACAGGAAGTGATGCAATGATCTTGACTTTCCTTGGCAAAATACATTCACCAGAACCCCAACCTCAGTGTCAGTGGACACTAGAAGCCAGGCAATAATAAGATGCTGTGTAAACAAAGGAAGGTCTGGGCTGTGAGAAAGAAGCCTAGAACACAGGAGGAACCAGGCAGGTACCAAAAAGAGGCCACAG
Source organism: Grammomys surdaster (assembly GCF_004785775.1). NCBI lineage: Eukaryota > Metazoa > Chordata > Mammalia > Rodentia > Muridae > Grammomys > Grammomys surdaster. The sequence continues at coordinate 1,720,467 of NW_021604579.1, read as the reverse complement.
CATACGGCTAAGGGCAGGAGCAGGGAGAAGGCTTGAGGAAGGGAGGAAGGGAGGAAGGGATGTGGATTGGCGCTGGAGGGATGTATGGAGTTCAGTTCAGAGGGTCTGTGGGAGGGAGCAGTGGGCTGCCCAGGCAATAGACTGCACAATACATTCAGATACATGAAAGCCAAGCTGCGGGAACCCTCCCACGCACTGGGACATTGTTAACTGGCGGTTCTGGTGACCTGCCCAGCATGACTTCTGTCACAGAGAGGCATTCCCAGACTCAGATGTCATCTGCAGAGTCACAGCTGGGCCAGGACCTGTAAGTTAAGAGGAATGGGGCTGGACTCCATGCTGAAGACATGGCGAGGCAGCCTTGGGAGCCAGAGGCTGGAGAGCTCTTGTGGCTTCCCCATGGGGTTGTGGGCCTAGACTGCCCAGACTGAAGAGGCCTGGAGACATTACTGTGTCTGTGCCAAGCACATGGAAAGATACATGTGGGGCCCGAGCCCTGTGTGGTCCATGCTATGGGACTGTAGACAGAGGTCCAAGATAGGGTGGATGACCTAAGGAGACAACCCAAGTGGTCACCACGGGGATGGTTAGAGCTAGAGAATGCTGAGAAGCAGCTGTGCGGCAGATGCTGCCTAAGGTCTTTATGTGGATAGACTTCCTGGAGTCCTGAGAGACCAAGAGGGCTGGATAAGGGGGTGTGTAAATGGAGACCCCTCCACCAACCCTCTCCTGCCACCGCCACCCTTCCAGCCCTCTGTGCCCCATGTCAGTGCTTGTCACTTCTTCCTGCAAATGTCTCACAGGCCAGATCACAGGGCCCCACCTGAGAGGGAGGAGATACCACTCAGAACTGACCTCTCTCCCACCATGGGGCTCATGCCAGTAATCACTTCAGCACTAGGAATGGAGGCAGTGGTTCAAGACCACGTCCACTGTGACTTCAAGTTCTGGGCTAGATGAGGAGAGAGAGGGAGAGCAAGAAAGGGAGAAGAGAGAGATAGAGAAGGAAGAAAGGAGGAAGGAGGGAGGGAAGGAGTTTTTTAAGCAAGTGGCTATTTCTGGATGATTCGGACATTGGGGGAGATGATGCCTTTTCTTCATTGTGCTTTTACAAAAACCCTTCCTCCTCCACGATTCTTGGACTGTGAACTGAAAGCCAGGATCGGGCTTTGGCTCTGTGGCTTCCTAGCCAGGCATCCTTGGCAAGTCAGCCCACCTTCTGTGTCTCTACTTCCAGCTCCATAGAGCAGGAATAAAAAAGCACTTGTGGAAATGAACAGGGCAGGGTTGGGGAGCCCCCACAGCACCAGGCTCAGGGGCTCATGGCCCCCATTTCCCCTCAAAGCAGGAGACGCAGATCTCTGACTGAAACCCACATGTGTGCTAGGTCCTGGAGACAGACACAATTCTTCATAAATGTGTAGTTTAGATTCATCCTAACGTGTTCCATTCTGGTTTCAAAGTAACATATTTATAGAGAAAACTGGAAACATGGCAGAAAAAGGTCATTTACCTACCTCTCCTCATCCATGACTGAAATAGTCCATTTCTTCTCCACATGGTTCTTTTCCTCTTTCTTTTCTTCTTTCTTGCTTTCTCTTCCTCTTTGTCCTCCTCCCCCTCTTCCTCCTCTTTTTCTTCTTGCTTTTTTTCCAGGACTTTTATATGTAGCCCTGGTTGGTCTCAAACTCACAGAACCTGCCTCTGCCTCCCAAGTGCAAGGATGAAAGTTGTGTGCTACCGTGTCCACCCAAATTGTTTTTCCCCTCTATTACATATGACTGAGCTTAGGGCCTCATACATACATACTGGGCAAGAGCTCCGTCACTGAGTTATAGCACTAGCCATTTTTGATTTTGAGGCAGGGTCTTGAAGTCACTCAGTAGCCCAGGCATGCTCAAACTTTTGATCTCCCTCAGATTCTGAAGTATTTTTGGATTATAGGCCTGTATCACAGGCCTGGTATCTCCCACCTTCTTTCTGACTGTACACTGATACATTTTAAAAGTGTGTATGTGTATGTGTTCATGTGTGCACGTGTGGACTAGAGTCTGCATTCTGTTTTTGAACCAGGCTGAGCTACTGAGTCAGACCACTGGGCAGGGCTGTTTGTCCCTCTGCCCAAGAGAACCAGATGCCATGGCTGCATGGCTCCCCCTTCTGCCCTGGTGGCTGGTTGGAGGCAACTAACCTTCGGATGTTCTGTGTCTCTGGCAGACACACAGTAGACACTAATTTTAGCTTGGCTTCTGGGGCCTGCTGGCCTTGAGGCCTGCATATAATGGACGCCTTATGTAGACAGCTGCCAGTAAAGCAGGAAGAAGTGTCCCACCTTAAAATGTTTCTCCTCACCAGCCAGCCCTCTGCTCTCGGAGAACAAGCCGGCTCCCTGTTCCTTCTCCCACCAGGAAGGGGCTGTTGTTTGCGTTCATGGCCAGCAGACTGCACAGAGGGCAGGCGGCCCACCCAGCACACACGGGGAGGCGGCTGTACAAACACAACCAGGGGCTCTGGTTTGAACAGAAACAACTCAGAGAGATGTCCTGAGAAATATCTGGGGATGCAGCATGTCTGAGCTGACCGTGTGTGTGTGTGTGTGTGTGTGTGTGTGTGTGTGTGTGTGTGCAGAGCCTTTTAGAGCTGCATCTCAACACTTTGACAAGTTTGTACAAAGGGACAGTGTCATTCGATGTCCCATTTGTCCTATGTCCTGCTGATGTGTATTCAGCAGTAGAGTTTACTTTTCGCAGATGAGAGAGCAGAGACGGAGACAGGAATCACTTTGCCTGAAGTGATGCAGCAAGTCAGTAGCAGGGACTGGAGTGTAACATGGGTGGGTCTCACACTCCTAGGCTTTCTCCTTCACAGAACCCAGCCTGACACAGCCAGACTCAGCCAGATCCAGCTAGAGTCATAGTGGGGACACTTTAAATCGTTCCTCACTCCCTTTCTTTTCTCCTCCCTTCCTTTAATCACTTTGGGTTTTGGGTTTGTTTGTTTGTTTGTTGCTTATGACACATAGTAAAACCAGCTGTCTTGAACCAGGATCCCCCTGCCTCAGCCTTCCTGTGTGCTGTGATTTCAAGTCTACATCACAGGATGTCCTCCTTCCTTCCCCCTTCTACTTCTTTCTAGACCAGTAGTTCTCAACCTGTGGGTTGCAACCCCTTTGGGGGTCAAATAACCTTTTTATAGGAGTCACATATCAGATATCCTGTATATCAGATATTCACATTATGATTCATAATGGTAGCAAAACTATGGTATAAAGTAGTAAGGAAAATAATTTTATGGCTGGGGGTCACCACAACCTAAGGGACTGTATTAGAGGGTTGCAGCATTACAACAGTTGAAAACCACTGTCCCAGACAACCTTCTGTATCCCAGGCTGGCTGCCAACTCATAACACAGCTAAGGATGAACTTGAACTTTTGATCTTCCTGTTTCCATCTGTCCAGGGGATTACAGGCTTATACCTTTATGAGGTACTGGGGATCAAACCAGGGGTTTGTGCTTATTAGACAAGAACTCTGCCACCTTTGCTATACTTCCAGAGAGTCTATTTCTAAGTACAAAAAGGTAGTTAAAGTAGATTCTTGCTTGAAATCAGACGGAATCTCACCTTGTCCATGTGACTAAGACCCAAGAGCCTTAGCCTGATCTCCCCAGTCCACCTGTAAACATACCAGAGCCCTCCCCACAAGCACTTAGCTGTTACCATGACTCTAAGGAAAGGTGGAGAACTTTCCTTGTTGTCCTCCTCTTGGTTGTAACAGTGCTCTACGAGGCAGAAAAACCATGGGATACTTACCTCCATGTTCCTGGGGGCATCAATGCAAGAGATAAAAGGGTTCACAACCCATGGTTCATCAGGAGAACCCAAGCTTTAACCTAGGTTGGGAATCAGATGAAGTCTGCCCCACAGCTGCCAGCCAAGTAAGGAAGGGCTGCCTGCTACACTTCCAGGACAGGGTTACATCAGAAACCCTGACCCTGGGTAGGATGTGGGGGCAGGGCATATGGAGGACACCCCTCCCCATTCCTGCTCCAGTCCCATAATGACAGTGTAGCCTGTGTAAGATGTCTCCAGGCCCCCGACAGTGGCTCTTTGACCTAAGTCTGAGGCTCTTTAGGAACAATGCATAACAACATCACAGCTGCTCTGGTGACATTTTCTAGGGACTATCTCCATTGAGTGAGAACAGGATTCTTGCTCCACACCGACCCCTGGCTGCAGTACCCTCTCACCCTCTGGTGCCCTAGCTGCTGTCCTTTGAAGTTCTCCTTCTTCCTACTGCTCAGTGGCTGAGGGCTCCAGCCTCAGTTTCCTGGCTTACGAAATGGAACTAGAAATCCCAGCTCTTGGTTGTTATACATCATGGTCATGGGGAGTTGCTTTTCAAGTGTCCAACCAGGCAGAAGTCACACAGTGGAAGTCAACTCTGTTCCTCTGAGGCCTTCCAGCATTTTGAGAAGACTCCTAAGAAGTGTCCTGGATGCTCAGTAAGGGTGGTGTTCTCTGGAAAGAGCTGTTGAGGCATGTTGCCCATGCTTATAGTCTTACTGTGAATCTTCTCTCTTCTGGCTCAGAGATGATGCCGAGAGCAAACCTTTTGTAATACAAGCCCATGGAAAAATGGACATTTATGATAAGTTCATTTCTTCATCCAATCAGCTGTCCAGGGGGAGGTTTTCCTTGTATATGTTTATTTATTTCTCATCCACCTATTTACTCTTCACATACTTGCAGAACCCTGACACCTGTTGGGTACAGCAAACATGCACAATCAGGCCACATAGGAACCCTTTCCTAGAGGAGCTCAGCAGCTAAGCAATAGGTGTGACTCGGGTTGAATAAGGAGCAGTGACCCAGAGGTCGAATCATGAGGGAGAGAGCATCACTGCCTGCAGGTTGACTGGAAAAGATTCCACCAAGAAGCTGTCTTCCAGTGAGCTAGTTCAAAAGCAGAGAAAAGACCCCATTGTCCAAAGAAAGAAAAGCAAAGAATAGCCCATGATAGGCCTATGGAAGGATTCTAAGTTGGCCTTTAAGTATCTCTATCAAAAGCTAACAAAAGTTTTTTATAAAACCAAGTACATCTGGGAAAATGAATATAGATGAACAGCCTAGAGAATTTTGAGGTTGTTAAGTGTCTTAGTTAGGATTTTGCTGCTGTGAACAGACACCATAACCAAGGAAACTCTTATAGGGACAACATTTAATTGGGGAGCGAGTTTTTTGTAGAGGGGGGAGGAATAAACTTCAGTCCAAATGATTAAAAACAACTTGAGGGTACCAAAATAATACTGGTAAGGAAGGCTCACGTCCCGGGCAGATGATTTCAGTTTAAAACCAAAGGCAGAGATCATGAGAGAGTTAAAACTCAGTCATCAAGGTTGAAGGGTGCTCACACTGAGAGGATGGTTTGAGTTCCTGTCGCAGCACTGAAGAGTTGATGCCCTCCCATGCAAAGATTCCTGTCAAAGGAGCAGAGATAAACCGCTGGCAGAAGAATAGGTGTGGATAAAAGCAAGTTATTCCCAAAGATAAACTGAGGGCAAAAGATATTCCCTACAGAGGTGAGCTGTTTGGGTTTGAGGAGGGACTTCATAGACCAAGAGTCCCTGGGGAGATGAGCAGCAGGAGACAGGAATGCGTGAGCATGATGCAGGTACACTGCGATGGATGCACACTTTATGGAGAGGAGACCCAACACTGTGCACCAACACATTCAAAATGTGCCTGCCTTCAACTCAGCAGCCCACATAGGCACCTTAGAGAAATGACTGAGCCCCAGCCTATGTGTGCACAAGTATATGCAGAAGGAAATTGCAGAATGTATTAGTTAAGAACATGGAATATAAACCTGGGTTTAGGCCATGTACCCCTAGAAAAATTATTTAACATCTCTAAGAATCAGGATTTCCATCTGTAAAATGAGCATCATAATAACAACACAGCCTTCCTACAAAGCTTAAATAAGAATATTTACAGAACTCTTAATAGATGGCCCAGGGTAAGTGCTGAATAATATGTTGTTTTGTTGCCAATAAGAATTGTATTGTTTGAATAGTGAATAGCATAGGAGGAAGCAACCAAACTGTGCATCAGTAGGGAGCTGTTGGCTGATAACTGAAGAAATGGGGGTAAACCTGAATGTGGGACATGGCAAGATACCTTACTATATGAGCACGTGTGTAAAAGGAGTCAAGGATATGAGACGTATATCCCAACTCTCAGAAATGTGAGTCTGTACATTCAGGGAGATTGTCAATTTTTGTGATTCACAGTAGTTATATCTATAATGTCCCCACAAACACTGAAATAGCAAAACCCAAACATTTCTATAATAGAACTTCAGTGGGGACAAAGCTTCGGGTCACTGGTTTTTGTTTTGTTTTGGTTTTTTTTTTTTTTTTTTTGGTCACTTAGTCAAAGCAAAGCCCTGTGTTAGGCTGTCTCAGTTTAAAACAGCTTGTGTTGCACACACTCCTGTTCAGAGACACCTGAATAGTTCCTGGATTCATTGACTAGAGCCAGGCATGCTGCTCCAGCCTGGGAGAGTGAGCCTAGTGTGTATTTCCGATGGAAGGCATTGAGCAGGGCTTTTGTGCTTAGGGGCATTAGGCAGCACTTCCACCATACTTTTGAAAACCATTCTAAAACGTAAAATCACCAAAAGGACACAAAAATACAGAGAAAGCATCACTAAGTGTTTTGCAAGAAAGGATGCTTGTTTATAGACGAGAAACTGAAAAGGGAAAGCAGAACATCCCCTTGTTCAACCTCATCAGGGACCATGGAAGTCAGGTGACTCAAAACTGTTTCTGCCCCGTGTTTTTGCAGGCAATGATAAAGTAAGCATGGAGTGGGTCAATTAGTAACTATGAATCTGTGAGCGGAGATCACCTGGATTAGTAAAGGATTGTTCACCATTTCTGTTGCTGTAACAACAGAAATATGTTACTCTCCAGCCTGGAAGTCTGAGGTTAAAGGCAGACTGTCTGGCTCATGGGCAGAGGGAAGGGGGCTCCTTTGACCTTTCATAAGGATGCCAATCTGATTTAGGAACTCCACCCCAGAACCCAGTCACCCCTCAGAGGCTTCAGCCCCTGACATGATCTTCTAGGGAATTTCAACATAAGCATTTTAAACATATTATATATTCATTTCATGTGTTTGTGTGTGTGTGCTCATTTTTGTGCACATTCAAATAAACACATGTTCTGGTGTACATGTAATGGTTAGAAGACAACTTCCAGGAGTCTCCCTTTCTGCCATGTGGATCCCAGGAATTACACTCAGTTCATCAGGCCTGGTGGCAAGTGCCGTTCCCACCGAGTCATCTCCCTGGTGCAGCGTAAGGTCTTTGGAGGGACCCAACCATTTGGACCTTGGTGGATGACCAGTGTATAGCAATTATCTGAGAGCCAGGATTCTGTCCTTCAGTGTATCACACTTGAACTTTTATAGTGGACACTTTAGACACAATGGTCAAAGCAGCAAAGCTATTTTTATTTTGGAAAGAAACTTGTCATTGATGGCATTGAGTTCTCAAGACAAAAATCAAAGCTCATAATGTGTAGGGATTTTTTTTTTTTAAAGAAGACGTTTTTGCATAATGCTTACAATGTGCCACAGACTTCCAAGCCCTCTACATATGCATTTATTTATTTTTAATTATGTTTGATTATGTTGTCCAGTCTGGCTTTAAATTCTTGGTCTCTGCCCCAAAGTAGCTGGCCCTAAAGGTGTTTACCACCACTCTCTGCTGCTTTCTATACATTCTCACCCAAAGCCTCTTGAGACAAGTTGTAGTATCTTCCCTATTATAGGGGAGAGAAAGCAAGATGAAAAGATGTCAGACATAGTATATGCACAAGGTCACAGGCTGTCACGGGTAATCTACACCTGAACCTGGGTTGTGGGCAGTCTATACCTGAACCTGGGCTGGTCCTGGATACAGAATCCAAGTTTTCTGTTGAACACTTGAGAAATTCCTGTGCAGTCCCTAGCCTGGCCCTGAGTGCCTGAGAAGCCCAGGAGGGTATGACCAGCTACTGCGTTAGACATTTCCAGCCTGGGTTAAGGATGTTGAGAGTACACCAGGCACTAGGGGCCCATAGAAAGGAAAACCCAGGAAAATCTGAGGACTCAGAGGTGTCAATACATAGCATTCAATGGCTCTCATTTCTTCCTCATAGCCTGCAGCTCACTGCCTGCCTGAGCATCCCAGCCCAGCCACACAGAGCCTTTCTCATGCTCCCCTGAACACTGGGCCCCCTTTTTCCTGAACTTCTCCAATCACCTGCTCACCCCATGATTCTGTGGTAGATGTCTTTGTAACACAGCCCCCAGTACACTTTGCACACATAATCACAAAAAGCATGTTGATAGATAAAATGAACCAAAAGAAGTGGCAAAGGCTCTGTGTGCTCCCCAAACCTAAGCAGACTAAATTATAGCAAACGAGGTGCTGGAGTGGCAGAATCTCCTGGGGGTCTGAGTACTGGGCTGCCTGGCTGGGAGCCACTGTGACCACAGGATCCGAGGCGACTGACAGCTGCAAGACCAACATGTGCCTGGGTGGTGTTCCTGTGGCTTCTAAAATCCCCACCCAATGGAAGAGACTGAGAAAAGGCCCTTCAGCTTCTCACACTTCCAGGGCAAAGCTTGGGGTTGGGTCTGGCCCAGCCAGGGACGTCTTTCTGAAATAGCTTCATGCATATTCAACAGCTTCTTGAAATATCCAGGTGACTATTTTAAGCAGCTTCTACTCAGATGCCCACACCTAATGGTGGGCCACAAAAACCAGGGAGAAGCCAGGAGTATGAGAACAGTGTCAGAAGCTGCCAGCGGTTCCAGCCTTATCCCACCCATTGGAGCATGCTCCCTCTTGGAGACTCTCACAAATGAAACTGAATGCCACAGTTGCTATGGCAACACATGAGCGGTTTCCCATCTGGTGACCTTACCCATCCAGGTCTCAACCTCCAATGTTCCAAGTCTTAAGATACAGCCTCTACCATTCCTCAGTTTCCCTTGGTGCTCTTCCCCTCATGGATTACTCATGTTAGTGCTGATACCATGTAGAGTTGAAGAGAAGTATCAAATAAAGAGAACAGACACAACCTAACAGCCGGGGCTTGAGGTCACCTAGACATCCCAGCTGGAGGGTTAGGGCGAGATCAGTTCCACCAAGGAAGCCTCAGGATGGGCCTCATGTGGTTGGACCTGGATCTCTGGGGCAGCAGAGACTTGTCTGTGTCAAGCTCTGGGGACAAAGTGTGTTGGGACAGATGTTCCCCACCCAGGTTATTCCAATGGTTCCTTGTCATACAACAATAACTGGAAGGAAACAGGGTGGCAGGAAAGCTTCAGGGTGAGAGGCAGGACTCTTAGGAGCTGAAGGTCCATCCTACCATTTTAGGAGGGAGAGACCAGAAGTATCAATGAGTTAATGAAAGAGGCAATAGGAAGCTTGGGCCAAGGCAGGAGGGCTGAGAAGGTCCACTGCTTGCTACGTCTGACTTCTATTCTAGTTCATTCTGCTTTGCTGTTGTTACCCAGAAAACTCTCCACTGTGCCTAGGTAGGGCACCTGAGAAAGAAAGGGAAGCATACAATGAATGATACTCTCAGAGGACAGCCATGCAGAGGACTGGGACAGGAGCATTAGAAAAAGATGACTGGGGGGTAGGGACATCTGTCCAAAAGGACCTGAGTATACTGCAGTCCTCAGATGGGCTTTTCTGAAGGCTGAGAGAGGACATCAGCAAGAGCCCTGAGGCCGCTCGCTGCATCTCTCTGTTCTGTTGGTCGCTTGTTGCTCCCTGAGCTCCTGTGTTCATCCAGGAGCCAAGGCTGGGACACTGCTGGCAGAGACACTGTGATCTTCTCTGTGAAACTCAGAAATTCTAAGAAAAATGAGTGTATTTCCCTTGCTCACTCCTTGGGGTACAAAGCTCAGAGTTTTCCACAGACTCTCCAAGGAGCAGGTGACCTAAAAAAAAAGGTTACAAAGCACTGATAGAGCTGGGACTTGTTGGATTCTAAAACAAAGGACTTCACATGGTTTAGAGAGGCAGAGGAGGGAGTGCCAAATGAGGTTCCTAGTTCTGTGTTAAGCTGCCTCAGAGGAGAAAGTGGCATGGGGACTCTGCCATGGCCCAGCATCCCTACACAGCTAACTGTGTGCTTTATCCCTGACATGAGACTGTTCTGTGTCCCTGTCCCTAGCCACAATCTCCTTGTGATTGGCTCTGTCCAGCCTGTACTTGGCAGAAAGTGGAGAACCTATTTAAAAAGGTGGGAGAGGTCCGAGAAAAGACAGGGCTGGTGGTGGGTTAGAATCCCAGGGGTGGGTGCATCAAGGGGCCCACTGAAATTTGCTGATCAGTCACGAAAGTTGGGAAGTATCAGTCCATACTGGCTTCCTATCTCCAAGTGAGTCAGAATCATATAAATGTCACCATGGCTCCAGGGAGACGGTCACCAGTGGCTTGTCATACCCCACATCCTCTGGCCTCAAGCAGCTCACCAAACTCTGTCCTCAGAACGTTTGTGTTCTCTGCTTCCTATGCCAGGAAACACATGTCCACGGTTCAACTCCTTGCTTCCTTCAGATCTTAAATGACCCCTTCTCAGTGGTTACGCCTCCTATCATCACCGCCCACCATCCCCTTTCTCCGCTCTGCTTTTCTGGATACTCTGAGCTCCATCTAGCACACCACAGTCTGTAGACTGTGCCTGGTACCTAGACAGTGTCTCCATCCACATCAGATACTGAATGGACATCTGTAAGGTGAAGGCGGTGCTCTCTGCCTCTGTGTACACATACTGATTTTACTTGCTACAACTTCATGTTGATCTTGTAACAACTGCACAGGGGTGAGAGTTAGTCTCCTTCCAGTGACTAAAAAAGCAGAGATTCCAGCAACTGGACCATTTCCTGGGTCCTCTGTGCCACCTGGAAAGCTCTGCGATTAGCATAGTAAAAGCAAACACCAAGTTCTCCCTCCCCAGCTGTGTCCAGGTGTGATGTCTCATGCATCATGGAGGGAAAAAAAGGAGCAGAGCAGATGTTAGAGACCTTGGACAGACCCCTCCCTTCACCTGCTCCCCTCTTCTGGCATCCTAGAGCATCACACAAGCTAAACACACACTCTAGAGTTGAGCTGAACCCACCCAGGCACTGCTTGCTTTCTGAAATAATTTACTTAAATGCTAAGCTCATACTTTGAAACTGTGACCTGTAACCAGGAAGTGAGTCCAGAAGGTCTCACTGTAGCTTCTGCATAGGCCAGGCACTGGCTTGGAGTAGAGTCGGCTGACACTCACTGCCATATCCAATCCTGATGCATGCTCTGTCTGTGAGGACAGATAAAGCAAGCGTCATGCTACCATCAGAGGTTACAGGGGAGGATCACCAACACTGTGCCTCTGAAGAGTCTACAACTCAGCCAGGGAGACACATGTCAACCAGCTTGGTCCAAGTGGACTCATTTTTTCTCTTGCTCATTGTGCTCCCTAGAGAATCCAAGGTGGAGCACTGGATTGTGGTACAGAAGATGCTGCCGGTGAGGTGGGTGCCTGGAGAGAGAAGGGCGTTTCTACCTGAGCTGGCTCATGTGGGGAACTGCCAGGATCCCTACCCTTTACTCCTATGGCTGGGGTGTGATTGATGACCATCCATCCCAGTCCTGGGAACCAGTCCTTGCTCCTGTCCCTCCACAGAGGAGAGAAGGAGGTAGAAGAAGGAGGTAAGCAAGCAGAGACACTTGCTGTCTGTAGCCCTCCTCCTCTCCGCTCTCACAGACCTGTGGTGGTGAAGGCAGATGCTCTTAACAGGCTTTGCTCATCCTGCATCCCTAACTGGAGGCTCCCTGACACCCTGAGCACAGTCAGTCAGGTGTGGCTTCAGAGCACAGCCCTACTCTTCCTCCTCTTAGGGGATAGTGGCTTCCCTGCTGTGTGTGAAGGACATGGGGTGGAGGCTGGGCTCAAAGCCTCCATACCTCATCCTGTTAAGTGGCAGAGGCAGGATTGGAGTCCAGGGAGAGGGGATAGCATGAAGCTGTCAAGGCAGATGAAGATCACTCGAGCTCTGGATTCATATGGAGCTAGGTTCGAATCCTGCCTTCCCCCAGCCAGGCACTGTATGCTCTCATCTCTCTGCACCACAGGGTCCTCACCAAGGTTGAGAATGATGATATCTGCTTCACTGGGTGACAGTGGGGTTAGAGGAGGCATGGAGCTACCTCGGTGAAGGAGCCCAGGAGACACCCAACAGATAGGAGCAAGCTGTGATCCTACAAACAGATATCTTACCTCAAGTTGTAGGTGAAAGAAACAGAGTCTGGGTTAGTCATAGAGTTCCCATAACCAGTAATGGTGTGAGGTCATCACACCTCCTGTCATTTACACAGACTCTGTCCCTTACAAGGGAAGCACATACACCATACATAGGAGGGAAGCACAATCAGCAGGAAGGTCTTGGACAGGCCACCTGGGCTGACCCTAGAGGAAGCCATTAGAGCATGTGACCTTAGAGCAGAAGGTCACAGACACCACCAGCCAGAGCCACATAGCCAAGGTGGTTGGTGGCTTTGCACTGACTGACTGGTGACCTGGAGTCCAGCAGGCTGGGCTTCCCTTTCCCGTTTCCTTCCTGTGCTGGCTGTCAAGCCGAGTCACCTTCAGGAAGTCAGAGTGGTGAAGCAGAGAACAGAGAAACCTGGGTCCTCCACATTTCTGTCCCTGCCTCACCTTGTGACCCCAGGCCAGCCGCTTCTCCTTCTCAGGGCTCCGTTTCCACTTAGGTCAAGCCGGCTGGCTGCTGGATCTCTAGGAGGTCACATGAAAGGATTTTCCAGGGACGGTGCTTTCTGGTATAGAGTTTAAAGCAAAGAGCCACTTACTCAGCTGGTCACCAGGCTCCACAGGAGCACTCTTATGCAGGGCCTGACTGTCACCATGAGTGGAGGGACCAGGAGAGTAGCCATGATATTCCAAGCCTCTTCTAACTCAGCTTCACTGTCTTCCCTTCCTTTGTCTCCTGGTGCTTCCTTTTTAGGGCATTTTAGGTCTGGTGAAGACCAGGCTAGCTTCTCAGGGCAGGTGCTGTCCTATGGCAAAACCACACCCAACAGGGCCTTTTCTAAGGACCCAGCCTTGAGTCAGGTGGTAGACCTTTGATTCACTGAGGCCCAAGAGAATGTTTTTCTCATGTGTATGTATGTGTTATTTGTGTGTGTGTCTGTGTGTACTTGCTTGTGTGTGGCTGTACATGTGTATGCTAACATAGCATGCATACCTGTGTGTTTGTGCATGGGAAGGCCCAAGACTGATGTCAGGAGTCTTAGTGGAGATTGTTCCTCAGCTTATTGAGAGGCAGCATCTTTCGACTGGACCCAGAGGTTGCCCAAGTGGCTGCTTGCTCAGGAAGCCCCTCCTCTCCACTCATGCTCATCTAGCATGTACGCAGGGCCCTAGGGACCCCAACTCTGATCCCCACACTTGCTCTGCAAGTGCTCTAACCACTGAGAAACCCACTCCACTCCAGTCTGGGAAGATGTTTCTGTTACTCAAAGTTCCAAACCTGCTTAGAGGACTTCTCCCTGAGGACTCGCTAGGGACTCATTTCTGCAGTGGTTTGCATTGCATGGCCCCGACATCCCTGGGTCTCTGCAAGGCCCTGTAAGACTCAAAAGCTTGTCCTAAGGCTGGGTATTGCCGGGGAGATTGATTGAGTAGTATTGTGTCACCCACTGTGCCTCCTAGTACTCTGGGAGTGGTAGCACTAGAAAAAGCAAGAGTATGGGACCCAAAGGCTCTAGCCATAAAGCTCCTTCCAACAAGCTGGGGTTCAGTTGACCTCAAGGGACTTTTAAGCCAGTTGGGGCATGGACTTGCTCCTGTTTGCTCCTACTCTGATGCTGGCCTCACCTGACCTGGCAGCTCTTCATCTGGCTGTACTATTTTATATTTCTATGCCTTGCATATCACTCTCCTGCTGACCTAACACTTCCTCTCCTCTCTCATCTTCAGCTCATTCCCTACAGCAAGCCCCCTCAGGATCTACTTGCACATCACTTTCCTAAGTTGTCTTCCTCTGTGATACCTCTGTATGTGTTTCTGTCTTCTTGCTTGCTCTTCCCTTGGCAAGGCATTGGGCGTGCATCTGTGTGGTGCTAAACACTGACCCCCGGGGCCTGAAAGATGCTGAGGCTCTCCCAGTCTGCTAGAAGGAATGGACATGAATGCCCTGGGGTAAACTGAACAAGCTTCCATAGCCTATTGCTGAGGTTCCAGACATGGCAAGGATGAGAGACGGGGACTTGGATCTTTATGAGCTCTTCTGCTCAAGTGTTGGCTCCACTTTCTGGGCATCAGCTCTGATAAATAGGTCAGTTTGGAGACAGTCTCTCACAGAATTCCTGGATGGTTCATAAGACTGTTTCTTAAGCTCAAGAACAGCTTGCCAAGGGTCCTTCTTATAATTCCCTGTACCTTCTAACATCCCCACCCCGACTGCCATCCCTGCCTCCAATGCTCACTCAGGGCCAAGCCTGTTCAGGTGCTCGGGACATAGAGAAAGATCAGACTTGTAAATGCACTCGAGGGCTTGTAGCCTAGTGAGGAAATAAGCATACATCAGCAAAGGGAACACAGAGAGACCCAGGAGCCTGAGAGACTCAAGGCACCAGAATTCATAGTGACCCCAAAGCATGTGTGCTGCTGCTGGTGGCCCATGGGGCAGACAGATGTAGCCTCAGCATTCCAGGGTGCTGAAGTGTGTCACTGCAGGTGCCTGGGCATGCATATGGGAGCGGGAGGCCACTATCCAATTAAAGACCTGCTGTTGGAGTCTGGACTCCTTAGAGTATGTAGTAACCTGAAGGAAATATCGTGTGAAAAGGGTTCAGAAAAAGAAGGTGTGATTCTGGGCAGGGCTGTGCCATTTCCAGTGGAGAGCTGGAAGCAGATGTACAAAATGCTGGGGCTGAGACATAGCCAGGAACAGTATACAGACTGGGGCCGCTGAGTGGGTGAAGGATGGGCAGGCACATCGATCTCATGGTAGAGACAGAGAGATCCACACAGAGCATGATACAAGGCCTCTCTCAGCAGCCTACTCTGGCTATAAGCCATCAGGAGCACCTTCTGATCCAACTAGGATGCTCTCTAGGGAAATGAGGAAGAAGACAGCCTATGCTGCTATGCTGGCCCACAGAACATTTGCTGACAGGGCACATTGTCTTCTGTTGCCCATTTACTGCTCAGGATATAGGGCAGGAGGCCTGGTCTGGGTAAGCAGCTGCTAAACACTGTAGTTCATGCAGTCAGCGAGCACATTGTGCAGGTCTTAAGACATGTTAGGGCTGAGGAGATGGCTTCCCGGGTAAACAGCTCTCTGTGAGAGCGTGAGGGCCCGAGCTTGGGTCCCTGGCATCCATGTAAAAGCCAGGCACAGCAGCACACCTCTGTCTCCACAGTGCTGATGGTTAAGAGCACAGGGGAAGGCAGATCCCAGAGGCAAGATAGACAGCCAGGGAGCTGAGGCATGTGCTCTGGGTTCAGGGAGAAATCCTGCCTCAGAAGATAAGGTGGAGGATGGAAGAGTAAGACACCTGATCTTGATCTCTGGCCTTCATGTCAGCATGCACGGATGAGTGTGCCCCCATACACATGTGTGTACCTGAGGTGGAGGGAGAACATCTCATTCTAGCTCATCCAGTCCCTCCTGGTCCCCTAGGAGACAGCTCCTAAGTTCCATTGACAAAGCTTACAGGCTGGTTCTTGGTTCTCAGGAAAGTCAGAGGCTTTGGAGTAAGACAAGCCTTGACCTTCAGTTCGTCTGTGAAGTAGGAGAGACATTAGTCATCTCTCCTAGGACTGAGGAGACCCAAAACACTGAGCCCAAGCCAGGCACATGTAACTACTACTCTGTAATTGAAAGCTGGGACTATTTTCAAAAATAAATAAATAAATAAATAAATAAATATCAAGCTTCCACAAAGGGCTTGGTTTTGTTTGTTTGTTTGTTTGTTTTGTTGTGTTTTGTTTTCAATTTATACTCCATGCATTGTTGAGGGCTTTTTTGTTTGGTTGGTTTTTGTTTTTTAATTTCCCTATAGTAAGTGCTGTGACTGACCTTCTTAGAAAGTTGTTACTGCTTTAGTTTTTGCTGGCTACAGATGCAACATTATAGAGCAGACCTCTGGTGTTGTCTCACCTGCCCCGTAAACCTTTATCCCTACTGACTAGCATGCTGTTTGAAATATCTGGGAAACCGTGTGGGAGAGGACCAGCATAGTAATTGCGGCCACAGGGCAGTTTCTGGGCCTTTCATACTACCCTACATTTAGAGGGTAACAAGCCAGCCATGGGGTTAGCTGACAGAGAAGAGATTGGAATATGGAGTATGACCTGAGGACAGCCAGTTGAGTAGAACTAAGCTAGAATCCCTGGCTGGCCTAAGCACTGCTGGCCACATCCTCAGCACAGGCCCCCCTGCCTCTGCCCTTCCCAACTGCTGCAACACTCATGATGACCTGCTGAAGTTAGAGTCTGGAAGAAAGAAAGATGAATCAAGCCTGTGGCCAAGACCAGAGGGACCCTTTTGTCATCTTAACTATACTCAATGGTGACAGAGCCTGGAGGCCTCAGCAGTTTGATAGAGAAGGGTGTCTCTAGCTTAGGCCTGGTCTGAGAAATGACTGAGTCCTCTCTGCAGCTGCCTTGGCCTATGTGGTCATCATAGGGACCAGTGTGAATCAGAAAGGACTTGGCAGTTCTGAACCTTGTCATCTTCTAGGCAGGATCCAGACGTGAAAACATTCCTGGGCTCGAACTTTGTGGTTACACCTTTACAGAGAGGGCTTCACTGGGTGCTATTTTTAGGGAACAGTACTCGAGTTGGGTGCTCAGATAGATGCCCTGGCCCCTGAGATCACTAGGAAGTGGGGTCAAATGGTCAGAGACCAGCCCAAGTCATCCACATAGAACACATGGCTTGGTGTAATAAAATTAGGACACAGTGGGATGCACTTGGTAGTGATTAAGGTGAGCCTTCAGACACTAAGCTAAGAGCCTAGAGCTGAACAGAGCTGCTCCTCTGACCTAGGCCTATGAAGCCACAGCTAGATAGTGTCACCTTACAGATGAACAGATCTTCCTAGTTCCAAAACTGACCTTCCAGCCATGGGCCCCTCCCCAGATCATTCAGCTGGGCTCTGGGCCACTGGGAAGGGCAGGAAGGAATAGCACCTTACAAACAGGAAAGACAGTGAGCACCCTTCCCTAGCTGTGGCCATGGCATCTGACTTTTCTGTGCTCAGAGGCAGCTGTGGCTTGGTGAATGAGTACTAGCCCAGGCTCTGCCTCCCACTCTGTGGCCCTTTGGCCTCTGGAAGCTTGAGGTTCTCATTCACAAAACAGGTCTCAGAAGGCTTTGTCATGGGCAGTTCTGGGATATGCAGGCTGGGAAGTGGACTTGTCTCTTTGTGACTGTGTCTCTGAGCTGGAGAGCTGTCAGTCTCGCTAGACACCAGGCTGTACCCACAGGGTCTTGGCAGCCCTTGGAACCTGGCTTGAAGCTGGGACTGTGGGGATGGGGTTTCTTTAGATGTTGCTGGGGTAGGAGACAGACAGAGGTCCTGCCCAAGCCCCAAGTGTCCACTGCAGTGGCTTTTGTTCCTGGAAGGGCAGCTAGAGGCCAGTTTGAAAACATCAGCAGGACAAAACTACTTCTAGAGGCCTGCAAGAGTTCCCAGCAGTAGTCTGCAGTACCCAAGGTTACAGTTTCCCTGAGCTAGTGGGATAATGTTCCAAAAGGAACCCCAGCATTGACTGTGACTGGTTAAGGAGGACAGACTGGGTTGAGAGCAGTCAGCCTCAGCTGCCTAATGCATTATAGCCAGCCCATTCTCAGTGAAGAGACTAGCTTGCTCAGCCTCTCTAGAGCATCCAGGTCCCAGAGGCCCAAGAGTGCAGCAGACACAGCTGCCTGCCAGGAACTATAGGGATCGCCAAGAGTAAACAACAGGAGAGTAGCCTTGCCAGCCACCTTCCATGGAACCTCCCCTCTGCAGCATCCACAGGAGAGGGAACCAAAATATTTATTCAGCACAGCTGCTCTCAGACTCACTCTTTAGAAGGCAATGCAAACCATACATCCTCTCTGAAGGCTAGTCCAGAGGAGTATGCCCTGCCCTGCCCTGCCCTGCCCTGCCCT
>NW_021604579.1:1698052-1702129 GCF_004785775.1 Grammomys surdaster | reverse complement strand
CCTGCCCTGCCCTGTACAGCCTATAGCCCAGCAGACAGGGGCTTGAGGTCAAGTTCAACTTTCCCACTAGTTTTGTGTCATCATCCCACACAACAGCCTTTGAGACAGACATCACTATGTCACTGTATAGAGAAGGGAAGACAGAAATGAGCTTAGCATCACACAGCCCATGCGTGGCAGAATAAGATTACAAACCAGGTTTTGAATCCCCTGCTTGAATGTCCCTGCCTTCCGTCACAGTGTCCCTTTTGTGACCACATTGTTTCTAGGATCAGATGGAGTGACAGGTATGAGGTGTGTCAGTGTCCTTTTCTCAATGCATGCTCATTTTCATTTCTTCTGACCTCCCAGAGATGAAGAAGAAAGAGTGCAGGGATGAGAGAGACAGATTGACCCATTCTATTGGTGTGGCTAAGCGTTGGACTTCAGGAACTGCTCGATCCAGGAACTGCTCTCATGCTGTCAGGCAGAAAAATTATAAGTTTCCTTTAACCTCTTCTACTCTAGCTTTTGCTTTAACCACCTCTTCATCTGCTGCCCTCGTGTTCTGTCTTCCATACAGCTAAGCATGGGCGTAAGAACAGAGATAGGCTATGGGACAGAGACAGGCCATGCACATGTCTCATCCTGAAGCTCTGGACTGAAAAGCTACCTTCACTTTTGGCTTTTAAGAGTGTGAAGTACCCCACCCCCAGAGAGCTCCTGGCGTTGGGCCAGTGGGATGTAGGAAGCAGCCTGCTTGGCTCTGGCACTGGGCTGATGGGATCCTCTCCAGGGAACTGGAGCAGGAAGACGGGTTCCCAAGTTGTCCAGGCTAGAAGAAAATGAGAGGACTGGGTGGGAGGAGAGGGGCCACTTGCCACCTGCCACCTGGGGCTGGAGGACAGCACCGAGTGGGTGGGGGTGGGATGTAAGAGTGTAGGTCTCCCTATCTATAGACTCCTCCCTTCAATCTATCAGATAAGGGAACTGAGGCTGGCCCAGAGTGTGATGTGATGTTGACATGCTGACAGGCTTCCTGCACTGGTTAGCTTTAACTGCCAACTTAATACAACCTTGAGCAGTGGTTCTCAACCTTCCTAATGCTGTGACCCTCTCTCATCCTCATGTTGTGGTGACCCCAACTATAAAATTATTTCATTGACACTTTATAACTGTGATTTTGCTACTATTGTGAATCATAATGTGAATATCTGATATGCAAGATATCTGATATGCCACCTGTGTGAAACCCACAGGTTGAGACTTGCTGACCTAGAATGACCTGGCAAGACAATCTTAATGAGGAACTACCTCGATCAGATTGGCGTGCTTGTAGGTGATTGTCTTAATTGTTAATTGATATAGGAAGACCCAGCCTATTGTGGGTGGTACCATTCCCTAGGCAGGTTCTGGATAATACAGGAAAGGAGGAAGCTAGCTAAGAGCAAGCAAGCAAGGATCCAAGTGTTTATTCTGTCTGCTCTAACTGTGAATTCAATTCTTTGAATTCCTGTTTTGACCTGGGATTGTAAGCCAAATGAACCCTTTCTTCCATAGGTCACTTTTTGTTGACTTGTCACAGTAGAACAGAAATGAAACTAGAATAGATTCCAGATTAATTCCTAGGAAGCCCAAGACCAGCGTGGAGGCACTTGTTCTTTGTTACCCAGCTATTTCCAGCCTCACCCAGGGCCATCTTGGAGTCTATAAGCAAAACTTGTACATAGAAGTGGCAAGGTGGGAATGAGGGCATGAATGGTCTCTGTACTGGCAGCTCCCTAGGTATCCCTGGTATCTAAAGCCTGATGTCTCTCTAGCTCTATGACAGTAGCTTAACCAGACTACACAGGCAGAGTGGGAGACTACAGTCGTGCAGAACTCCAAGTCTTGCTCAGCTCCCCACTTTCATGCCTGTCACCCCATTCATGGTGGCCTCCTCCAAGCTGCTGCTGAGGGCTGCATTTTAAGTCATCCTGTCCCAGACTATGAGTGACACACTCTCCTTGGCTTGCTAGGGTCAACAGACTCTAAGGTACCATCATACCATTCCAGTCTGATTGGATCTCTGACATTAAAGGGGCAGAGGGGGAGCATGTAGTCCAGCAGCCGCCACAGAAGCTCCCAGGGCTTCTATGGTGAGCAGTACACACGTGTCACCTCCTAATAGAGCTCCCACTTCAGTGAGGAGATATAGACATCAGACAGGAAAGCCACAAAGAAAACTGAGTTCCAATGGTAAGAGAAAAGGCACAGACCTATAAAGCGGAGAGCAAGGGCCTGCTTTAGTCTGGGATCAGGGAGGGCTTCTCTGAGGAGGTGACATGCAAGGGGACATGGAGTGGTAGGGAAGAGTCAGTCTCGTAAGGAAGGGATGCCTGGGCAGAGTGTTTTGGAAAGGCCCTCAAGCAAAGCACCTTCTGCCTCAACTGGAGTGCTGGGGGAGGAGGCGAGGGTGGCAGGGCAGTCTCTGAAGCAAGTCTTGGAGAGTATGTGCAAGAACTTGGCCTTTGTCTCAACAAACGAAAGCAGGAAGCCACAGAGGGGATTTAAGCAGGACTGACCTGTTTGGGGGTAGGCCTGGGGTAAATCTTGGAGGGCAGGACATTTGGGAGACAGAAACCCTAAAGGGAGCTTCCGGCTTCTTGTACCAGCGTTGTGAGAATGTCTTGTGAAGATGGGGTGCAGAGCGCAGGGTTGGGATAGGGTGGGCATCCTCATGCTGATCTAGTGACAGCTGTTTCCCGTCCCTGCCCCTCCCAGCTCTTCCTCCTTTGTGGTATTTTGGGGACCCCTGAAAACACTGTGGCCCACAGTGTTTTCCCAGCATGTTTGATCAGGGCAAGGGCTGTGGGCAGAGAAAGACAACTGCCCCGGTGCCCTGGACCAGGTGGGCCTGGAGTGAGACTTGTTCAAGACGCCCGCTGAGAGACCTCCGAGGCACAGGCAGGTATGCAGTGTGTCTGCTGTCTTCTCTGTTTCCATTTCCACACCCTGTTGCCTAGCTCAGAAATTCCACGTTCTAGAAATATGCCAGGCTGAGCCTGGCACCGAGGTTATACGTTTGAGTCTCAATGAACAGAGCACGGGGTGCCTAGAGTAAACCAGCTGGACATAGGCCTTCCCATGTGTCCGTTCACAATGGTGTAAACAGAGAGTGGAGGGAGTGTAGACAGGAAATAACAGCTCCTCTGCCCCTACTCCCGGGTTGTCTATCAATTAGTTTATGTGCATCTAATAAACATCAGAGTCTGACCTGGTCACAGGGGCCTGGCCATTTGGGAGATAGGTGTCATGCCAGTTTTACTGGTGCCAGGCCAGACTTCTGTCTTTGTGGCATTTAACAGTCCTGACAAAACTACTCAGCTTGGCCACTCTTAGGATGTTTGATTATTGGCCCTGGTGTCTGAGGGGCTGAATGGCAGATTGTCTTACAGAAAACATGCTTCCTGCCCTCATCTTGTTCCCACCACGATGAGGACATTTCTGCTGGTCTGATTTGACGTCACTCAGCGTATGCTTGCCCCTTCTTTCAGTGCCTATGCAACTTAGACTCATTTATTCATGAACGAGAGTCTTCAGTACCTAGTCAGATAAACCTTTAACAGTGAAGAGCCAGCACCATCTTTTGGGGAGGGGGTTGGGAGATAGTTCTGTCAGTAAAGTGCTGCCACACAAGCATGAGGAATTGAGTTCAGATCTCCCCGGTATCTATGGAAAAGCCAGAGGCATCTGAGCACAGATGTAACCCCAGGACTGGAGGGGTGGGAAGAGGTAGATCCTGGGGACCCATCTACCAGTCAATCAATCAAGCTCAATCAGTGAGTTCCAGGTTCCCTGAGAGATGCTAATTTCAAAAAATAAAATGCACACACACACACACACACACACACACACACACACACTCCTATAATAAAAGAAGTTAGACTTGGTCTCACAGGTCTTGTTTGCTTCTAGTGAGGGTAGTATAAAGAAGTACATGTATGATCAGGAGCTCCAGGCTGTCGTGGGACTCATTGCTTGCTGAATACTCAGAATCTAACCTTCACCTTCCCTCCTGTATGCCCTCCCTCCTGTATGCCCTCCCTCCTGTATGCC
>NW_021604579.1:1694424-1698042 GCF_004785775.1 Grammomys surdaster | reverse complement strand
CCTCCCTCCTGTATGCCCTCCCTCCTGTATGCCCTCCCTCCTGTATGGTGCGGATGACTATGGTTCCTCCCAGAGTCAGAAGTGAACCATGTAGGAGACACAGGTGAATGGGAAATGCTGGCCTTGGAAGGCGCCTGCTCCTGACAAGCAGCTCCCTTCCTCTCCGGGAAGAACCCAAAGACCTCCTGGGAACCACTTCCTCTCACTGTCCCCTTACAACTGAGACCACCCATCTGGTCTGGGATCTCCCAGCTGCTCCTCAGCTGTTTGTCTCCAACTGTCCTGTGGTTACAGTATCTTTCTACCATTCTCAGAAGTCTCTTTCTCAGGTCTGCCCCAGGAAGGGAACTGAGCCCCACTGAGTGAGGAGCAGACAAGCCTGGGGAGGGTCCCTGGAGGGCCAGCCTAGGAGAAGCCAGATGAGTGTTGGCTTGTATTTTTCAAATAACTCCATGTCCACAAAGCTAAAAATGTGGTCTGCCCTTACATATTTTATATGTATGTGTGTTCCCAGTACATTTCCTTCTAATTTTTAAAACCATACATAACATTTAATCCATATGGTTCTGATTCCTTAACACTTAAATCATCCAAATGTTGTTTTGTAAGATCTATTTGCAAATCTCTTTACATAAGCTTTTAACTCATTCCATCTCAAGGGGAGAAAATTGGGATCCCTAGGCTGGGGCTCCTCTTCTTGGCTTCTCTGATTCCTTACCCAAGGCCAGATGATGTCTTGGCCAGTCTGGCTTGGGACCTAGATGCTTGGGCTTTGTCTTCAGGGCAGAGAGTTGGGGAGCCAGGTAGGAGAAGGATAGATAGCCAGACAGCAAGGATCCTACAGGGTCTTGGCCACTTCCTAGCTCTCCAGGTCTTCTTCCCATAAAGGTTTGAGGGACACAAACAAGGTACTTAAACAGGGTAAGGTAGGGGAATCAATGGGGCTTTCCCAACACGTGGAGCCTTGTGTGCCTCTGGGGCAATGCTGGGGCAGGTGGAAGCCTGTTGGGCTATGGGTCATTCTTCAAGAATCCTGAGAGAGCAAGCATCACACTGTAGTCAAACTGGGCCTGGAGCAACAGGTGGCATTGTTACTGCAGGCACTGGGAACCAAGAGGCCCAAACAGTGGCCCCAGCACCAGAGGCACAAGACAATGGCACCTTACCCACTAGCCCCTCCCCCAGTCTCCCTTGCTCTTCTTCATGCTCCCTTGGTACCAGCCTCCGACATTCAATACCCTTAAGCTTCTTCATCTGTTTTCCTGTCATTTCTCAGCTTCTCCTCTGATGGATACCCACCTACCTGATAGATGCCCACGAATCTTCAAAACCCCACCTTGTTTCCCTTCCTCAGAGAAGCCTCTTTGGGATCAGTAGCCATAGGCCTTTCCCTCTACCTCCCCAGACTGTGTCTTTCTGGACTGTCATTATGTCCCAGACATTAACTGAATGTCTGGGAAGGATGCTTCAGGACCTGTGCTGAGAGCTAGCAGTGGGATTCAGAGAGAAGTCACTGCTGTCCAAGGAGCCCTGGTTTGCTTAAGGCAGATCCTCATGTGACAGCTTTCTGAGAAGTCAGGGTAGAATTCGAAGGGGGTGCCTACAAGACTCTGTCCATAGGTGAGAGATAAGACAGGTGGAAAGTCTTGGAATGTCCAGGTATGGCGTGGCTGCTGGGATTCCCCACTGCAGGGGCCTGTGGACCAGCTTTGATCTGGACATCACTGGTGTCTGTATCCACAGAATGAGATTTGTTTCTCTGCCAGTTCCAGAAGGAGCAAATCCCAGACAGAGCAGCCTCTGGGACGGAAGAGCAGATGCTCAATCTAAAATTAGGCTGCTGTCTGCGGCTTCGTGGAGGCTTCGGAGCGGATCTGCTCCTCGCAGCTGTCAGTATATAGCAGAGGAGACGTGGAGCCCCTGCGCCCTGGTGAGGCTGACGACAGCCAGCAGAGCTTGCAGTCTGCAGACTCCCTGTGGTACTTTACTGGCCTTGACCTGAGGACTCAGATTCCCTTCCCAGGGGGAACTGCCTCAGGCCTCAAGGGGGCTCCTCTCTGAGTTTTGGCTTTGAAAGCTTCCTTAGAAGTTTAAACAAATAGTATCATAATGTCTTGCCAGGGAGAACCCGAGTGTGTGTGTGTGTGTGTGTGTGTCTGTGTGTCTGTGTGTCTGTGTGTGTGTGTCTGTGTGAGTGTCTGTGTGAGTGTCTCTGTGTGTGTGTCTGTGTGTGTATGCACACAAGTGCACGAGCACACATGTGTGACATAGGAAGAAGCCAGAGGACAACAAGCCAGAGGTGTTTCAGCGTTTGCCTTACATCTTGCTTGAGAAAGGCTCTTTGCTGGGACTCTCCGTTTCTGCCTCACATCTCAGCTCAGGAGCACTGAAGCTGCAGTCACACTGCCACACCTGATTTTATGTTTGTTCATAGATCTGAACTCAGGTCCTCACGTGTGTACTCCAAGAACTTTACCCAGCATCAGTTCTCATGCTCCTTTCAGCTCTCGCAACCTGCTCTAGACGGGCTGTAGTTCTGGACACCCGTGGATCTCTTTAAAAACTACATTGGGAACCTGGGCATGTGGTGCAGGCCTGCAAATCCACACACCAGGGAAGGGGAGACAAAGAGATCAAGAGTTCAAGGTCATGCATCATTAGCCTGGGATGTTCGACACTCCATATATGACGCTCCAGTTCAAACCACAAAAGCAAGAAATGACAACAGAAACAACCCCCAACTCCCAAAACAAACAAACAAACAAACACAAACAGGCAGGAGAGGAACCTGGTTTAGGAATTTCATTTATTTCTCCCAAGCCTGCAGTTCTCACTGCGGTCCAGATACTGAGCTTCAGGTTCTTGGGCCTGAGGTTCTCACTGTTCATGAGAGCCTACCCTATACCACATGACTTAAAGTCAGCTGTTCCACGAGGCTTATGCCAACCATTCTTACACAAGTGAGCGATCCCACACCCCAGCCCTCTGGTCATTGCCTCTGCTACCCTGTGTCTGGAGTATGTTCATTCTGTCCCTTGATTTCTATCTGTACTTCCTGTGGAATAGAAGCTGTGTAAGGCAAGGGTTTTTGTTCGTGGTTCCTCAGATGTTTGCCTGTCTCAATTGAGCATGGTTATAGAATACATGTACTTGGGAGAAACAGCAGCATCCAAGCTCAGGGCAGCCTCTTATCTTTGCTAAATTCTAATTATGGTCCCTGGCTCATGTGGAAACCAGGGCCTTGAGGATGACGTGAAGGTATGGGTGTGTGGTGCCCAAATCTAGAAGGGCTGCCCAAGTAGGTTTGAGGTGTGTGTTTGTTCCCTTAGCACAATACTGAATGCTTGCTTGTATATGTCTCTTTGCCAAAGAGGTATTACCAGGTGAATAGAGCCACTTCTGAATGTAAAGAGGTGGGGAATGCTCTTTCACAGAGTCATGAGATTCTGTAAGATCCTTGTATGTGGAAGAACTGAGGCTCCTCATCTGCATGAGCAGGAAACTCTAGAGAAAAGAGTGTGTGTGTGTGTGTATATGTGTGTGCATCTGTGTGTGTGTGTATCTGTGTGTCTGTGTCTATGTGTGTGTGTGTCTGTGTGTGTGTATATGTGTGTGTGT
>NW_021604579.1:1649429-1684424 GCF_004785775.1 Grammomys surdaster | reverse complement strand
CCCAGCGCAGCCAGCCCGAGGCGCAGAGCCCAGCCGGCCTCAGGTAAGCACCGAGCGCGGAGCACCCCGCAGCAACGAGGCTACAGCGGGTGGGCGCGGCGGTCCTAGCTTCCCCGATCCCTTGGGTGCGAGCGGCCCGGGTTCTGCGCCGGTGCACGCGCTCTGCGCTCTCGTTTTCCCAACGCTACTTCTGTCATCATCCTAGGGTGACGAGCGTTCCCGCGTCCGCACACTGTCGCGGTGCGCAGCCCCATTCGCCCTTGGGTGCGCAGACTCCAGGGTCCTGTGCGGATCCTCGCCCCTTCTCAGGGACGCACCGCGGGGTCTACACACCTCTGGGAACTGCTCAATGGGTTTGGTTATTGTGGCCACGTTTCCCCGGGAGGCCTTGTCAGTTTCAGACTGTCAGAGCACACAGCCTTTGCTCATTGCGCGCTCTCTGTTAGAGAGTGAAAGTGGCCCTGCTCTGGTTCTTCCTTACCCCTGGCAGAACGACACCTGGCTCAGAGGGGTGGTGGTGGTACATAGGGGTCCATACCTGCAGTGGTAGGTAGTGTGCTGCCATTGGCAAGGAACTGTTGGGCCTCACAGACTGGTGTTCCCAGAGCCCTGTTCCATGGGCGTCTCTAAGAGCACCGACCCTACCCACTTGGCATGTGCAGGGTGCTTGGGTTTGGGACAGGACTGGTGGTGGCTGCAGAACAGGTGCGATGGCATCAGCCTTGAGTTCTTCCAGGGGTTTCATATAGCGACCATTGCTCACCTATAAGAATATAGTGAATTTATGGACTGTTTGATGAAGACCACAGAGGAAAGAAAACAGACTCAAGAGACCGGTCCACGGCAGTGGCTCACTCACATCAGAGTGGTCCAAACTTCATTCAGCTGTGCTCTCATCATCTGGAAAATGGGGATGAGTGTCCCCCAGGGAGAACTGAGGGCCTGTAAGTCAAATTGTCTTGTAACTGTGAAGTTTTGTGCATGTACTGGTTCCAGAGGTTTTAGTGATTACTGGGCAGGCATTTGCCATGGCTCTGCTCTGTGACCTAGAACACCATGTCTGCCCTATCATCCTCACAGAAGCAGGCATTAACAAGTGTCCTTTGTGCTGGCTTGAAGATTTCCCAGTGTGTCCCATGGAACGTTAATTCTGAAGGCTGTTCCACGAGTAAAGGTTTCCCAGTTTAAGTCTGGAAGTTTCCACAAGATCATTTTTACCCATCTGGCCAATCGATCCATATTAGCAAATTAAAGGCTCTGAAAAGTCCTGCAATATAAGATCCTGTTTAACTTTGTCAAATCCATCATTCCTCTTGTTGGCTACAGTCTTTTCAAGTTACCTAGGCTTTCTCTGCAGGAAAACAACTTCTTGGGTGTTTAGAATAAAGCTGATGTGGTGCCGAACAGTTGCAAACAAACTGACAGCTGAGTTCTAATTACCCTGTTGGGTGGAGGATGGCCAGGAGCTCAGAGCCACAAGTGGCCTGAGATGGCCCAGTAGTGGCCAGCTCCATTGAGTAGTTCCTAGAGACAGTTAAATTAAACACTGAGAACGGGAACCAGAACACAGGGTCCCACCCAGTGCTCACCCGTAACAACTGCACGCAGACGTGAGGAGACTCTCTTCTGGAACCAACCTTGCTGCTTTATGCAGGCACCTATAGAAGTGCATTGGGAAACATCGATTTACATGATTGATTATTGGATGAAATATTGATCAGGTACCTACTATGCACTATCTGTTTCTGGAACTCCCCATGTAAAGCTCAAGCAATAGCACACACTGGGGTAACAGTGAACTCCATGATGCTCAGTCTTCCTCACACACCCCTGTGTACTGCTTCACACCCAAACAGCCACTTCTATACATAGACCCACTGTAGAAGTAGATCCTCCACCCCTTCTCTCTTTCACATGCATGTGCGCACACACACACACACACACACACACACACACACACGCTCCTGTCCACTCATCCACACATGCTCACATTCTCTCCTACACACTCCACACTGTACACTTGTGCACACTCACATAACTGCTTCTACATGCCCTCCCCCACGTCCATCCTGTTGTGCTCCAGCCTGTGGCCAAGAGTCACTCATCAGAAAACTCCCTTGTCCCCATGTCCCCATGTCCCCATGTCCCCATGTCCCCATGTCCCCAGAGTTGGCAGTTGCTCCCCAAGATGCATCCTGAGTGAGTGGGAAACCCTCTCGGGGCTGAGCCAAGGCCGGGTTCTCAGAGTCTCCCACTTTCTTTCACTTCCTGTCCTATTTGCTCATGTTGTCTCGCTGCTCTTTGGTCACATGGAAAGGGGTGTCCCAGCTCTGGGGAGTGCTGTCCTGTTTGTTTTAATCAACTGTCAAAACAAAAAAAGGACCCCACCGTGTAGCAGAGTGAGCACAGAGGAGAGGGCAAGCATGAGCGTTCCTGGCAGCAAAGATGGCTTTAACCCAGACCAGCATCCTAGGGGATGTAGTGATTGTTTGCCCGGGCATGGTGTGTCCTAGGCAGCCATGTAGGCAGTGCAGCTGTGAAACCTGTTCACTCCCTTTGTTTCCTGAGCCTGCTTTCTTGTGGGAAGAAGGATGATTAGCATCAGAGGGCACGATGGAGCCACCTGCCTCTGACACCTGCATAGAGAGACAGTCAGCCCAGGGACAGGGGACATTGGGAACAGAAGGAAGAAAGCGCAGAAGTGAAACTTGGGGCTCCAGGAATTCTCAGACTTGACACTGGTCCTGGACCCTGAGCAGTGGATGTGGAGGCAAAGTGTCTAGTGTCAGGAAAAAACTACCAGAGGACCAAAAGGCTAAGGCCCCACTGCAAGAGGGCTCAGACTAAGGAGCACCAAGAGAACACAGGCAGCTAACCACTGCTTATGGATTCCTAGCCAGCATCCTCTGGGGGAGCCTGCTGCTCCATCTAAGGCCTAATTACCATCTTGGCTCTGTCACAGAGGCCAAACTGTAAGCATCCTGTGCTTGGAGACCAGGCTGCCTCTGCTCTCTCAGAGGACTACACCCTCTATCTGCCCCATCCCACCCCAGTCATGCTAAGAGGCTGGCATTCCTGGGGTGCCTCTCTGCCACCCCACTGCAGTGTCCTGTGATCTGTGTGCAGGCGATTAGAGGCAGTTCAGGTGGTCCATCTGGATGGATGGTGGATTGGTTGTGCTGCTTCCATTATTAATAACCATGATGTCATGCATCTGTGCGGCTCTTGATCGGCTGCAGAGCACTCTCTCCTATTATCCCCTGTGCTCTGTAGGCTGATCTGCCAAAGAGGGAGGGCTTGGGAGGGGAGCTTGGACATTGGCACACACCGTTGCTGCTGCAGGCTCACCCAGGCCTGTGCCTCTGTTTCCTCAGCTGCAAAGCCATTTTTGGAGAACCAACCTCCTGAGGCTCTCGATGGGGTGAAGTGAGGACTCACATCACATGTCAAGGGCCTGGCACAGAGTAGGCACTTTAGCAGCTGCTGCTCTTCACTGTCCAGGCAAGGAAGTCAGAGTTAAGCAGGATTGTGACTTACCTATCTATTCTAGGACTTTCAGTAACATTTTAAAATATATTTACTGTGTGTGCATGTCCAGTAGGCTTTTTATATATGCCCTTTTGAGTTAATTCGCCTCAAGTTGCACAGCAAGTTCAGAACAGAGACAAGGTTCAAACCTAGGACTGTGGCCCCAAAGTTCTTTTAAACTCAGTGAGAGCAATGGTCATCATAGTGATTAGTGAAACAAGCCCCACCCCCATTGCCTTTGTGGAGATCAACAAAGGCAATGTTGCTTTATTAAAGATCTCTACATTGGACAGTCTCTAGCGTTCTGAGGCATGGTGTTCTCTGTGAACATGAGCAGATTTCATAAGAAGCATTTGGAATCCTCCAGAAGAGGGTGTAGATATGAGAAAACAGTCTAAGTAATCTTTTAACTAGAGAGGCCATCATCTGAGGGTCCTTAACTACAGTGTCCTAAATTCTGTCCCCTTTGTCTGGTTTGGAGACCCTGGTAAAGCGTCTGGTAACACGGAGCTGGCCCTGGTGCTGCATGGCCAACCGAAGTAGACAAGCCCAGAGCATGGATGCCTAGGAGGCCAGAAGTACTTTCTACCTGTTTCCCGTCTCTACCCAGCCCTAACTGTGGCTTCAACACAGTTGTCCCAGGCCCACAGCAGCCTCACGAAAGCACACAAGCTGTGGAGTTGCCCAGACCCAAGGACACACCTCCTGCATCACCAGGGACCTTGACCACATGCTATTCCCTCTCTTGAACCTCAGCTTCTAGTTCCTTAGGAGGGAGTGCTCCCCCTGAGCTGCAGGGCGGGTGTCATCACTGCTACACCAAATACATAAGAGAAGCAACTTGAAGGGGGAAGGATTTACTTGAGTTCACAATTACAGTAGGGATGGCAGGAGCTCACTCACATCAGATCAGGAAGCAGAGAGAGGGGGGGGTTGGGGGAGAGTGCAGCTGGAGTTCAGCACAAGTTCCCTTTCTCCTTCTCTTCCTTTTCTTTCAGGCTGGGACTCAGCCCAAGGGATGGTGCCACCCACATTCAGGGTGGTCTTCCCTCCTCAATCAGTCCTCTCTGGAAACACCTACACACCCAGAGGTGTGTCTTCCAGGTGATTCCTAATCCAGTTATGTTGCCAAGGGAGTTCAATCACAACCTTCAGATTCCACAAAAGCCCTCCCACCCCTATCAGACAGGCTACTAAGCACCCGAACAGTAAACCAGGTGCCCCCACCATTGTTGGGGAGACTTAATGACTGACACTCATAAAACTAAAATCTGTGTTTAGCTGCTTCAAAGGGGCTTGCTCTAAATGGCAGCCTTGGGAGAGGGCTACAGTTCATGACAGGATCTTTGGGTGAGAGACTCATCCACTCTTCTGTCTTTCTTACCCCCCTCCTCATGTGACTCTGCCTCTGGTATATGCTGAGGGCCAAAGTGGGTCAGAGCCCCCCACATGGAATCACTTCCCTTGCTTGATGCCTGTCAGTGGCTCAGGGAGTGAGGGATCCTGGGAGGCCCACACTGAGTTTAGGCTTGTGCCTGGTCTCCTGGTCCTTAGACCATAAAGCCAAGTGGAACAACAGAGGGTAAACGCCTGGCTGTGACACTTTCATCTCCTTCTGCTATTTATTAGCTTGTTCACAGGTGGGTTGAGTTCTTCCATGGGCCCAGATCTGGCCCAAGCACTAGGAGAAAATCTGTATTCTCTAGAAGCTCAAGTTGAGGGAATCCATACCTTCCATGGTACTGTTCCTCTCCAAGTCTCAACGTACCCATCTCTGGAATGCGTTCTCACCAGTGACCTAACTCACAGGACTCCACTTTCTATAGCTCTGTCCAGAGCCTCTGACAGCGAGAATGGAGGCTTACTCACCTGGAGGAATGACACCCCCCTGGGGGATTTGCTGTGTGTTTCTTTTTGCTCATTTAAACTGTGGTTGTGGCACCTTATTGTGGAGCACTGGGAAGGCTGGGTGAAGTGGCAGTGTAATGTGCTGGCACCTGGCCACTTCTCTTGCTTTGCATTCTGCCTGACTTGGAGCCCTGCATCCCTGCAGGCTGTTGTTCCAGGGGAGCAATCTTCATTCATTGCCACCCCAGCTCAAGTACCTCAGGCTGGTCTGTGTAGGTAGACAGTCAGATTGGAGCTCAGGTGCATGAACACCTGTCCGTCAGCGAAAGGTGAACTTGAGCAGCTCTGTGGCTGGTCACAGTGACTGCTGCTTTCTGGGGACTCTTGGAGCTTGTCTAGAGGCCTGAAACATGGCAGCTTCTGTGAAACCATGAGCAGATTTCACAGAAAACATTTGGAAGCTTCTACACACCTGGGGCAGAACTTAGGCTGTTGAAAGCCATTACTTCCAACACAGGGTCATTTCTCACACCTGCACCCTTTTTGGTAGATTCCATATGCGAAGAAGTCAGAGCCAGGCTGCAGAGCAGGGCATCTTGGGCTGATAGTGGACTCACCCTGAAGCTGCTGCATGTCCTGTGTCTTCCTTCCTGTCTCTGAAGCTCAGGGCCCTTGTCTGCAACCCCCCACCCCTCCCGCCACCTCCATCCCCTCCCCACCATCCCACCCCCAGCCAGTTCCTTCTGCCTGAGCAGTCTGTGGCTTTGATGCAGATGCTTGCCAGGGAAGGGCTCCAGTGCAGGAGAGGATGAGCTGTGGGAGTTCCAGCTTCTGTTTGGATTTGTTGACTTCATGAGATAGGTCCTGGATGAGGAAGACACTGTGGTCTCTAATTGGCAGAGCTGTTTGGGATAGAAGAGGCTGGAGAAGGGACAGTAATGTCATGGAATTATTGTTTTTCTTAAAAAAAAAAAAAACAACCCTACAAGAAGCCCCAGGTTCCAAAACAGTTTGTTTTTGTTTTGCTTTGTTTTTATAATGTGAACTCAAACAGTACAGTTAGAGAATTGGAGACCTGTGTCCAGGTGACCAAACTAGAGACTGGAGGCTGGGAACTGTCAACTCAAACATAGCAACCCATCATCTGAGGTCCTGTGTCTGCTCAGTGCTTCTAGGTAGTGTTGGGAGCTGTCCTGGACATAGGTGACACTCTGTGCTCTCCTGGGACTTGTCAACCAGAAACAAGGGAACACAGGAAGGTGTAACTTAACAGGTCAAGCAGGGTAAAAGGCCCACAGCAAGACAGCAAACATGAAGGAGGATGCCAGGGGTGGGGTGTTCCCAGGCCTTTTCATGTGGGCGGCCAGGAAAGGTGACAGGGATAGGGTGACAGGTATGCATAGACCTCCAGGAGCATAAACCTGGTCAGGCTAATTCCAGGGGTGTTCACTTCTCTGTGGGGTACAGAGAGACATATGGAATACTGTGATGGAACTGACAGGGATAGCTCTAGAAGGTAGCTCAGACTATGGCCTGTCCTGCTTTGGAAATGGGACATGGAGTCCTCTTCCTGACCACCATTACAGTAGCATTGGTGATGACAGTCCGCTAGCTGCTGGCCTGAGCTGTAAGACTGCAAACACCTGTCCATGTTGACTGTCTCCTTCAGGCCTCTAGTGAGGCAGAGAGATCCTTGCTACCCTGTGGACATGGAGGCTGAGGGCAGAGGAGGAGAAGTGATGAGCTCAAAGCCAGGTCACAGCACAGTGGACCCCTAGGTATAACTTACTGCCTATGGGATGTTGCTTCCTGCAGGGTGGCTGGAACCCTGCCTTCGCCTCTACCTCATACCACCCTGATTGTAACAAACAGTGATGCCTATTTCTGGAAAGCAGCAATAATCCCAGATACAAGGACATGATGACTAGAGGCAGTGCCCTGGACTCCTGACTGGGTCTTGGGGTAGAAAGGGGACAGTGTTGGGAAACTGAAATAGGAAGACAGTCTGCAGCTCAGCTGCTCCTCACACTCCACGTCAGTGTCTTCATTTTGACAAGCACCTCATGTTATGTAAGATGGGAACTCTAAAGGAAACCGGGTGGAGAATATTGAGGTCGCTTTCAAATAACCACACATTCCTCTGGTGAAAAGCCGACGTACGACTGAATGGAGAGCTAGCTCAGTGCAGGAAGCCCTTGTCACACAAGTGTGAGGGTCAGAGTTTGGATGCCCAGAACCCACATCAAAAACAGGCACGTGTGGGAAGCCTGCGTGTAATCCCAGAACCTGGGTGGTGGAGTCAGGGGATCCCCAAGAGCAAGCTGACTAGCTAGATAAACTGAAAGGGTGGACCCCAGGTTCGGCAAGAGATCTTGACAAAGTAAAGGGAGAACAAATGTCCAGTGTCAACCTGGCCTCAATACACATGTGCATTCATGTGTGTGCACCTGTTCACAGGTGGTCTCATACTCATACAAGAATAATACACACATATAAACTACACAAATACACAGTGGAAGAAGAATGAATGAGTGATTGAATGAGTGAATGAATGAATCCACATACATTCCCACCACATGGCCTTCCAGAGGTACTCAGGAAAGCCATGAAAGAAGGACCCTAAGTATTGGAATCTCTGGCTTTGCTGGCCACCCCAGCATGCCACGGAGAGTGGCACAGAGAGAAACACAGTGACTGTCCAGTGTCTGGACAGAGTGATCAAGAAACACTGAGGTGCCTTCCTGTGAAGTGGCCCCAGTGACTATCAAATTCACCACATCACCTGCCTTTCTAGTTGTCCTGAGTCTGCCCCATGGATCTGGTGGTACTTCACCACCTTGTTTCCCAGCGTCTGTGACCAGCAGGTGGGCATCAGGTGTTAGGGCAGAGCTGTGTCCTGTGACCTACCTGCAATGTCTGACAGTGGGGCAGAAGGGAACAGATAACAGGGAGAGAAGGTGGGGCTAGGTAGTCTGGTTTACTTGGCTACTGGAAAACACGTAGGCCTGTAGAAGGGTTTCCTGAGAATGGAAGAAAAAGACTAGGTTGTAGCAGTTTTAAGGGTGGGGCCTAATTTGCCATCCACAAAACATTCAGCTTGGCTTAGGTGAATCTGTGGGACCCATCTGCTGAAAACCACTGAGCCCAGAGCAATTTTCACCTCTCCCTAACTGTCTGTCCATACAGACTGTCTTAGTTAAGCTTTATATTGCTGTGAAGACACCATGACCAAGGCAACTCTTACAAAGGAAAACATTTCATTGGCGCTTGCTTACAGGTTCAGAGGTTTAGTTCTTTATTATCATGGCAGGAAGCATGGTGGCATGCAGGCAGACATGGTGCTGGAGAAGTGTGCATGTGCACAGACGTGTATGCAAGCATATAAGATGGTGGACTAGAAGTTTGCAGAGATGCATTTTGGGAAATGCTGAAGTCATCTAAGGTCAAAGCTAAAAGTGTCATATGAACACACAGTAACTTTAAAACTTGTTTCTGCCTGTTCGTTTAGCATGTCAGCTTCTCACATTTTTCTGATTCTGTTAACTTAATTTTTTTCTTAGACAAAAAGTGGCAAATGGCATGCAAACACTCCCTCCTCCTCCATGTTGCTGTGCCCCTGGGAATCATGGGGACTATATGGTGCACATTCATTGCAGTGAGCATGGCCTGGTTCATAGAACAAATTCGTGTCTGCTCTGTGATCCAGAAACCCACGTGCAATGTTGTTGTTTCAGGAGCTAAATAAATCACTAAAAAAATAAATAAAAAATAATAAAAAAATAAATCACTAAAACATGTCAGTACAGACCAGAGGCAGCTTTATGAGGATGGTTTGCACATGCACCCTCCTGGTACTCGGACACACAGAAGCATGTGTGTCAGTTACACACACTGTGAGCCAGGTGAGAACGCCTTTGGTTTGAGGATGTGATGTCTCCCGGGCACAGCTTCACCCCATGTGCTGGTCCTAATCTTGCCCAGGCAATCTGGCTCTCACTCCCATGGATAAACCCTGCCCACCTCCTCTGAGATGTCCCCAGGCGTGTCAATGTCCCAGGAAGAGGCAGGGCGCCTGTGCAGTTCCAGCTCAGCCTTCTTACCCTGCATATAAGACATACATTCTTTTAAAGATGGTACACAATAGAGGAAGCGATTAGTAACAGAAAGGGGGATTTTCAGGGGGACTTTCTTTATGGGTTAGATTACAGGGGCCATGGGAAGACTTGAGAACCAACTAATTTGCAAATGGAAGGATGGGCTCAACTTGTCACTCAGACTCCACCCCGCCTTCATCTGACCATTTGTGACCTTGGACAAGTGGCCCTAGTCTTTGAACCTCCATTTTCTTGGCCATACACAAGGATTATGCTACCACTTAACAAGACCCCAGTTCCGTGCTCTGACATTGGTAGAGAGCCTAGAACAGTGCCTAGTGCAGAGGAAGCAGCAGGCTCACTATTATCACACATGTGAAGAATTCCACTGACACAGTAAAATAGCAGCCACGTGCAAAATAAGCAGACAGCTCCCAAGGTGAAAATAGCCCATAAACACATGATGGACACTTGAACTAAGTCCAAGGGACTGGGAATTATTTTGCCTAAAAGTGCACCCCCCCCCCAAAAAAAAAGAAAAAAGTGTATAATGAAGCATGG
This sequence comes from Grammomys surdaster, assembly GCF_004785775.1. Taxonomy (NCBI): domain Eukaryota; kingdom Metazoa; phylum Chordata; class Mammalia; order Rodentia; family Muridae; genus Grammomys; species Grammomys surdaster. The sequence continues at coordinate 1,674,393 of NW_021604579.1, read as the reverse complement.
AGATCAAATGCTTGCAAAGACCTAGGGGCCTTGGAAGGCGCAATTGTCGTGAATGAAAGCTTTAAGATAATTCTTGCTTAATCAGGCCAATCCCAGCTCCAGAGAGACCTATGTGCAAGGGCCTTTTCCGCAGCATGTTGTGTGTCAGAGGACTGACAAGGCTCTTCATGCCTGGCTGAGGCCGTGCTCAAACATAGTGGTGTGGAGTGTCTTGCATCTGTTATAAAGAAAGATATGTACCTTTGGGGCCAGCATGGGAGGAGAGTCAGGGTATACTCTTCACCAGAAGAAGACGTCCACATAATGTGTTCTGTACAATCCTATGCTAACCCAGAAAATGTTCAGGTTAGTGCAGGCTAAGAATGGCCCTGCACATGAAGAGTGGTTTCTATGCTCATGGAAGCTGCCTCATAAGATACCTGATCCATCAGGAGAGAAGTAGGATTTGAGAGGGTGGAAGAGACACCGTCAACCTTATACATACTGCCCTCTTCCTGTGTGTGTGTGTGTGTGTGTGTGTGTGTGTGTGTGTGTGTGTGTGCGCGCGCGCGCGCGCGTGCGCACACGCGCATGCGCACACTCACATGCACATTTATATATTTTATTTATTTTGGTTCTTATTTATTTATTCATTTATTTTTGGTTCTTTTGAGATAGGGTCTCACTTTATACAGTCTAGCCTCAGCTGGCCTCAAATCATAATAATCCTGCCTCCCAAACTCTGTGATTATTTGAGTAAGTCACTATGACTTGAACATTATTTGTTTTGTTTTGCTGGTCAGGCTGCCTTCTGTATTCCTATGTAGCCTAGGATAGCCCTGAATTCCTAGACCTTCTGTCTTCACTTCCCAAGTGCTGGGATTAGAGGCATTAGTTCCTGTGCTCAGGAACATGTGCATTTTAAGTAAAGATAATTACAAAGAAAGACGGAAAAATGAAAAGGAAGAAAACCTCTGGTCTAGGATTAGTGTGGTGCTATTGCACAGTGGGCATCACAGCTGGTGGCCTGGCACCTTGTAAGTGCCCCACGAGCCTGGCACCTTGTAAGTGCCCCACGAGCACCTCTCCTGCCTTCTTTCTTTACCTCCGTGGAGGGGAGGCTGGCCCTTCCCCCACCCTTGAATTTCCACTTAGTATTTTCCCAAACTTAGTAAGTATGCAGTGGCGATTACAACAGTGTCAGCCACCCTTCTGCTGTGTCACCCACGTAGAGCCACTTGTTCAGAGAACCCATCTGCCTCTCACCTAGACAGCCCCAAGGCTCCTTTCTTCATTGTGAAGAGAAGGTTGTCATGCAGCCACCCCTTCCTGGGGTGTCTAGCCATGCTTCCTGTCTCTCTCACCTTGCAGTATGGCCCCTCTGTCACCCCACATGCCCAGGGTAAACCTCAGTCATGTGGATCATGTCTGGCTTGTTTCTTTTCTGTTTCTGTTCATGGCCAGCCTTTCCAACCCCCGGGGATGTGGGCTTTCCTGGGCCCCTCCCCCACCAGCTCCCACCTGGCCCTGATGAATTCCATCATGCCTGCTTAAAATCATTCGACTTCCAATTTGCTAATTTAATTCTAGTCTTACAGAATTTTGGCAACCCTGCCAAGCCGGGTGCCAGATGCAGATTTAATGAGCATATTTTCAGTTCTTTCTTTCCTGTCTCCATGAAGATGCTGAAGGGGATGGGCTCTGGACATGCTCCCAGGATCCTGCTTCCCTGGAGCACCCTTGCTTGTCTTTGACCCAGCACCTCAGGGTATGGCCCTTCTGCCAGGGCTCTCCCCAACTGACCAGAGAGGTCCTGGAAAAGGAGCTATCATTGCATCCTGCTACCCATCATAGAAGCCCCAACTGACTCCCCAGCACTCGGGCCTCACAGGAAATGTATTTGGAGAAAATTGCTTATTTCCTCCGGCCCATGTCTTCCTGTAGCCATGTGCAGCTCAGCAGATGTTTGCGGATGGATGATTTTAGCAAACACACACTGAGTGCTTTCTAGCATGGGCCATCCACAGCCTAAAACAGGATTATGGCACGGGGGACTCTTCCCCACAGTGGCGGGCTCAGATGGTAGGCTCAGTTCTACAGCTCAGACCACCCAGACACTGGTCACCTCATTTGAACTCATACCCTTCTCCTTACGGGAAACGTTTTCACCCCCCAGAGTAAAGACTCAAAGAAGTCAGGTGGGCGGTTCAAGGCCACAGAGTGGTGAGCAGCAGAAGTGGGACTCTGTTTGAGGCTTTTCATTCTAAATATAGAGCTCTTTCCATTGACCAGGAGCAGCAACCCAGGGCCTGGCACTGCTGCCTGTGATTCCAGTGTAGTCACTGCTCATGGTTGGTCAGAACAGGCTCATATACAGAGATGCACCTGCTGCCCCACACAGATGTCCTAACAGTGCAGACAAGGTCATGGAGCCTGAGTTGTGGGGGCTGCAGACACCAAGTATACAACACTTAGGAGGTATCTAACAGGAGGCACAGCAGCTTGGATTCTAAGCTGCAGCAAGAAAAACCAAAGGGGGCTCCACATGGAGTTTCCCTGGAAGAGGAACAGGTCGGGCTTTCACAAGGAAAGCCTTGCCTTAGGGCAATTCTATTCCCTTTCTGAGCCTTGGCTTTGCATGGACATTAGCTGAGGTTGGCTATCTCCTGATGTTTTAAATAGTGGACCCTCCTCTGAGACCCTTAACTATTTTTCTTAACCCAAATAAAATCATACATTGAATTCCCATCATATAACAGAGAAGCAGAATTGAAGGTATCAAGTAGCCTGTGGCTTTGCAGGGAGCACACTGGAAATATTTCATTGGCATCTATCATTGTTGCCAAAGTGTCTACCCCCCTGACCCCCATGCACCCCTCTTCCCCAGGTAGCTCTATAACTGCAGCCTCAGGGAATTTCAGCCTGGAGAAGGCTGTGTGACCTGACCATTTCTCCTCTCCAGTCTCCATTCCTCCGTCTCAGTCCTTCCAGGTAAGGACTAGATAAGCCGATGTAGAATTCCTTAGCACAAGCCCAGTTCAGGACACAGACGTTCATGTCCTTGATTGAACTAGATGTGAGGTGTCAGAAATCAAAGTGCTGGGGCGCTCCTGGGACCACCTAGAACAGTGCTGCATGTGTACTCGGCCTTACTACCAGGGACTCTGGCTCTCAGGAGCCCTCAGGAAGAGCCAGGGTGGAGGAAAGGTTTGGTGAGCATTACCGACTTCTCAAGACTAGAAGACAGGGTGGGCACAGGGTAGCAGGAGAGCTGGGGACCCACTGGGAGAACTGTCTCCTGGCTGTGACTCTTTGTGAGTCCCAAATGGTGGCCCAGGCCCATCCCCAGACCTTAGAGTTGGGCACAAGATCAGAACCATATCCCAGTAGCTGGTAGCAAGAGGGTAGAGAAGAAAAAGTTGGAAGCTGGTAGAGGTGCAGCTAGGGAGGAGGCTCCGCCCTGCAGCCTGATCCTTGGGTACCAATCACTGCCCTGTCTCCCTGGAGCCAGACTGCGGAGAGGACTGTTTCCCAAGGCTGGGAGAGGGCCTCCAGTGGGACCTTCCCCCATGGGTGGAGGGAGGACTAAGGAGGGAGGCAAGAGATGGGAGGATGCTTTTCATCTCATTGGGGTTATTTCTGGCTCTGCTTGGGCTGATGCAGTCTCTGTGGAAAATGTCTGTGCCCAGCTCAGTGTGGAAACCCAGGGAGGTTTAAAAGGATGATGTGTGCTGAGAAGACAACAGGGAAGCCATGGTTGCTGCTGCTGCACAGTGTGTGTGTGTGTGTGTATGTGTGTGTGTGTGTGTGTGTGTGTGTGTGTAAGCATTTCTGTTCTGGACCTCAGAACACACATACACCACACACACACCACACACACACACCACACACACACACCACAAGCACACACAACACACACACACCACACACACACACCACAAACACACACAACACACACACACACAACACACACACACACACAACACACACACACCACAAACACACACAACACACACATACACCAGTTGTCTCCCTCCCACTACCTACCTTCTCTCTTGCTTGTTCATCCTGGGATACCTTCCTCTTGAACTCTCTCATGCTGTCTGGGAGTGAAGGCTGCTCTCCTCTGTGAAAAGATGTCCATATCACATCCCACAGACTCATAAGCTGGTTATGCCAAAGGGGAGTTGAGCTGGAAATCAGCTGTAAACACTGTTTATCCAGGATTACCTGTGTGAACCTGGTATGATCACATGGGTCCTTTAAATATATGTATTAAATTAATATTTTAATTATACAAATATATAGGTTATCATAGGACCAATACCTATAGATAGCATCTGGAGAATACAGAGTGTGAAAGACTCCACTGACCACTGGTGGCTTTAAGGGGGGGAGGGGTTATCAGCCAAGATAAGAGGGAATTTTCTACTAGCTGTAAGAGGTGAAAAAATACATTCTCTCCTGTAAGTTCTAAAAAGGGCCTGTTGACACCGTGATTTTAGATACAGTGAATTGCATTTTAGAATCCCACCATCCAGAAACCTTGGGTCATATGTTAGTATATATCAATCCATTAAGATGGCTTATCTCAGCAGCCTCTACAACTCCAGTGACAAGGAGCCGAGCCTGTGATGGGGAGAAGGCCTCCCTGTGCCCAGGACAATGTTGTGCTTGTGTTTGTTTGCTTCTTGGGGGTCTGGCTTTGCCCAGGATCTCACTCTTGGGCACAAGTCTTCTTGGTAAGCATGCAGTGCTCTAGAGCCCTGGGCAAGTACTGCTGCAAGCACACAGTGCAGATATATCCTCTTGTTCCACTCTCCAGGTCCTTCCCGTGTGTGTGTGTGTGTGTGTGTGTGTGTGTGTGTGTGTGTGTGTGTGACTGCTGGCTGACACCTGTTGTGACCTGGGTGTGTATTATATGGGCGGATGCAATGTATAAGGGTTAGACCTGCATACTGGCTGCCTGGGCTGCTTTGGCCAAGTCCTTACCTCCTTCCTCCTTGGAGGCTGGAGACCAGCAAGTTTGTATAAATTCCTCATCTTTGAAGTCCAGGAGGTGTAAGTCATCTTCCAACAGTGGTGTGTGACACGTGGGCTGACTAAGACCCTTCTGGACTGAGACCCTTGTTGGCTATTTCTTTAACACCCAGGCTCAGGTAGAACCTGGGAAACATGAACCCCAGGGTCTGATAACAGGCACGGTTAGAGGGAATGGGTGCAGAAGTGAGAGAGGCATTCTACTATCAGACTATGCAAATCTGGCACACAAAGTCTGTCCCACGTTCCATTTTATAGATTAGGAAACTGAGGTCCAAACAGAAATGCTTGGTTCAAGGGGGTGGGAGGAACAGCAAGAGAGCTGGGACCAGAACACGGGTTTTACCCAAGGAGAGAGCTAGTTTTAAATTCAATGCCTGGGTGATAATGGCTGAATGAGTTTATTAAGCAAGTCAAATTTATTGAGCATCTATTCCTGTTAATACCGTGTCGGGGGCAGGGCTATGGCTTGGGAACAAGACAAACAAGACCTGCCCTTCCCCTGAGATTGTTTTATTTTTTATTCTGTAGAGAGAATAAGTAATTATGCAATGATTGAATTACAGTGGGGATAAATGTTTGGTGGATGACTTTCAGGAAGCCATTCTTTGTGAATGGTTGTGCAGACCGGGCATGCACAGGTGATGTGGGGCAGCCATGAGGGAGTATATAGTATTATTTGGAGCACAAGACTGGTACAGCTGTAAAGTAATATAGTCCAAGATCGTAAACAACTGTGTAAACCAGGCTGAAACCTCTCCTTCCCTTCTGGACTTTGACCCTTATCTCCCTGTTTGGTGGTCAGATTACATGTGGTCAATCATCCTTCAGGAGAAGCTGTGTCACCAGCAGGACCTGGGGACCAGGAGGACCAGCATTGTTCTGCCGTGGGTCAGGGCTTTACCTCCTGCCCTGGCTTGGGATTAAAGGCTCAGAGGCCTGTAGTGGCAGAAAGCGCGGGTGTATTCATCAATAAAGGCTTCTCTGCTAGCCAAAGCCCAGCTCACAGTATTCCCTGTACTCTGGAGCACTGGGCCTGGAAGGAGTCTATATATTCTAAGAATATAGCAGCCCATAGCTCACTCTGTGTGTATGTGTGTGTACATGTTTGTGTGTATATGTGTATGTGAACATGTGTGTCCATACACATGTACATATATGCAGAGGCCAGAAGTGAGCCTCAGATGTTGTTTCTCAAGAGCTGTCCACCTTGTTTTTTAGACAGTCTCTCTCTTGGGAACCTGAGGCTCATTGGCTATGCTTGGCTGACTTGCCAGTGAGCCCTGGAATCCTCCCGTGTTCACCTCCATAGCCCTGGGACTATAAGCATGTACTTCCATGCCTAGCATTTAATGTAGGTACCGGGGATCTATGCTCGGATCCTCATGAGCCATCTTCCCAACCAAAGCACAGCTTTGGATTAAAGCACCCTGCCTTCCTGTCGAGCAGACTGGCTCCTGGTGGGGCATCTGAGTGGCTTTGTTGCGATGGCTTAGGGCAAGTTCTACTTCTCCCAACCCTAGCTGGGTAACCTGAAATAAGCCACCAAGCCCCAGAGCCTCACATTATCAATACCACAAAAATGATGGAGGGTTAATCTCACCCACTGTTAAACTGAAAAGGACAGAGGCGATGTGCCAGTGGACTCCAATACTCTGATGAATAGGAACAGAAACCATCATTACCTGGGGACAGTCAGTCCTTCAAGGATGTTGTGATTTGGCTTATGATCCAAGAGCTGAAGACCTATCCTGGCTTTGTGAAAGAGTAGAGAAAAACCGGCTCTCTCTGTTTGGTTTTTCTGTACTTGGGGGTACTTTTCTGGCCAGTAAAGAAACCTACCCTGTGGCAGAGACTTAGAACTGAAGGATTTTTTAAGAGATAGACTTTTCAAGTCTTTGGCTTGGCATATGGAGACCTACAATAGAAATAATTTGTTCTCAGTCACGTGACAGTGTTGTAGTCAGACCTAGGTGCATTCTTCTATCCCAACCCTCTGTGCTCTCCCATAGTTCTGCAAGTTTAGAGAAGATAGGTAGACCTGGCCAGATCAGAAGCCAGCAGGGTGGACCTCAAAAGGATGTAAAAGGAAGGGAGCTGGTCAGCCCAGTCTTGGGTGGTCAAGGGGAAAGCAGAAGCATGGAGGTTCTTGTAGACAGACCCGTGGAGAATGATCTCAGCTTTCCTTCCCTGCTCCAGGAACTGCCCATCTCCAGCGTCCCAGGCCCTGAGGCCAATGTAAAGACACTGCCTGGCCTGCTGCCTTTGCAACAGTCAGGATTCTGGGAGCCTCAGCTCAGTTCAGGGACCACAGATGCCCTAGGAAATCCCTCGGTCCAGGTGGACAGTATATGTGCCAGCTAGCAAGTTTCCCTGCCTGGCACTTAGGTCTGGAAAGAGAGATCTATATAGGGCAATGCTGGGCAGCACCCTGGTGGGCAAGCCAGGGAGTAGTGGGGAGAAGTCCCTGTCAGCTGCTCAGTACTCACTGCACACCAAGTGCTATGCTCACTGGGTATGGGGTGATGGTAGGGCAGATACTGGCATTTGTTCCTGTCCTGCAAGCTCCTAGTGTCTGAAGGAAGACAGCCCGCATGCTCTGCACCAAGGATTGGAGGGCATAGAGGGGGGAAGATGCTCCATCACCTTCCTGGGAAGGTCAGTAATTTCAAAAATGCCTGAGGAGCGTGGTGCCCAGGCAGACTTGATGCAGAAGCACTCATGACAACATGGAGGGTGGGGCAACGCAGAAATGGAGGTCAGAAGGGAGGCAGGAGGTGGTGAGGCTTTTCCAAGAAGGTAGCAGGAAGTGGAGAGGACCTGACAGTCTTGAGAGTCAGAGTGAGTTTGCTGAGGAACCAGTTACACTTAGGTAGTGGTGATTTTGGCGGTGGTAGGTTGTCAGTCAGGACTTCGAGTTGTCTGTCACCTGGTCCATCCGTGGGGCCCAAGGCTGACAGACTTTGACTGCACAGGCCTCCTGGTCCTGGGCTGCAGAACTCAGTGAAACAGGCTGGCAGATCTGAGACTCATTCATACCTCTGTCTGCTGGACTGAACAGGAGCAAATAGAAGCCGCTGAGCGACTGAGCCCTCCTCATCCACTCACCTGTAGACTTCTTTCTTGTCATCCAGGGATGATGAATTACCAGAAGTCAGTATCTCGTCACTCATTTATTATCTGCAGCTCTGCTCAGGGCTCTGAGGGAAGCAGCTGTGAATCCCACAGCAGAGTGAGTGTGCTGTGCCAACATCTGTACACACTGTGTCCCACAAGCAGGCTAGGAAAGGTCAGTGCAGTAGTAGGTCATGTCACCAACTGAGCTACTGCTGCTCCAAGAGCCTGGAAGTTCTGGGGCTGAGTGGAAGAGGTAGCTGGGCTGGCCTGGGCTACATGGGGTGGGTTTATTTACAGAGACACAATAAAATCCAGAGTGAGGAGAAAGGCCCAGATAAGAGCCAGGAAGATTGGCACCCAGGACATCCTGGCATCCATGTAAGAAACATCCAAGTGGTAGGAGGAATGTGTCATTTAAGGGCCACTAGAGGATTTGCGTCAGGGAGTGGCATGGTGAAGAGACAGTCTGTGTGACCATGCAAAGGACGAGCTGAGGGGTGGAGGAGTTCAAACTCTGTTGTGTGCTGGTTTCAGTGCAGGGCGAGTGTAGGGGTTTGAGCCAGGCTGGCTTCAAGTGCTTCTGTTCCTATTTGTGGACTCTCATTGAGCCTCTGGGCCAGGTACCACATAAGTGTTCTCCGAGGATGAGACCTTTCCCAGACCCAGCTGGGGAGGCACTGACTCTCCTCCCTCCCTACAGATGGGCTATCACAGGCCCAGAGATGTTAAAAGAACACCCTGCCTTGGTCATTTGGCTCAGAAGTAGAGGAGGGTGGATTCAAACTCGAGCCATGTTTTAACTACTTCTAAATGAAGAGTGGCCAGTCAGGATCAGGGATGGTCAGGGGGTTGCCACGGGATGGCATGTCCCGTAGCTTGGGCAAAGGCCACCTTGCCCCATGTAAAGTATGACAGGCCCCACAAAGCTGAGGGGCTTCACTGATGAGAAACCAGAGCCAGCATATAGATGGTATCTTAGTTACAGTTTCTATGGCTGTGATGAAACACCATGACCAGGAGAAAAGATCAAGAGGAAAGTGTTTGGCTTACACTTCCATATCACTGAAGGAAATCAGGACAGGAACTCAAAGAGGGCAGAAATGTGGAGTCGAGAGCTAATGCAGAGGCCTTAGAGGAGTGCTGCTTGCTGGCTTGCTCCCCATGGCTTGCTCAGCTTGCTTTTCTATAGCACCCAGGACCACCAGCCCAGGGATGGGAGCACTTAAGATGAATGGGCTGGGCCCTCCCCCATTGATCACTAATTAAGAAAATGCCTTACAGCTGCAGCTTATGCAGGCTCTTTCTCAACTGAGGTTCCCTCCTTTCCGATGACTCTAGCGTGTGTCACATTGGCAGAAAACCAGCCAGCAGAGTTGGGGACCATGCAAATCACTGAGGTAGTGGAAACACTCTGTGGAAAAAAGGGTCTCTCTCAGATCCTCCAGGCCAGAAAAGGGAAGGGCCACTGCAGCCCAGGAGCTCTGCTCTGTAGGAGGCATGGCCTTTCCTGTTTGTGAGACCCTAAGCCTGTTAGATGGGGAAGGGATCCGAGCTAAGAATGGGGGCAGCCTGGTCCCTAGGCCAGAGGCTGGGAGGACCCCTGAAGAGCATAGTTACCACTAGGCTCCCTCGGTGAGCTAAAGAGGCTAGTGTGGTGAGAGTCATCCTTCCTCCAAAGTCATGGCCAGACTCTGCAATCTCCTTAGCAGGTATTGACCAAGCACTGAAGGTCTCAGTCCCTGCAGCTTCCCACAGTCATCCTGTGTGCATTCTCTCTCTCTCTCTCTCTCTCTCTCTCTCTCTCTCTCTCTCTCTCTCTCTCTCTCTGTGTGTGTGTGTGTGTGTCTGTGTGTCTGTGTGTCTGTGTGTCTGTGTGTGTGTGTCCCTTCTCCCTATGAACAGATCACAGTGATGTTGTTCCGGAATTTCTAGCTTATTCTATTGCAAGACTAACTCTGTAGGTAGGCATAAAGCTTGAAAGTCAGAAATAACCAAAAGAGGAAGAGGGGCAGGCCTCGATTTCCGGAGAATTGACACTGTGCTATTTAAATCCCACACCAGTCCAGATAAGCCCTATTGCTTCCATTTTCCAGGTGAGCATACTGAGTCACTGAGGTGTGAAATGACATATCTGAGGCCACACAGTGACAGTGACCTGAGAACAACTAATTATTCGATGCCAGAGCCTCGGGCTAGCCTTCTGCCATGGAAGGCTGCTCGAAGCTCAACAGCTCTGGGCCTCAGTTTCTTCAGCTGACAGATGTGAAATGGAGCCTTCCTGCAGCATCAGTTTAAGGACAGCATTAACACAGACACTCAGCACCTGTGGGTTTGGTCCCACCCCTGGTTTCTGCCTCTGCAAACAGGAGATGTGGCAGCTCTGTGGAGGAATAAGCTGCCTGGTAATTTTCTTGCCCAGATTCCCAGCTAGCTGTTTGACGTCGTGAGGCAAGCCATGTCTCCTTCCCCTTTGCATCTCTGAACTCCAGCCAGGGCAGCAGTGTTTTGTGGAAGCCACTCAGCTGGATCTGCTTACTTCCCTTTTGGGTGTCCCAGGGGCCTCGGGGAGGGGAAGTGTCCCCTTAGCTCTCCCATGAATGCATGCAGTGCAAGCCTGTGGACCTTCCCGTGAGAGGACTGCCTGTAGCCGGCTGGCATGGCAGCAACAGCTCTTTTGGTCTTGACCCCCAGGGTCATTCCTGCTCCTCAGCCTGAGCCATTGTTCTTTAAGGTTTTAGGGTGGTTGTACTCAGTCCACCAAGTGAAATTGATGCCCCCTACCCTTTCCCCTCACAGGATCTGGAGACCATAAGCCTGTTCTGTTGAAGTGTGGAACCTGAGGTCATGTCCCCTCCCTGACTTCTCACTACTACACAGTGGGATCCATTCACTCGGACCGCATGTTCCTCTTTTTCTGTCCTCAGTACCAATCAAAGGGTGTCTCCCTCCTGTTGCCCACCCTCTCCTTGGTTAGATGTTTCCCCTGGCATTCTCTGGAATATCAATCCATGTCAGAGACAGAGGCCCATGGCCTATCTGACCTTTCTTGGGGGAGGAAGCCACCTCAGTGCTCTGTGAGTCTAGTGACCTATAAGTTGGAAGCTTGTGTCTAGAGATCTCATGTAGGGTCCAGGAAGGATCCCACATCTCTCTAAGTGATCAGATGCACATAATAGCAATGTCAACCTGTGGTGTGGCCTGCAGGAGCAGATGAGTCGCCAAGGAAGGGAAGAGATATGTATGGGGGAACTGAGGAAGGTCACGGTCCTGTACAACCATCCTGAAACTGGAGCAGCTGTGATCATCTGCACAGACTCCTAGAGGATCAGGCATACTGCCACTCCCACGTAAAGAGGAATCACTGCACCCTTACCCTAGACTCCAGACACTCCATCCATCCCATAATACCATGTCCCCCTGCTCATCATCCCTCTCCAGATATGCATGTACTAAATTACACCCAAGGTAGGGGGTTCATAGGGCGGGTCTCTCAGCTTTTCAGAGCCTCACCATGCTTGGGGGAGGCTTCCCAGTTTTGCCATTTCTGGAGAGTCACCCACAGTCTTGTAGGCACCACAGTATACTCATTGGCTCACTGGCCTTGGGCCAGCCTTTGGCCTGTTAGTGCATATCTCCTATCACCAATGAAAAGACATACAATGGGAAGGCTCCCCTCTTTGACTCATGAGAGAAATAATACAGCTCAGAGAGGTTAAGCAATTCTGCTGAGGCCAAACAGCTATAAATGGCTGAAAGCAGGAATGAATCCAGGTCATCCGGCTGCCATAAGTGCAGATTCTGGGCTATTCCTCACTACTCTCATATCCTGTGGTAAATGAGTTATGCCGTTATTCCCCTTACTTCTCCCAGGTGCCTGTAGCCTGGCATGATCTGCCTACTGGTTTTATCTGTGTGTCTTGAATTTCCACATCCTATTGACCCACAGGCCACAGTAGTGGAAATAAAAAGGAAATCAGAAAGATCCATTTCTCAGTTCCCTGACCCATGCATATCAAACTCAGCTTTCCCATCTGCTGGCACTGTCTGAACATGTCCTCTTCAAAGGGTGGCCAGGGCCTCAGCACTAGCCTGAGAGTGAGGTGTGAGGCCCCAGGCAGAGCCCAAGCTGTCTGACCTCATCCCCAGCCTCTAGAAACCTTGTGCTGTGGTCCACAGAGGCTGTTCCTTCAAAACTTTCAGCCACAGGGAAGTCAGCCCTGATGTCCAGCAGAATTAGTCCCTGTGCCTGCACTGTGGTCTCTGACTCCAAAGGACAGCCTCTGGTGGCTTTTCATGGAGTCCACAGAGGAGCTGGTCCAGATTCTTGCACTGGCCATGTGCAGCCTTGCAGACAGACCCCTGTTCCCACAAGCTCTTCCCTGATCATTCACTGTTCTCTTCAGAGAAGACACATAGCTTATTTCCAATTTTTTTTATTGTGGTGAAATACAACCAAGATTGAATTTGCTGTCTTAACCATTTTAAGTGTGCAATCCAGGGATGTTAAATCCAATCTGGTGGCTACACATCTGCAGCCACCACCTGCCTGCATGGCGCCCCCCTTGTCAAACCACAGATCTAGACCCGTTAACGAGCAACTCTTCATCCCTACTCCCTGACCCCCACCTCCAGCTCTGGGCCACCCCGCTCCACTGTCTACATTTTTTAAACGACTTTTAAATTGTGATAGTGTGACGTGAGACTGGAGATGTGGCTCAGTTGGTAAAATACTTGTCTAGCCTGTGTATGGCTCTAGGTGTCACCCACCGGAATCCCAGCACTCAGGAGGTAGAGGCAGGACAACCAGAAATTCATAACTACCCTTGACTACATGGCAAGTTCTAGGCCAGCCTGGGCTACCTGAGACGCTCTATGAAATACACACACATACACGCACACACATACACAAACATACACAAGCACAAATAAATACAAAACATGCTTACTGTTAAAAACAAAGGATCAGTGTAGAGCTGCCTGTGAGAAAATGTTCATGTCCCAGACCCCACCCAAGCCTCAGTCCAGTCCAGGACAGGCTGACAGCTATCATTCATGTCCTCCTAGGTTCCCAGCTATAGGTGTGTGTGTGTGTGTGTGTGTGTGTGTCACGTGTGTGACTTTGCTATTATCCCAGGATGTACAACGCCCAGGAGCAGACACACTGAGACTTACCTCCTACCCTGGCCTCATCACCTCTCCCAGGGTCATATGAAAAATAGGGATAGCAGAGTGTCCTCCATCCCGCAGGAAGATCAAGGGAACCTCTGTGAAAAGTATCGTTGCTCATATGTGTACAAAAGTCACAAGGAAGGTTTGTGACCGGCAGAGTGTGTCTGCCTTTCACCTAGAGAATGTATTTATCTAATGATGCTAGCTGCCTGGACTAATCATTGTTCCCTTACAAAAGCAATTGATGGGTATGAAAGCAATTTTCACCACTTTCGGTTGTTCAAGATAGTACTGTCCAACCAACCCTCCACATATGTGTGTTTATGCATGTGCTTGTGAGTGTTGACTTGTGTGCACTTCTGGAGCTGCAGGGCCAACGTGCATTGTGGGAGACATGTCAAGAGGTTTCCCTAACACATATACCTTCCTACTACATTGACACATGTCCATTGACTGCGTCTCCAGCACCTGAAGGTGACCATCATTCTTCACTGCCAACCAGTTGAGGGAAAGGAACAGTGACCTTTAGTGGTGATCTGTGGTGATTACTGAGACCAACATATCTGTGTGCTTTATTGGGCATTTTTACTGCTTGAATGATGCTCTGTCCATTTCTTCTCCCCGTCTTATTCCCTGCTTTTACTTATTTTATTGGAGGTGCTTGTTACATATTGTGGGTTGTGGCCCTTTTATATGTGCTGCAAAATATCTCAGTGCCTATTTTGTTATCAAGCGTTCCATCCCCAAATAAGGAACATTCTGATGAAAGAGTTCTGTTGGTAGAGTAAGTGATGGGACATTAGCTTTCTTTTCTCTGGCATTGTAGGACTTTAACCTTAAGAATTCAAAAATCTGCGAGTATTTTTATAATTTGCTATTTTCTTTTTTAAAAATCTGTGTTTAGGGTCTTCTGTTGTACGTTTACTTAATTTTTTGGATAGTCAAATGTATTGACCTTTAAAGAACACTGAAGTCCAACTGAGGCTTTGAAAGCTACTTTCCAATAGCATTACACAAATATTCCAACAGCCTTGCCATTTTTCACAGGTTTGCTTCTATGTCGTGTCCATTTGTAATGGATTTCAGATAGGACCTCACTATGTAGCCTAGGATGTCCTCAAACTTAGGATCTTTCTGCCTCAGCCTCCCCAGTGCCCAGTTACAGGCACATGACTGGTGTTCCAGTTGGGTTTTAGTCAACTTGAGTTATCTAGGAAGAGGAGCCTCAGCTGAGAGAATGCCTCCCTCAGATTGCCTATGGGCAAGTCTGGAGTACATTTTCTTGATTAATGAATGATGTGTGAGGGCCCAGCACATTGTGGGTGGTGCCATCTCTGGGCAGGGGGGTCCTGAGTTGTGTCAGAAATCAGGCTGAGCTAGCCATGGGGAGGAAGCCAGTTAGCAGTGTTCCTCCATGGCCTCTACTTCAGTTCCTGCTCCCAGGTTCCTCCCCTGGTTTCCCTCAGTGATGGACTGTGACCAGAGAGCTGTAAGATGAAACAAGTCCTCTCCACCTAGGTTGCTCTTGGCCTTAGTGTTCATCACGGCACTGGAAGCCCTACCCAAGACACCTGGCTGGTTTATATCTTCATTCAGTGTCAATCAGTGTCAGCATCTGGGCATATGTGGTACGGGAACCCTGCCTGCTCTCGGGGTGTTCTGCCGTTTGCTTCCCTCCTGGCACTTGGCCACCACTCCCCATGCCACTTACGTCATTATCTGTTTGTTCTCCTCTTCTGGCTGGATGCTCAGCTCCAGAAAGGCCAGGCCCTTCTCTGTTTTATGATGTTTTTATATTATTATTTGTATGGTGCTTGCAGTACCCAGAACAGTGCCTGACACATCTCAGGCTCTTCCAGGGTACCTAGTGATCGAGGGGACACACTGTGAGCTGCTCCCCTTATTTGAATACTCTATTCTTTCTCTGGCAATTGGGACTCCCCTCTTTGGCAGCCCTCTCAGCTTCTCCTGTGGTTATTGGTTGGTTCGGGGTTTCTCCCCCTTCCACTTTTGTGTAATGCATTTCCTAGAATATCGTCAGTTTTCAAATGCATCGTCAACATAAAAAGCTATATTCCAATTCTCTTATATCTTAAAAAAGTTTGCATGTGTGCATCTATGTCACCTTTCTCAGTGCTTGTCTGACTTTGCTTTTCACTCCTTGTCTCATTTGCTAGTGGCAGACACGCATGACTGTCCGAGATGTCAAGGCACAGAGATAGTATCGCATGTGTGGCTCCTGGTAGCTGTTTCACATGCTTGTTCTTTTATTTTTACTTTGAGCTTTATTCATTTCTTCCTTTTGGGCTATTCTGGTTGATTTTTTTCCAATACAGAAGATTGAACCCAAAGCCTTACGTGGTTGGTGGTTCTCAACCTGTGGGTCACAATCCTTTCATAGGGGTTGCCTAAGACCATCAGAAAACAGATATTTACACTAAATAGTCATAACAGTAGCAAAACTACAATTATGAACAGGCAATGAAGATGTTATGGTTGGGGGGGGGGTTCACCACACTGAGGAGCTGAGTTACTGGGTCACAGCATTAGGAAGGCTAAGAACCACTGCCCTAGACAAACACTGCCACTGAGCCACAATCCCAACCCTCAGTGTCTTTTATTGTGTTTTGAGACACTACCCTGCTGAATGGCCTGTACTACTTTCAAACCTGCTGTCCCCCTGCCTCATCCTCTCGTGTGGCTAGGATTCAGGCGTGTGCCACCTCTTCAGCCCCGAGTAAAATCCTTAACCCATATCTTACCATCGCCCTCCTCTCCTCTCGTCACAAAAGCATTTGAGGCCTGCTTTTCCTCTGAGCACAGCGTTGCTTGTGCCTCCAACCTTCCAAACAGTGCTGTCCTCTCTCCAGTTCCCTTACAGTTTCAGTCTTGATGTCCCCTTTACTTGAGTCATTTAGAAAGTGTCTGGGCGCCGCTGTGTGCACCCTAACTTGCTGTTTTGATTTCTGTGCTCAGACTTCTGGCTGTTGCCTGGAGAGCTGCTCTCGAGATCTTCAATGCTTACATGCTTTGGAAGTGGAGAGGTTTTTTTTGCCATGATTGAGCAGAAGATTACCTGTGTCTGGGGTCTGTGTAAAGGGAAGCTTAGCAATTCTGTCCCCGTGTCTTCCCTGAGCTGCTTCTGTGTACTGTCCACACTCACAGGTGACTCCCAGGACATTCACTTTCCCTCCCTATGTAGTCCAGGCTGGCCTTGAACTCACAATCCGTACCTCACTCCCCTGGGATCACAGGTGTTCAGGCACAATGATACCTCTGGTGCCCCATGGTTCTATGATTACACTACCTCATTTGTCTCATCAGGGCAAAGGCCAGGCTTGTGACCTGTACCTTCTTGTGGAAAGAGGCCTCAAACAAACACAAAATGCCCTACTTTTCTGTGTCCAGCATTTCTGCTTCACTCTGCAGTGTGACCTGCCAGGACTCGGTTAAACCTCTTGCCTGTTTAACCGTTTTCCCCATTTCTTAGATTTCCTTCATCGGTTTGTCTTATTTCCAAGTATATGGCTGGGTTTGTATTTTCTTTTGCCATCCTGGTCTCTTAACTTAGAATAAGATAATCAAATCTATTTGCATTATTGAATTTGTTAATACGCTTGTCTCTCTTCCGACATCGTTCCTCACGTCTTTGTTATCTCTCTTCCTTCCCCACTAGCTTTAGCTTTCCTGATTCTTGCCACATTGGATAATCTTTGCTCCTGCTTTCTCTCCCATACTTGGCAATTAAGAAATCTGTCTTATTTTTCCTTTAGAAATACCCATAAATGAAACATACTCGTGTGTTCATATGAAGAAGTAAGTTTCTGATTTCCAGAAGTGTGTCCCTATCATGACAGACGTTTGTCCAGAAGCCACCACACATGCTCTGCTTGTATTTCTCCTGTTTCCTATTCTCCTGCCTTGTCCTCTCTTGAATGACTTATTCCGATACCTTTTTCGTTTGGTTTGGTTTTGCTGGAGTAATTCCGTGGGTGACTTTTAAAGAACAGATAGGCAGTGGCCTCTGATTTTAGCCTTTCTTTCTTTCTATTGGAACCTCGACTGAGCAATGGATCTCAGGGGTTTTAGTATTTATTGTCCCTCAAGCCGCAAGGTCTTTACCCTGTAACCCAATGGCAGTCATGGTAGCAGATATGAAATCCCGTGTGTGCTGGTCACATTTTATTATTAAGTACACACAACCACACCAGGGAAGAGGGAATCTCACTTAAGGAATTTTCCGGGTCAGATGAGCTTGTTCGTGGCTGTGAGAGACTGTCTTGAGAGACGTGGGTGGGCCCAGCCCACTGTGAGTGGCGCCATCTCTAGGTAGGGAGGTCTGGGCTTTAGAAGTGCCGAGCACAAGACAGCAAGCTAGGACGCGGTTTTCTGCTCCATATTTCTGCTTCAGCTTCCTGCCTTGGGGTCCTGCCCTGGCTTCCCTCAATGATAAACCATGATCTTAGAGTGTAAGATGAAATAAATATTTCCCTCCCTAAGTTGCTTTCTTTCAATGTTTTATTACAGCAACAGAAAGCAAGCCAGGACAATCAATGTAGGCTCTCAACATGTGTGCAGAGATTTTCAAATGCCAGCTTTTCCAATCTCCTCAAGATGGCATTCATGGAAGCTGAGGTGCTCCCTAATCTGGGAAGGGAGCACTGCAGCTCCACAGAGCCCTGGTGCATCTGGAGTGTGTGTGAGGCAGGGTGGCTCTGCTGGGGATTGGCTCAAGATTGTGTAAGGACTGTCACACAACAACCGAGGACTGGCAGAAACAGCAGGTGTGGAATGCTGAGGCCAGATGAGGGAATCACAGGAACTTATTGCATAAGGTGCTGAGAAGAGGATGGATCTTTCTAGAAATTTCTGCAATGTCTATCATGCCATCTGCCTCATCCAGAGCTACTGGCTGAGGTGTGTGGCCCTGGCATCTTGTCCTTCCCTCCCCTCCACACTGGTCCCTTTAGAGACTCAGAGGATGCGTTCCTAGTCTGAGCTGGTTTCCTGGGCTTTGGGGTGGGCCTTTCCTGTTCCTGCGTAGAGCAGTCGGTGGGGTGCGATTAGGCTTTCTGTGGTCCCCACTCCTCTGAGTCCTCGGACTTTCTAGCCAGCTGGTGTGACTCAGGATCTCTTCCAATGTGTATAGTCTCTTTTTTGTTTTAGTGGCATTTGGGGGAGAAGAGGCAGACCATTGAGCCCACTTTGTCATCTAGAAACTTGGGGCTTGGAGATGACATTCGCAGGTGACTAGTGTACAGATGTAGCTGTCCAGCTACTGAGGAAGACTGTGAATGGCTGGTGACGGGACGATAATGGCCTCCACGCTTGGCTCATCCTAGGTCCTCCACAAGACACACCCCCTCATGAATCCAAACCATCTCCTAACCTCGGTCCACTGCCAGCTCAAGTCCTGCCCCCTCCACTGGCAGACCTCTTCTCCTGCTGACTGCTGTTCCAGTCGTTACTCCTCAGTTTGCAGTTTCTTGATGGTTCCCCATTTGGGAGCTTCAAAGGCCGTGTTTGACACCCCCCCAGACACCATCAAAATCGACTCCACTGTGGTTCCTCTGAAAACAAGGACCAAATCTTGTCCGGTGTCTGCCTTTGGCAACTGCCAGCCAGCTGGACCCATTAAGTGAATGAACAACCATGTTGGGTTCTAAAAAGAATTGTCACACATTGCTGTGGGGGAAATGCCTGCTAGGAGTTGCATGTGATTCAGAGGAAACCTGTCTGAACGTCACACCATCTGGAAGGACTCTCAGCTCCTGGTGTCTACATGGAGGACACTAGCTAATCTCAAGAGAACTGTAGCAAGTGGGTGTTGGGTCTCGTGGGTGGTAGACCTCATGTCCAGTGTGGTGGGAGTTTGCTGAGTGGGAGGAGCATCTGGCGAGGTAGACATGCTGTCGGGGAGGGACGTGAGTTCTAAAACAATCTGAGGAGGGCTTGGAGGTGGAACCTGGTCTGTGGGTGCTCTGGGGTCTTGGTAGGTTGTATCAGGTACCTCTATTTTTTTTTTTTAGTACTTGCAGTGGACTGGGAGGTCAGAGTTGGAGTTGATGGGATATGGCAAAGTTGTGCAATGGCTAGGTGGCTCCATTGGCAGACTCAAACTACCACAGGGAGCCACAGAGCCAATCCTCTCTACTGTGTGGTAGCGAAATGCCACCCTGTGGAGTTGAACAGCAGCAGGTGTGGTGGGAGGGGACATTGAGGACCTCAGGTGACCTCTGTGTTCTGTAGCAATCATCTGTGTGGGGTGGTTGCCAAGGACTTAAGTTCTTACAAAGCATGGTCCGAGGACAAGCAAGAGGGCAATGCCACAGGCCTATGTGCAGGTTACTCCACGTTACTACACTCTGCTCTGGGACAGAGTCCTTGGCAAGTATGTGGGTTGTGCCACATGCCAGGCGTTGTTCTCAGCACTGTGTGCTCGCTGACTCACCAAATCTCAGAAAGCCCTCACCATTCTCCTTTTCACACGCAGCGACTTCACACACCACGGATGTCACAAAGAGGAGGACATGGACCAGACCCTAGGGTGTCAGAGCCTTAGAGACCACATTGTCAGCTCTCACACCATCAGAAGCAGACAAACCAGAGAGCCCAAAGAGCATGGCGTGCCTAGGACGTGCTATGCTGCACACAGCTCAACAACTTGGGTTTTCAGGCTTAAGAGGTGCTTTCCTCTGAGCTTCCTGGTTTGAGCCTTACGACAGCACTTGCTCATCCTTCCATCCATCTGCTTGGTAACGACTGTGGAGCTCCCATCCTTCCCCAGGCTTTCCTTGGCTGGAAGAGTGCTTTGCTTAGTAACTTGGAAACCACGGTGCACTCCTGTCCCCCACACTGTTCCAAGCATGTTAGTTTTCTCTTGGGTTAGCAGACCCCACGGGTTTAGTGATCGTACACCATATCCATGTGTCAGCTTGCTTCTATAGGTCCCTAGACTATAACCATGTCACCACACCATGAATATATCCAGTCACTCCTGCAGTTTGCTTAGGTTGGCATTGGGTATGGGTAAACTGAGGACTCAACCCTGCTCTGGAAAGTGTTACACCTTTCCAGTCTCATTCTTGGGTTGCTATAACTTGATTCCCTGTGGATGGGGGTGGGGACTGAGGTTCTGTTTCCTTGCTGGTTTTCAGATGGTCAGTTCTTCTAAGTTACTAGCAGCTGCCCCTGGGTCCTTTTCTCCCACATGACCCTTCCACCTCAGGCCAGCAATGATTCATAGAGTCTGACTAATGCCAGTCTCTCTAACTTGCTTATCTAGAACCAAACAGAAAATTTTACCTTTAAAGTAGACTTCCCTCGAGCCTCTCCAAGGTCAAGGATGTCCTGTCACAGACCCCAGCCACCTGCCATGGTCCAGAGACTGTACTCCAGGCATCTGGAAACCTTGAGGTCCACCAGGAACCCTGCCCACCTGCCTGGCTCAGGAAAGCTCAACATAGGGCAAAGGAATGCACAGTATGTCATCCCCAAGCCACTGTGTCCCACTGTCTCCCTGAGGGGACATGGGACAAAAATGCAGCTTGGAGAGAGTTCAGGGCTTGGGTCTCCTGGGATAAAACAGGGATTGTGTCTGTACCTAAAATTGATCTAGATAACCCTCTGACCATGACTCCCATCTTCTTCACTCATGCAGGATCAGAGGCACAAACCAAGCTGCCTCGAAGTAGCTCATGGAAGACTCTCGAGAGCCACTGGCCAGACACACGGTCCCTTCCTCAGGGAGGAGCAGTGTGTAAGCAGAGGCATCGCAGCAGAAGTGGACATGAATGCTGGCTTCCAGAGAGAGCAGCGGTTCAGTTTTGGTCATCGGAAGTGGTGCCTGCAGCGCAGGTAAGAAGCTCCGGTCTGGCTCGCCGACTGCCGTTTTAGCTGGCTGCATTCTTCTCTTAAAAGATTCTGTCTGGAGAGTGGTCGTTGCTACCTGTCCTTGCCTTCGTTGACCTCTGACAAAGCTGGTCTAGAATTCTCTGATGCCTTGGTTAGGAATCCCAGGCTTCCCATGCCATCTCCCTAAAGTGATACCTTGTCCCTCACACTGGTCACCCAGTCTCCATCTCACCTCTGCTAAAGGACACAAAGGTCTCTCAGGGACCCGGGCCTCTGATATATCAACCTGTCTCCCAGGTTTGTCCTCCCTCGCCCCTATCCTTACCGCCCCACGTCACCTCCACACCCTGCCCTGTCATAAAGCCCCTGTCAGGAGGCATGGAAGGATGTCAGGTCTGATCTCTCATGATTACCTAGAGAGTTCCAAATTCTGGCTGAGTGAGGTCCTTGGGCTCCTGTATGCATTTGTATGTATATCTCCATGTTGAGGACCAGGAGTGGATATGTAGGCTGTGACGTGGGTGGGGTGTAGCATTGGAAGCTCTTTGGGTAAGGGTTAAATCCTAGGGTGTTTTGTCTGCTACAAACTGTGTCATCATCATCCAAGGAGCTGATAGGGTGGAAGGAGAGAGCACCTGGTGTCAAAAAGGAAGGAAGAAAACATGGATTCCCCAGAATACCTGTGTCTTCTGGCTTAGACACTAGGAACATGAGGATCTGCACTGGGAGTCCTTCCCTTTGAGACAGCAGCACACTCTGTTAGCCAAGGCTAGCCCCAAACTCACAATCCTTCTGCCTCAGGCATTTTCAGTACTGAGACTGCAAGTGTACACCATCAAGCTCACTAAGTGTGGATTCTGGAGTGGGTCCTCGGAGCTGCCTTCTGGGGGCTCTAGGAATTCTACACAGTCTCATGTTCACCTCTGTGGGCTCAGCTATGATGTCAAAGGCATGAAAACTTGTGATTTCCCACCCTCATCCCCTCTCGTTAGAGCAGGCATTTTCTCATCATGCAGAGCCAGGTCAGGGATGTGAGTCACCTCGTGGGCAGCATTGCTGTAGCTCATGGATGTGCCTGGATGGGCTTTGATTTCAGCCAGCAGCTCCTCAGCATGCCTGGCCCAGCATGCCTGGCATGACCAGAGCTGTCCTGTGAAGGTAGAAAAATCCTCTAGACCCACGAAGAATTAACTACCTGAGCCTCGTTTTGATGGAGAACATTTGCAGTGGTATTGAACCTGGGGCTATCCCTGAGTTCAAATCGCAGCTCCGACAGTTACTGGTTTCTTTAGATGTTTTATGGTTTAGGAAACATGTTGTAGCTCCTTCTCCCTTGCCTCCATTTTCTCTCTTGTAACACAAGAAAAGGTGGTTCCTGCCTCACACGGGCACCACCAACATACAGATGAGGCCTTATTAAAACACGGACCACCCACCTGGAAGTCCTTCCTCTCACCCACCACCACTGTGCAGGCCACTCAGCCACCACTCACCCTGTGACAGATCTGCTCGGCTGTACCACCTGGTACTGGCACAGGACCCTACAGTGAAGGGACTGGTCCTCTCTGTACACAAGGCCTTGCACTTCATAGATGAGTTTAAGTCCTGAGAAGAAAAAAAAATCCTAGTGAGGCTAGCCTTGTTGTCCCTTTAAAATATGCATGGATGGATGCTGAGCACAGAGAGGGTTCAACAATTTAAAGATAGTCACACAGCTCGCAGGGGTAGAAACTCTGTCTATAGTGAATCAACCCTTTTACTTTTCTACTGAAATGCTTCCTGTGGAAAAGGCTGTAGCGTTGGTTACTCCCCCTCCAGCGGTGTGCTTCAGTATGACTTGATAGCCCCATCACCCAGGGTCTGTTCCTTGGACTGCTGAGGCTGCCACCTGCTCTGTTGATTTTGCATTTGTTTTCAACTGTGCACTTGACAATTAACTATGTGTTGGGGGGGGAGGGGGAGGTGTCCTCCTCTAGCAGCCTCAGCGGTCTGGTCCACAGGGTAGACACAGGTTCTTGAGTAACCTAGAACTAAAAGCTCTGAGGAACACAAGCAGAGTCTGGGGGAACCACCCGAGACTCTCACACCCCTGGCATTTGCCCTCCCCTACTTCCTGCCCAAATTCCTTATAGTCCACATGGGCTCTGACAGCTTGGGGGTAGGGGGCAGTCTGTGGAGGGAGCCCTACTCAGCAGGAAATGAGCCCTGACTCCAGCCAGAAATCTGGCCCCGCCCCTTCCCACACTCTCTCAGGGGAAGAAAGCACAGTGATTAATGGAGTTCTGACTCAGAGCTGCTGGGGGATCCAGGAGATCATGAGCACAGCTGGGACACCAGGAAGTGGGCTGGGCTATGTGGCATCCATGCAGATGAAGGATGAGGGTCCGGGATGGCAGGTGTGCGGTGCAGCAGCCTCTACCATGCCAGGGACCCAGTGGCCTGGGGACACCTGGGCTCCCAGCAGGGGTTGGAGTCATTTAAGGGCAAGATAACAGGGAGTCTCCTCAGGAGAGACCTAACCTGGGACCATCTCCAGAATAAGGTGATTTCTGGATGAGTGGCTGGCGGCCAAAACCAACATGAAAATGAATTGGGAAATATTTTCCCAGCAAACATCACTGCCAGCAGTTTTCAAACTTTCATTGTCTTAGAAGCCATTTAAAATATTACATCTTGTATGAGATGGTGATGTGTAAATCAGGTTAAAGCAAGCTTATTCTTTAATCTTTTTAAGTTTTAATCTTTAAAATGGATTGATTATGAAAGTTCACACATAGAGTAATAACTATGCTTCGGTTTACAAAATCTTTGAAGTTTTAGACTGAGGATCCACAAGCTAAGACCTGTGGCCACCACCTGATTGTGTAAATAAAGCTTTATTGATACACATGCTGTTCATTCACATGCATCTTTGGCTGCTTCAGCCCGTATGCTCTCAAAGTCTAAGCACTAGACTCTCTGGTCTTTCACAGATACTGTGCTGACCTCTGTCCTAGGCATTTATGGTCTTACTGTCAGCTGCAACTTCCACATTGCCTTCTCTTGTCTTGGTTGGCTTGGTGAAGATTAAGAATTAAGGAATTCAGAGTTTGGAAGATGGATAAAGCACTTGTCCCAAAGGCACAAGGACCAGAGTCCAGAGCCTCAGCGCACATGTGAAAAGGCAGACAGATATGTGGCCACCTGTAAAGCAAGCTTTTGGGAGGCAGAGGCAGGGACTCCCCTTGCCAAAATGCCTAGCTACATCAACCAGACTCAGCAAGTTTCAGATTCATTGAGGGAGACCCTGCCTTAATAAATAAATAAAGTGGGAAGTATCAAGGAAGACAGATGACACCCATGTCAGACCTCTGCATACTTCACACATACATGTAAGTACACACACACACACACCATGAAAAAAATTAAAATTAGGGAGCTGGAGGGATTTAGTGGTTAAAGCACTTGTGTATGCATGAGGTGTAGGGTTTAAATCCCCAGAACCCATGGAAATGTCAGAGAGTGCGGCAGCTCACTAATATAATTCCAGCCTTGGAAGGTGGAGACAAGATCTCGTGGGCAATCTGGTTAGCAAGTCTAGCCACCTTATGGGCTCTAGAGATCCTCCTTCACTGAATGAGATAGAAGAGTGATTGAAGATGATTCCTGACGTCAATCTTGTACCTCTGTATGTGTGGCTACACACATGTAAACAGAGAGAGAGAGAGAGAGAGAGAGAGAGAGAGAGAGAGAGAGAGAGAGAGACAGAGAGAGAGACAGAGAGAGAGAGACAGAGAGAGAGAGAGAGAGACAGAGAGAGAGACAG
>NW_021604579.1:1627498-1649329 GCF_004785775.1 Grammomys surdaster | reverse complement strand
GGGAGGAGGGAGGGAGGGAGGGAAGGAGAGAGAGAGAGAGAGAGAGAGAGAGAGAGAGAGAGAGAGAGAGAGAGATACAGACAGAGACAGACAGAGACAGAGAGACAGAGAATTACAAAGAAAACAATCCTAAATCTTCAATAGAAGATACAAGGGTTACACTTTCCACAGTGTCCCCATCTTTAGCTGTGGATGGGGCATTCCAGGAGGACTACAGGGGAGTTCCTGTTTGCATCATCAACAGCTGCTTGACCCCCTTCTTATTACAAATGCCGTTCAGACAGGAGGCCCACACTTTCCGTGACTGGGGGCTTAACCTTATGGCTCTGTCCCTTGTCGATGCCTGTGTAGATTTTCAAACCTATAGATTCAGTCCTGAATCTAACCAGCAAAACAAAGACCAAAGACACCCAAGAAAGAGCTCAAACCCATCTCAGCCCTGTAGGTAGATCTTCCCTGACCCCATTCCAAAGTCTACCCCAGCCAACCTAAGCTGGTGACTCTTTCCCAGTGCTGCAGTGCATTGGGAAATGTGTTAGAACTGGTCCACTTTCTGTAACAGTGCTGATAGGAGCCAAAATGTATTTTTAGCACATATTTATGCTGTAGTGATTGGAGAGCCGCCTCTGAAAGGGCTTTAGTGGAACACAATCTGAGGACTGCCCTCAGCAAGAATTGGCTGCTCTTCCTCCACTGCTTAAGAATAATGGAAGAGTCAGGGATGCTGAGTGTCCTGTTGGGAGGCCCGAAAGGAAGGAAGGAGAGGTAGAGATGGGAAGCAAGGAGGCCCTGGGAGCAGCAGGCAGTCACAGACAGTACTGCAGTAACACCAGAGGCCCTGGGACTCCTGTCAAGGCTTCCAATGTCTCCAAAGTTAAGCTCGTCAGCTGCCTTTATGACTTACAGCTGTCCACAGAGAGGGCAAGGTTCAGATGCACTTGGGGACAGATGACAATGCACAGAGGGAAGGAATGGGGACATTAACAGTCTCTTCTGTTACGCTGGTCAGAGCCCCAGTGGCTATGTAGCAGGTCATGGTGTGTCACAGGTGCCTCCAGGTGAGATGGCAATCTGCACCCCAAGTGGGTGCTGCAAAGATTTTGGGGGTGCAGTTAGTAAGCACTGGTCATTGAATACAAAGATCTGTGAATGTGGATGCTTTGTAAATGACAAAGGGACAGGTGTCAGGGAGGAAGAGGAGGAAGAAGAGGAGGAGGAGGAGGAGGAGGAGGAGGAGGAAGAGGTGGTGGTGGTGGTGGTGGTGGTGGTGGTGGTGGTGGTGGTGGTGGTGGTACAGGGATTGGGCAGTAGCTACAAGCATTTAGGCAGAGCCCACAGAGCCAGGAATAAAAACCAGGAGTCCTGACTTCCGGACCAGCCACTGTTGCCTCCATGGGCGTGAGGAAGGGAGGGTCAGGCCTGGTGGCTTGGGACACTGTGGACTAGCAAGTACACCCCCTCCCCATAGAAAAACCATTTTTAGGTTTTGAAGAGATGACTTCATGTTTTTCTTATTTACATAGCCTGGTTTGTTTATGTAGTCATTTAAAAATAACCAACGTGTGCTAAGCTTAGCCTTTGCTCTCCAAGCTCTGGTGGCAGGGCCACTGTGTGGGGAGAGACACCTTTTTATCTAAGAGAGGGACAGCCTTGTTTCCCAGGACAGATGAGGGCAAAACAGGACAGGTAGGAAGCTTCGTGGTTTTTCCTGTCATTTCTCCAAAATAACTCCACTCCTGGTTCCCACTTCTGGCCTGACTGGACACAGGGTAGGTCTCCTTCCGGGAAGCTGTGCTGGGTCGAGACTCTGTCAATAAGCAAATGTGCTTGGATCTGAAGACCTTGAGCATGGCATGGAGGGTTCCAGCTCAAGCTGGACCACTGGGTTTGCATCCTAGCTATGTGCCATTGGGCAGGCTACTTAACCTCTTTGTGCTGTGTCGAACACAGAGACAACAGTGCAGATGACGAGCAGATCCCATGGGGATTAAGTCAAGTAACATATGTGAAGGGCTTGGCTCATTCTAAGTACATAGTAGCGACACTTAGTGTGTCTTCATAAAAAGTAACCATGTTTCCTTTGACATCATTTGAGAAGAGCAGACTCCATGCTGGGGTCAGGTGGTGATGGACAGGCTGAGTGGAATACACTTGCCAGTGCAAGAGAGTACTACGGAGTTCCAGCTTTGTCTCATAAGTCACAACTAGCCCACACACACTCCCGAAGAAGTACTTGCCTAGGTACTTCTTTAACAGGTAGGTCTGAGGCCCTGTCTCAGACTCAGGGCTAGGAGGCTGCAGTGGGAGGGGCTATAGGCACAGTTATCTGTCAAAAGAAGACTGTGATGTTTGCCTATGGATGTTGACTAGGAGCATTACTCAGATCAGTGTCACCTGGAGGAGGTGGCTAGTGGGCCTAGCCTGCCAGACTGATGTTAGGGGAGGGGAAATGAAGAATCCTCATGAGAGCAGAGAAGGGAAGCCAAGCTCAGGTAGCGCACGTAGGTGACTCTCCGAGGCCACATTGTTAATAAGTGCAGATATAGGACATGCTGATTCTGGAATAGGCTCCCTCTTGTGGTCTCAAGTGGAGGTGAGCCTGGAAGAGCCACTGATGGAGAGAGATCTATCCAGGCTAGTTCACGATGGCTGGTCAATAATTGGCGAGTAGGTGGAGGAAGGGGTGGTCAGATGGTGGGTGAGAAGAGAGATACATGGTATGGGACACAGGACCATGGGATTCTTGTAGGTGGTTACAAGCCTGGAGGTTTAGGAGCAGGGTGACACCAATAGACAGGGAGGAGAAAGGTGAGTTTTATACAAGCATAATGAATTTGAGAAGCTAGAGGGTGCAGCAGCTGGAAATGCACAGGGGTGTGGGGTGCCAGGCAGATGGGCAGGCAGGTGGATAAGCAGGCAGACAGGAGGGCAGGTGAGGTGTGCAGCTGCAGGAATCACTAAGGAAAACAGGCAAGAAATGAGCCTGGGAGACAAACAGGGTGGAAGTGGGGTGGGGGGGAGAGGGGAGGGATGAAGCCTGAGGGAGGAAAAAGCCTCCTGTGAAGCAATAGTCAGGTAAGAGACAGACCAGGGCTCAGAGAGGTGGGAACAGGACAGGGTGGGGTGCACAGGAAAGGTGGGTAGCACTGCAGGTCACCCAGGGAGCTTACTTTGGGCACCACTTTAGAAGGAAGCCAGCCAAGCTGAAGGAAACCGGGCCATAAGTAAATAAAAGTGTCAATCACGTGGGGCAGGGAGGAGTTTCTGTTTGCTTGTGACAGTGTGCTCCTGGCCAGCATGGGTGCCGTGTGCTATCCGTGGGAATAGGAACCGCCCGTGTCTCCTGTCAAGACAAGCTTTGCCGTCTTGCCTCTGTTCTGGCGCTGTTGGCCAGTGCCCTGGAATTATCCTTCCTGTTGGTATGAATCTCTTTCCCCTTCCCATCTTCTTTTCATTTGGCAGCTGTCAGTGGGAGCAAAGCTTATCCAAAGGGTTTCAACTGCTGGGCCACCCACTGGAGAGTTAGTTATACGTACTCAGGAGACTCCTGGACTGCTAAGTCCAAGAGAAGGTGTGCCAGCCAGGCAGGGCTGTTACAGAAGCTCATTCTGAGCAGCCACTCTGGGGCTGCCTCTGTAATCTTGCTGTTTGGGGACTGCTGGGCCTAGGTCTGGAAAATGGGCCCAAGGCCCTGAGAGCCACATCTGGCCCTAGCCTCTCAGAACACCACCTGTCTTCCTTTGACCCTACATATGAACTAAAAAACACACTCCTTCCCTCCAACACAACACTCACAGTGACACACTGCCATAATCAGATAGGCAGACTTTCCTGAACTCTAGCCTATTAGATACAAGGTGCCAAGTGCTAGTGACAAAACAGGATGCCTGTCTTCCCATATTCCAGTGGATAACATAGGGTAGGGAGCTGAGGACCTGAGTTTGATTCCCAGCACACACCCGCACACACACACGCATACACACAGTCATATACACATACTCACACATGCATGTGCACACATACATACACGGTCACACACATACACACTCATCTACACGTTTTCACACATGCATGCACACATATACATACATGTGCACATATACACACTCACACACACACTCATATACCCATGCTCACATATGCATGTGCGCACAGACACACACAGACACACAAAGAAAAGGTAAACACTTACACACATTTACAATATTTGTGAGTTTTTGCAGATATAAAGGTATACAAAATAAGTATGAAGGTTTCCTTAAGCAAAATAGAGCCTGCCAGGGTCAGCTGTGAAATGAAAAGGTGGCATGGGGTTAGCAAGTTATGATAAGTTGGGCCAGGCGGTGGCCTGAGCAGGTAGCAAGCAGCCTGGGTGGGTAGTGTCTGAGAATGGAGCCAAGGGAAGTGTGGGTGCCAGTTCTGTGGACAGCTGGGCAGAGCACTGGGCAGAGGTGGGGTCCTGTCAGGCAGGAACAGGAGGCCACAGTCTGACTGGAGGGGGAGGCAGTGGAGACCAGGTCACACAGAGCAGCCTGGGAGGTCTCAGCTGAGCAGAGGGAGCATGAATGTGCTGTGGCCCACCTGGCTGTGGCATAGGGACACCTGAATTGGGGGTGGGGTAGAGTGACAGCAAGAGGTCAGTGCCTGACCATGACACAGACCAGGACAGCGACTGCAAAGGCCATGCTGGATGTGGGTCCTTGGACAAAGTGTGGGGTTCAGCCAGCATGATTCACTGAGATGGGACACCGAGCACAGAAAAGAGATTTATTTTTTTAAACCAAGAAAACCAGGAAAGCCCACTAGCATTCACATGCACTGATGCTTTTTGGGCTAGTCAGTGTCACCAAGCCTCAGCTTACTTATCTGCAAAATGGGTCTCTGGGTAGATAGTTCCAAGATCTCTGAAAAGCCACTCTTTCAACCTCAGGCTGTGGAGCCTGGAGTGATCAGGGTCGGCTTTGAGGAAGTAGGTGGACCCTCTGCTTAGGAATGACTTGGACTAGGTCCAGCTGACAAGGAGATGGAGAAAAGAGCAGCCAGGCAGAGGGCCATGAAACCAGGAGCATAAGCTCAGAATACCAGGCTGGTCAGGAATGAAGGGGCCAGGAACTATTAACAGACAAACGGGCCCCCAGCTCCCCAGTACCACAGCCTTTGAAGCAGACCTGCAGATCTGGGGCCTGAGCATGTTTTGTGAGCACCATGGTCCTCAAGTTTTAACATTTTCAGACAGACATGCTCAAGCACAGAGGAATAAAGCCTGGTCCTCCCGAGAGTTAACCTCTTGGCCTGGCACTGTACAACCACAGGGTCTGCTGAGCGCAAGGAGACTCTTCTGTGTGGCAGCCAGAGTGGCAAGCCTGGGCTCTGGCACTGTCCCGCAGCGGAACAAACAGACCTCCCTTCACAGATAATGGCCTCATTGAGTATTGTGCCCGTGGCCTGTGCCCAGCACTGGGCAGCTCAGCCTGGGTAAGTTTCCTCTCTTGGCTGCTTAGCAAAATATTTACACTATGCCTTTCTAGTAAGACAGTTCCTGGGAGCCAGCAAACAGAGGGAGCTAGAGAAAACCCCTCACTCCCCATTTCACCCCCACACCCACCAGCAACCTGCTTTCCGTAGTGGGGGAAGGGTTTGCCACACACCCAGCATGTGTGTCTGGCTCCACTGTTGCTCACCAGGGTTCTATTGTGAAGCAGAACCTAGAACTAGAAGATGCTAGAAGACCTGGCCAGCTTTGCTATCCTCCCAGTGTCCTCACTAGAAGAATGTGTGCCCATCTTAGGGGCAAGCATTACGTGGCTTTTTGCTACTATCTTCCCTACTGCCTGCTCCCCCCCCCCGTGTGTGTGTGGGGGGCTTTCAGTGAAAAGGGAGGGTACATTACGGCCAGCTCACTGCTGACAGTGTCTGCCCTCCCAAAGGTCCTGAACCAGCCAGGGGAACAGTCACCATGTTGTTAGAGGGAAAGGGGGCAGTATCTCTGTCCTTGGCCCACTAGAAAAGAGGTCAGAGATGTCCTGTCTGGTCCTTTGAATAGAATCGAAACCCGTGAGGAAAAACCACATGGCTCATCAATAGGAAAATGCCTTGAACATTAGGCCCCACCACTGTATGCAAGATACATCCTCTTTTGGACCAGGATCCTACTTCTTCTAGGAATCTGGCTTGAACCGACAGCACCAGGGTGTAAAGATGTGTGTGCAAAAGATGTTTGTTGTAAAATTCGAGAGGCAAAGAAACAAAGAAGCAAAAAATGGTTATAAAACCTCAAGAGCAAAGTCCAGATCAAAGGCACTGCATTCAAACCATCACCGGCCATTCAGCAGTAGCAAGCAGACTGCGCACCTACTTAGAAGGGCTTTCCATGGAGTTCGGTGAAGCCCATGCCTTTTGCCCAGGGTTCTTCCCTGTTAGGCTCCTTCAGTAATAATCTATCCTTGGTCTCATCTACCCCATCTTACAGTAAAGAAACCCAAACTAGAGCCCAGCACTGGCCTTGCTATAGCCTGATGTTGTTGGCAGGCCCCTTCCCACCCTCGGTCCTGGCACTAACTTTCAAGTATAGACTTTAACTCAGATGCTGCAAAGGGGCAGCTGAACTCCTGTGGTACAGAGGGGAAGCCACTTGGCAACAGCCAAGTGACAAGAGTGAGGCCACCTGCCTGGAGGGAGAAAGTGGGCTTGCCATTCATAAGGTGTCATATGCCCCAGGCAGGCCTCAGGGACTAGGGCCTGGACATAGAACAGTAATAGAACATGAGAGGCTTGGGAACTGGGTCAAAATTCCCAATGATGCTGTCGGTATTCCTGAGATCCTTGTTGTTTAGAAGAAGGCTGTGTTTAAACCAGACAGACTCAAGTTAGTGTGAATGCTAGGTATTAACTCTACAATGGGATGCATTTCTGATGGGGCTCAGAATGGAGAGCTCCAGCTGGCACAGTGTCCCAAACATGAGCTAATACCTTAAGGACAAACTGACAGGACATTCTTACACTCTGGGAGAGCCAAATGCTTAACCCAGAGCTAGCATGAAATCCAGGGACATAGAGGTGGGTGGTGGCTTAATGAATGGCTTCCAACTTAAAACAGCCAGGAAGAAATTGTCTTCTTCATATCTCAGAGCCAAGGTGCACTCTGGTTCATCTGCAGTTGAAACTGTGGAGTTACCTAGGCAGCACTTCTTTGACTGCCAGAGAGCTGCACAGGAGAATTACCATGAAGGGCTTCCTGCTTGCTCACCTGCCTTTGTCTTGCCCCTCAGGTCTAGATCTTAGATCTTCCAGCTTCTCTGAGCTGATGCAGCCTCTGTGAG
This sequence comes from Grammomys surdaster, assembly GCF_004785775.1. Lineage (NCBI taxonomy): Eukaryota > Metazoa > Chordata > Mammalia > Rodentia > Muridae > Grammomys > Grammomys surdaster. The sequence goes on along the minus strand of NW_021604579.1, from coordinate 1,642,010 downwards.
TGAGTTACAACTGCAGATCGATAAATATGGAATTAGCTAATTGATCAGGGCATGACAGACAGCACAGAGTTAAAGCCTGCTTGGCTCTGCTTGGCTCTGCTTGGCCTATTGGGGTTTTCTGCTAGGAGCTCTTCCCTCCTGAAAGGATGCCTGGGCTAGAGAGGGCATTGAACAATTGGGGTAGTCCGAGTATGGCATGTACCCCAAATATGAACCAACCAATTAGCTTTTAGTTCCTCTGAGAAATAAGATTGTCCCTCTAGACCCAGATTGGCAGGCCTCAAGCTGCTAGCCTTTGATACCCTATTTCCTCACCAGATAACCAGATCTTTAGGTTCTTTTCTCTATGGTCTAAGACCCCAAAGGATACTCTGGCTTCAGTTCATCAGCTCCTAACGACCCTCATCCTGCAGTACAGTCTCCAGGTCCCACATGTGGAAAAAGAGGACTGATTTCTGCAAGTTGCCCTCTGACCTCTGCCCACCGTGACACATGCACATACATGAGCATGCAAACACAATAAGGAAATAAATATGAATATAGTAATAACAATAATAATTGATAAAGGGTATACACTCATAAAGGATGAATTTTATAGTATATTATTATGTATTAGTTTATCCCAAAGTAAATGATTCTCTAAAGAGTCCTATTTATGAAAAAGAGTCTGGATCAAAATTTAGAAAAATTTCCAGATGTGGTAGCACACACCTTTAATCAAAGCACTGGGGAGGCAGAAGCAGATGGATCTCAGTGAGTTCAAGGCCAGTCTGACCTACATAATGAGTTCCAGAATAGCCAAGGCTACATAGAGAGACTCTGTCTCAGAACACAAAGAAAAGAATTTAGGAAATTCTATTTATTAACAGATTAATATACCCTCTTGTTTCAGAAATTAAGGGTTCAGAATTGAGGTGACCTTTACAAACTGTCCTCTCTCTGGTGTTTCCCTTTCTTCATCTACCCATTCACTCCCAAACACCTACACATGCCTACTCAGTATCAGAGACAGAAAAAAAAGGTGATTCAGACACAGGTCCCTCCAACTTCTGTGAACATGTCTAATGAGAAGGGTGCATGAACAGTCACAAGCCACCCCACGAGTGTGCACCATCTATCACTGACAGCTTCCACTGAAGTCTCGAATCTGAGCAGTTTATCTCACTGAAGTGGGAAGGAGGCTGGGAGTTACCAGAGAGTCAGGAATCGACAGAGGGATTCAGTGGAAACCAGGTCACAGGAGAACAAGTTCTAGGACTCTGTCATGTAGCAGGGTGACTCCAGTCAAGAGTATGTAATATACATTTCGGAATGGCTAGCCAGAGGATTCTGAATTCTCTTCATCATGAAGAAGGGGTAACTGAGAGGGGTGACAAATACACCAATGATCTGATCATAACATTGTATGTATGCAAGTTAAACATCACATCATAGCTGATAAATATATAAAATTATGTGACAAAGTTAAATGTACGACAAAAGGCATTGACAGCTATCATTACCACAAACGGGTGCTATAAAGGACCTAGGCTGGAAGACAGGGTCAGGTCCTCTGGGACAGTGGCTCTCAACCTTCTTAATGCTATAATCCTTTAGTACAGTTCCTCATGTTGTGGTGATCCCCAACCATAAAATTATTTTCATTGCTACTTCATAACTGCAATTCTGCTCCTGTTATGAATCATATGTAAATCTCTGTGTTTTCCGCTGGTCTTAGGTGACCCCTGTGAAAGGGTCATTTGACTCTCAAAGGCTTCACAACCCACAGGTTGGGAATCACTGTTCTGAGGAGAGAAGCCTTATATACTTGGACCCAAACCTCTGAGGAAAGCCAAGCAGAGGACTGTGGGGCTGGGAGAGCTGGAGTTCTGAGGAGAGATTGGGTCGGCCCTGTGGGCAGGTGGAAGCAGGGCCAACCCTGAACAGAAGAGATGGACCAGTGTGTGCTTACTTGGCATGGCTGACTCAGTGACCAGCCCTCACACTGACCTCCCTAGGGTACACCTTTTGCCTCTGTCCAAGTACCTCAAGAGTCTGTGTGCAATGTCTTGACAATCAGAAACATGTGCAGGCTCTGAGTGAAGGGGCCAGCTCTGTTACCACTCAAGTGTAAAGATGAAGGGTGGCAGGTGCCCTGGTGCTCTACAGGGGCCTGCGGTGGTCCTGACTCTAGACCTTTGTGGGGTCAGGCACTCTGCAGGGGTCTGTAGTGGTCTTGACTCTAGGCCTCTGTGGGGTCATTTCTCATCTCTCCTAACCACCAGCATACCGCATTAGTTTATACTCAGGACAGGACAGGAAGCCAGAGATGAGTCAGATGCCAGACACGACCCAGGAAGCATTTGGAGTCCTCAGGGAGACTGGGGCTGAGGCGATGCCCAGATTCATCCCAGCTACTGCTGCCTCTGTCCCCTCATCTGCACAATGGGTGGTTAGGCTCTTCCCAGGGGACTGTTTAAAAGAACTCATCAGGCCTGATGTGATGTCTAGACAGTATGCTTACAATCTAAGGACAGACAGACAAAATTGTCATCAACGGGTTCCCTCCAAGGGAATTTAGGTGGAACCAAATGAGACTGGGCTGTGAATGCTAAATTACTACACTAATTCAAGGTGGGAATGCTCTGGTTATTGCTGGTGTCATAGAGTTGGAGGCCCATCCCCTGTGGAGGAGGGGACAGTGGTGGCCTTGGGAAGAAAATGGTGACAAGTTTGTTTGAGCTGGACAAAGAAAGGAAGAGTGGGGAATGAACAGCTGTCGGAGAGGTACTGAACCCCTAGCAGGTAGACAAAAAGGATAGAGGGCAACTGAGAGGCAGGAGGAAGGAAACGTGAAGATGGCAGGGTGGGGCGGACACACTGGGTAAAGTACCTTGAGGAGAGGCAGGAAGGTGAGACAAGCTGACCAGAGCATCAGCAGCCATAGACACAGAGCTCAGCAAAAAGTCAGGGCCAGGGCAGTTCCGCTGGGGTGACCCAGGCTAGGGATAAGATGGACCCAAAATGTCTTGGCAGGTTGGACCTCAGACTCCAACTGTACAAAATACCCTCTTTCTCACCAAGGGTGGACCTAACTGGGTTGTCACCCACCTAACTGGGTCACCTGCAGGACAGGGACAAAGCCAGGTCTCTCTGGTCACCAAAGCTCATACAGCACTGCAGTGTTCCCTTGTTTCCTTGCAGCGATGTAAAGGGATGGTAACAGCCTACTACTCAGCCACCTATAGACTCCTGGCCTCTTGATAAACTGAGTGTGTACCCGTGGACATGTCCATGACCTTATCTACCTTAGTTTCCACATCTGTAAAACAGACTTAGAAACACGATCTACCGCACAGACTTGAGGACTGAGGGTGCCTTGGGTACTTAGCAGTGGTGTCTCACATCAGTTAGCCAGCCCATCAGCTAGCCAGCCCATCAGCTAGCCAGCCACCTTGCTACTGACCCAGCTGCTCTGCAATTTGTTGTTAGGTACACTCTATCTTTCTTAAACCACCAGACCTTTTTCAACAGGCTGTCCATTTTTTTCTCCTGGTTTGTCTTAGGCCTGTCACAGTAGAGAAACCAGGTTAATGTTATGATCCATCAAATTCACATTTACATTCATTCATTCATTCATTCATTCATTCATTCATTCACTTGTTCATAATGCAATGGGCAACCAGCAGCCTGTGCTTGGGACATTGGGAAACAAAGAGTGAATTCCCACAGTGTACATCTTTGGCCCCAGATTCCTCCCACAGCCTATGGCCTTTTGCCGGGTGGAAATCACTTGGCTTGGCTGGAGAAAGGATGTGAGAACGGCAGGAGTGTGTGTGTGTGTGTGTGTGTGTGTGTGTGTGTGTGCCTGCCTGCCCCATGAGGACAGAGCAGAAGCTTGAAGGACAGCTGATGACTGTGACCTGTCTCTAGGGGCTTTTAGAACTCTGAAATTGTCAAAACAGGAAGATCTAGGTCAGGGAAAAAAGTGAGAATTCTTGACCCAAAAATAATGTTGGAATTCATATTTATTAAGATTAACTGAACTCCCATGGGCCTCAAGGAACTGGCCTGGCTGTGCCTTAGCCCATGGAATCCTCTGCAATACTGCACTTGGGGACACCAGGCCACTCAGTGTGAGACCTGAGGCACCACTCCTTGCCTGCTGTCAGTATCCTGTACCATCCTCCACACAGCTGGTTTTCAGGAATTGGTCTTCTTGTCCCTCCTTCGCCTCTCTACAGCATCCCCTTTAAAAAGATGGATGAGAGCTTCCTCTCTCTACCCTGGGAAACCCCCATCAGGCACCAGCTTCAGTCTTCTTCTCCCAGATTCATCCATCCTTTGATAGATGCCATCCGTGCGTCTCCAAGGCACATGAATGAGATGGGCTGCCCTGCAATAAAAGAACTCACTGTACACGGAGAGAAAAGCTTCGAAACAAATAAGTTTCCACCTGTGAGAAACAAGAGAGAGGGCTCCATGGTCAGGGAACAGAGACTCTGGGAGCTCAGGGAAGGTCGGTGGAGAACGTGAGGGTGGAACAGTGTGTTTACCTGAGTCCTCTGAGAAACAGAGCTCAAAGGACGGGGACACACACACACACTTATAATACAGATAAGCAAAGATGAGCTTGACATTACCAGTGGGATTGGTGGGTACAAGAAATTGTAGCTTATGACAGAGTGAAGAAGTTCCTGAGGTCATGACAATACCCAGTGTGCCAGGCACTGGAGACTGGGTCCTCTGAACAGTCCCAGAAGAGAGGAGCAGGGGAAAGAGTGAAGCTAAGAGGGATGGTAAGGACGGTGTCCTTTGGCTTCTATAGTTTGGTAAGTGCACAGTCTGGAAGGCAGACTGCACATGACCTGCAGGGCACAGGGTAGTCTGCTGTCACTTCTTCCTAATAAAGTTATCAACTGATTCATAAGGCCCACCCACATTATAGAAAGTATTCTGTTTTATGCAACGTCTATGGTTTTAAATGTTAATCTCACCTGAAAAAATAACTTCACAAAGTCTTCTAGGATACTGTTTAATCAATATCTAGGACCATGACCTAGCCAAGCGGACATACAAGATTAACCAGCAGGTGGCTATGAAGGACAGTGAAGAGTCCGTCATTGTGTAGGAGAGAAGAAGAGCATATCAGCCAACAGAAGCATCAGCTGATGCTAGGAGAATTCTCAAGTTTACACAGAAGGGGAGAAAGAACCAAGAAAGCTGTTAGAGATACAGCCCTGTGGATGAGACCTTGAGACTCAGCAATCAGGCCTGCCTAAAATGAGCTTTACAAAGCCCTAGACTGAGGAGTCAGTTAGGCCTTGAACAATCTCTAAAGCAGCAGCTCTCAACCTGTGGGCTGCAACCCCTTTGGCAAACCTCTATTTCCAAAAAGATTTACGTTAAGATTCATAAGAGTCAGAAAATTAGTCATGAAGTAACAATGAAAATAACTTTATGGTTGGGGGTCACCACAAGATGAGGAACTGTACTAAAACGTCTGGATCATGGGATGGAAACCCTGGGCTACTTGACAGCACACTGACTCTCATTTCCCGTGGGTGGCAGAGGCCGGAACCTGACCCATAGATTTCCTCTGAAAGCCATTCCTGAGACAGAGAGGGGAAGACCAGCATGTTAGGTATCTAGAAGGCTGAGGTGTCTTGATCAGTCTGACCCCTGATGGGATCCATAAACTGTCAGGCTCCTGGGAGAGCAGAGACTCTGGTGTGGAACATCAACTGTGCCATGAGGTAGACACTACAGGGTCTGAGATGATGCCTCTCCAGTAGAAGGCTACCTTTCCTTTTGGTCCTTGCTGCTGGAGCTCCAGCTTCTCCCTAGGAGTCATCATGATGAGTAGAGAAGGCATTTTTGAAAGAATGACATCACAATAGCTTTGAAAACAAGATAGGAAGCTTCCCGTGGGCCATGAATATTCAAAGTCTTAAGAAATAGGATACACATGAGATGGGCAAATAGAACCAGAGCCAAAAGCATCACAGCCCAGAACCCAGACATCTAAGTGATTTTCATCCCATATAGCCAGCCATAGTTCATGCCAAACATCAACAAAGCAAAGAGATGGGCTGGCTGCTATGTTCTTCCTCTTCGGAAAGGGAGGTTAAGCCCCTCCCCTAATGTGCATGTTAGGCAGAGACAGCCAAATCCCGTGGAGCTAAGCCTCAAGGCCAGTCTGAGAGGCTAGGGGTAGGTTTAGCCAACTCCAGAAGGTATGTGGGGTAGAGAGTGTGTGTAGAGGCCCCTCATTCTCACATGAAGCACACCATGCTGGCCACAGAGAACATTCTTGGACAATAGTGGGAGCTCCCTGCCTAACTTCCCATGAGCAGGCCTCACTGGGAGACTTGCTTCACACTCTCACAAATATCCTTGACATGGCTTCCCCATCCCATCCAGGGCTAACCTGTCAGAGAAGAGAGCCAACACTACAGGAAGCCCAACGTGGTAGATGATTTCATCAAAATCCTCTTTGTCTTCTGTGGTGTTAGAGATTTAAACAGGCCCTGGGGCTAGCCAGCTAAAGATCACAGGTCCTGGCCTTCCAGGGAATGAGGTGTGACCTTGTGCTGGTGTGAACTGAAATGACCTGCCCTCTCCTCCTCAGGCCTCTGACTGTGACATGGATATGATGGTGGAAAAGGGTAGCCATGCAGTGTTGGGGACAGAAGAGAAGGTTTACAGTTGCTTTCACCACTCCTCAGCTGTCAGACCAGCCTGGCCTCTGGCACTCTGACCATCACATTAGACAGGAGTACATTTCTATCTTGTCTCTGCCCCTCCTTATGAGAGCTCAAGTCCATAGCCTCATTCAAGCACTGACTTTCCAATGCAGTCCCTGATGCATAACCATGACCACCAAACAAAAAACCAATAACATGAAAGAGAAGATCAGGAGGCAAAGACCAGCAAAAGCTCATTCCAAGTCAGAGACGCCTAAGATAAACCAACATTAGTGTGCGCAGCGATAATGAACACTTGTTCCATTTCTAAACAATTCTTATTATTTTTAATGATGTGTATGTGTCTCTGTCTAGTCTGTGGCTGTGCATGTGACTTCAGGTGCCCTTGGGGGCTGTGAGCCAGAGGAGTCAGAGCCCCTGGAAGCTGTCTGGTATGAGTTCTGGGAATCAAACTCAGGTCCTCTACAAGAGCAGTGTGTGTCCTTAACCACTGAGCCATGTCTCCAGCCCAAGCTTATTTTATTAATTTAAAGGAACCGATTTTTGTGAAAATAGAACAATGAGAGAAAAGGAAATAGTTGTGGAAATTTTAAAATGTGACACCAGAGAAAAAATTAACTGGGTAAACTGTATGACACAATGGGTGTAGGTAAAGACCAGGTGATCTGGAAATAAAAACCAAGAAAATCTGTTGGTTTTTTTTTCTGTTGTGTGTGGGAGAATTAAGAATTAATAAAGTTCAGTATCAATCAAAGAGGACAGCCGGAAGTGAGGTCCCAGACAATGGGGTAAAGATGAAGAATGGCTAGAAGTGCCGAATATGGCCAAAGAAATATTCTACAAGTTGAAGAAACATAGTCAGGTTTTAGACTAGAAAGAGAACATGGATTCAGGACAGGACTTAGTAAAACTGAACATTTAGATTCATTCTGGTGAAATTCCAGAGAAAGAAAAAAAACTTATGTAAGAATTTATAGTCAGCAATACGAAATGTTCTAGCCAAGCATTCTGAACAATTTTTTCAAAAATTTGGAAATACGGAGTTTTGAAGCCAAGAGTCTTACTGTGTCAAATTTAGATAGGAAAATAAAAGCATGTTTTATAAATGAGAATTAATAAAGTTTATTACAGCCCCCTATGCTTTCTAGGGGGGAAAGTTGGAGCTATATCTATCAATCAAAAAATATTTTGCAATATTTTGTAATTTTTGTCATTTAGAAAGTCTTTAAGACAAAAAAAATGTTCTAAAGCAAAGCAGAATAAATAAAAATGTCCACTAAAACACCACTAAATCGGATTGCAATTGACACCCACTGGCTAGGGAAAATCAGTTTTCTCCAATGCAGTGTGACTGGGGATACCAGCTCCTCTCCAGGGCAGGCCCCGTATCCAGGAGGACTTGGCCAACACTGAATCAACAACTTTTTTTTTAAAGAATCCAAAACTATGATGCTCTGAAATTGAAGAAGCGAATGGAGAAAACTGTAAACGTTTGTGACAAAGTTTCAGTGCTGTAGAGTACCCTGTTTTCACTTGGGAGTTTCACACCAGTTCACACCACCTGATCCCAAGGGCATGAATGCTACATTCATCATCAAGTTGTGTAATCACTTCTCCTAGTTGGATTATTCTATAGACTAAGTTATAATATAGAAGCGAACATGGGTGCAGGGACACTAGACAGTGGAGATGGAGATATAGTGAAAGCGTGATCTGAGCCTTGAATGTCCCACCAATGTGTGATTTTGGAGGAGCTCATTTAAGTAGACAGAGAGAAAGCTGATTGCATCTGTGTCCCTGGCCTTCTGTACCAACTCCTGAACCATATACACTTAACACACACACAACACTGGACAAACGCCCAACATGCTCCCCTGTCTTCACTCAAGAGTCCCCTTGTCATCTTCTGACCTTGCCCACAACTACTTCCCTTTCTCCTTGGTGCAATCCTACTTTTTCCTCAGAGTCTGGTGTATATCTCTGTAAAGCCATGTTTGTAATCTCCACCAGCTCCCAATTACAAGTGCAAAGTCCATGCCTTTTAACTTGAGTCATAACATACACAAAATTATATACGTGTGCAAGCACATGCCTATAATACTTGTATGTGTGTATGGAAATGTGTGTGTATAATACATACCTATGTAATAAATATATAACTACATTGAAGCATAGACCATTTCTGTTATCCCAGAAAGCTACTTCCCAGTAAACACACACACACACACACACACACACACACACACACACACTCAGAGAGAGGGAGAGGACTACTGATCTGTTTTGTAAGACCATAAAACAGTCTTTACCTACATTCAGTATGTTTCAATGCAGTCATACAGCTGATAGTCGATTGTGTACAAGTCCCTTCACTTGTTACTGTATCTGGAAGATCTAGGGTTTTTTATGTTTGTTGTTTATTTATTATATATACAGGACTCTACTTATATGTATGCCTGTACACCAGATCTCATTATAGATGGTTATGAGCCACCATGTGGTTTCTGAAAATTGAATTCATGATCTCTGGAAGAGCAGCCAGTGTTCTTAACTTCTGAGCTATCTGTCCAGCCCTCAAGGTCCAGACCTAAGTTTTTAATGCTTATAGCACTGCTTTGTTCTTTTCTATTACTATGTAATAATTATTATAATATGAATGGATACCAACATTAATTTATCCATTCAGTTTGCTATTGCCATTTAGATTTGTTCCCAGGTTTTTGCTGAAGAAAATTGCTGTGAGTATTTTTGTTATTATTTTTAGTATACAAGTACATATATTTTGGTAGAATATATTCCCAGGAATAGAAATTCTGGTCCAGAGGTAGGTGTGCTTAGCATTAAATTTTGCCAATCAAGTAGTAAACGAAGTGTTTGTTCTGCTGGCCCAGAGCTTTGCCATCCTTATTGCCAGTTTGGTTGTTTCATGTTAGGGCTTCTGGTAGATAGGTAGTTGGTTTACTGTGTAGCTCCCTAGTGAGGAAACATGTTGATTTTCTCTTTACGTGCTTTAGTGCTCTGCTTTCAATCATGGATCCAATATGAATTCAGGAGAAATAGAAACAAATGACAGTACTATATGCCATATAGGCCTCACCGATACATAGTGTTCCATCTCAGCTAGACAAGATAGACCTCAAGATACACAGTGTTCTACCTGAGATATACTATATAGTGTTTTACCTTAGATGGATCTCAAAGATACAGTGTTTTACTGCTGATAGACCAGATAGACACCACAGATACATGGACTGGGTTTTACCTCAAGCAGACCAGATAGACTTCATAGATACACAGATTTCAATCTCAGGTAGACAAGATAGTCCTTATAGGTACAAAGTATTCTACTTCAGGTAGACCAGATAGTCTAGATAGATACATTGTATTCTGTCACAGAGGGCTATTGACATGGCTTAACAGGTAAAGATGTTTGCTGCCCAAGCCTAGAAACCTGAGTTCTAACCCTAGAACCCATGTGAAGTGGAGAAGAAAACTGACTCCTTAAAATTGCCCTCCAGCTACCATACATGCAACATACCATGTACCCATTCTGCACTAATAATAATAATTATTATTATTTTATTATTAGAAATGATAAATATAGTAAGGTTTCAATATACAAAATTACAGAAATAAGTTACTTATACCCTGGCAATGAGCTATCTTAAAAGTAAAGTAGGAAAACAATATCATTTGCAGTAGTACACGAAATAATAAAATATTTAGGAATAAACTTAACTAAGGAAAGAAAAGATACATATACCAAAAAATAAAAAAAAGCTGATTAAGGAAAATTGAAGACCCAAATTGAAAGACATCTCATATTCATGAACTGAAAGAATTAGTGTTGTTTAATGTCAATACTGTCCTAAGAAATCTACAGATTTAGTGTAGACCCTATAAAAATACTAACATGTTTTTTACAGAAATAGATAAACCCAATTTTATAACATATATATGGAACCACAAACAAAAATCTCTATGAAAAACTAAATCCTGAGGAAGAATAAGAAAGCTGCAAACACTACACCTCTTGGTTGCAAACTATGTTACAAAGCTACAGTAATCAAAGCAGTATGCTATTAGACATATAGGCCAGTGAACCAGAATAGAGATATCAAAATAAACCCACACATTTATGGCCAACCATCTTTTGCCAAGAATGCACAATGTGATTGTGGGCCTGGATATCCACATATGGAAGAATGAAACTGAAGACTTACCTTATACCACACTTACAAAAACCAACTCAAAAGGGATTAAAGACTTAAATGTAAAACCTAAAATTGGATCTCACGGTCACACAGGAGAGAAACATCATGGCACAATCGGACTGACTGTTGAGATGAACTCCTTGATCCTATTTAAAGCATTGCTGTTTGGGGGCTTGGGAGATGCCCCGGTGGGTGATTGTTGCACAGCATAAGGACCTCAGTTTGGATTTTCAGCCCCACATAAAAAGCTGAAAAGGAGCTGTGCACTTGTCATTTCAGTGCTGGGGAAGCAGAGACGGGAGAGTCCCTCGGACTCTCTGGCTGCCAGTCTAGCTGAATAGTGCTCTCCAGGTTTAGCTAGAGCCCCTGTTCAAAGAGTAAGGAGAAGAGTAATGAAGGAAGAAGCCTGAAGTTGATAGCTAGCACTCGCCTGTGCATGCACACATGTGCATACACACACACACACCAGAGTACACACATGCACATATGAAGACCAGAGGACAACTTGTAAGGGTTACTTCTCTTCTTATATAATGTGGATCTTAGAGGTCGAACTTATCAGGCTTGGTAGCAAGTGCTTTCACCCACTGAGCCATGTCACCAGCCCATGATTCTTAATCTTTACCCTTTTGCCTCTCTGTTTTCTATATAAGCTGAATCACTGTTCATTCTCAACAGTGAATAACAATGTCAATGTTTCTCTGCATTTTGTATATGTGTGGTGCATATGAACACATGTACATATATATGTTCACATGTATGTGGGCACATGTGTATATGCAGTTGTATGTGCATGTAGAGGCCTGAGGTTGGTGTCATGTGTCTTTCTTGATCACTCTCCACCTTATAAATGTGTGTGTGTGTGTGTGTGTGTGTGTGTGTGTGTGTGTATGTGTATGTGTATATCGACATACACACTGAGGCATAATCTCCAGAATCCAGAGCTAATATTGAGCTGATCTAGCCAGCCTGTCCTGGGGGTCTTCTGTTTCCACCTCCTGAGGTCTGGGATTATAGGCAGCCTGCATGACATTTATGTGGGTGCTAGGGACCTGATCTCAGCATGTGCTTTACCCACTGAGCCATTTCACACTCTTCCTTTCTTTCTTGATAGAGCTATCCTACCTAATGTGGGTGAGATGGGATTGGATTCTGGCTTGGGTTCCTTTTCTCTAACCATCAGCCATGTTAGGCATCTTTCCCTGTGCTCATTGGTCATTTGAAGACCTTCAGAGAAATACCTGCTGGAGTCCTTTGGCCATTTTTAAAGTGGAAGTCCTTGCTGATTTGTAGGCATTGTTTACTGCGTGGTCCTGGTGCTGTCAGAACTATAACTACAGATACTTTCACTCATTCTACAGGCTTTTTCACCCTCCTCTGCTGATTTGACTGTTGACATATAGGAGTTACTGATCTCAGTGCTGTCCAGTTTAATCTTTTGGGGGTTTTTTGCTTTGTGTTATATTTAAAATATCATTACTAGTTCCAACATCACAAAGTTTTTCCTGTATGTTTTCTTCTAAGAGTTTTATAGTTTTAGCTTTTGTGCTGAGGTCTTGTTTCCAATTTAAGTTGACTTTGGCCATTTTCAGTTGGACTGGCCCCGTACTGAGGAGGTCCATGTAACATTTGAGGTGGAGCAGTTAAATGAAACAATATGTTGCAGAGTGGTCATGACTGCATGCCACTGCTAGGACAGTGATGTCCACCTGCCACACAGGCATGAAGAAAGAGACTGTAGGCAGTGCCCTTGTTCACTGTGGGTGTGGTAAGAAAGTGTGATCTGCCCCTGCTAGTATACTTAAAGGACGTGTGTGCTTCTGTGTGTGTGCACCCAGCCACATGTCCATGTGTCTATGTATGTCTGTGTGTGCATGTGTGTGTTTGTGTGGTCAATATTGTAGTGTATTCTTTCCTTAATTAAAAAAAATATCACACTTACCTATCTACTGTGTATATATGTGTGCGCACATGGAAAAATTTTGAAACTTGGTTCTCTCTATCGTATAGATACCAGAAATTGACCTCAGGCAATCTGGCTTGGCAGAAAGTATCCCTACTCATTGAGCCATCTTGCCACCAGGCCTGTTGTGCAATGTTCTATGTATGGCCCTTCATGGTAGACAGAAGAACCCTGATTACCTAGGCAGCTTGTAAATGGAAATGCTTGTTGTACCAATGTCACTTGAACAAAATGTGGTCAAAAGACAGCTGGAGACCTACTGGAAGCTGAGAAGCATGCAGGCTGCTGTAGAATCCAGATCTGCTCCAGGCAGTGATCCTGGCAGAGCACAGTGGCCAGAAGACACGAGTCTGACCCAGTCTCCTGACAGGCACTTGTCTTCCCCGGGGTCTCCTCAGTAGCACTCCCTGGCCCATTGAAGATAAGTAGGTCAACTTAAGTTCACAAATGCCTGCTGAGTTCTCTCAGCGTCCAGACATTGCTTTGGATGCTTCTAGAAAAGGCAGATATAAAGAAATGACAAGGTAGGAGGGTGGCGTGCTAACTAGGTGGATAACAATAGGCAACCTAATAGATGAATTAGCCCCAAGCATCCGGGCTTCACTGGCCCCCTGCCCATAGGAGGTGCAGCCACAGTGCTGCCTCATCTTCAGTATCTCAGGAGCAAGACATCAGCATGGCAGAGACTTTTCTAGGCAAAAGAAAGCACACAGAAGTTCTTAACAAAGCCAGCCCTCATGGAGGAAAGAAAGGCTGCTGGGAGTGGTATGCTTTGTCCCCAGAGTTAGGGCTTGAGTTCAGAGATGAGTCCTGTCTGCACGACTGTGTGGCCCAGGCCCCGCAGGGTCTCCATTGCAGAAGGCACCTGGTAGCCATGACTCAGCTGTAGGCTCTGCTCCTTGACAGCTTTGTGATTTTGTACCTCTGTTTCCTAATATGTGAGAAAGACGTGACAAAGGCAGCTGGTGACAGGGTTGTTGTACAGAATAGATGAGTTGATTTGTTTAAATCCCTCAGGACAGTCCCGACATGAGCAGGAACTTAGGGCCCAGTCCAGACTCAGAACCGGAGTGTATGACATCACTGTCTCTTATCACTGTGCCAGTGCCCCAGGGTGACATCAGCAGGACAGCAGACTGTAGCTTTATACCTGCTTCATAATGTCTGGGAATCACTGGAGACATCCATGTCAACCTCTCTGATGATAAGAGTGTCACCTTGGTCCCTGGGTCTAACAGGAAGACAGTTCTCAACCAGACACAACTCACTTCCCTCTATATAAATAGTATACAAACTGGTTGTGGGTTTTGACCAGTGCTCAGAAATCAAAAGCTTTCTCTCTAGGTTTCAGAATTACTTGAGAGTTAGAAAAGAAAGGAGAAGAGAGAAGAAGAGAGGAGAGGAGAGGAGAGGAGAGGAGAGGAGAGGAGAGGAGAGGAGAGGAGAGGAGAGGAGAGGAGAGGAGAGGAGAGGAGAGGAGAGGAGAGGAGAGGAGAATCATAGAACAGTGTCCAGGAGAAATTATTTAAGAGTGTCCCAGGTAGTAAAGAGCCCCACCATCATACATCATTACAGGAAAACATGGTCCACGCAAGAGACTTAACCCTGAGGTTAATGCTTAGTCAGCTTCCCTTACTGTAAGAAAACAC
>NW_021604579.1:1616130-1627488 GCF_004785775.1 Grammomys surdaster | reverse complement strand
AGTCAGCTTCCCTTACTATAAGAAAACACCTGAGGTAAAGAAGTAAGGCTAAAACGAGAAAAGGTTTCCTGTGCCTATAGTTTAGGGGACTGTAGTTCATACTTGGCCCACTTGCTGCTTTGGGGTCTGTGGCAGAAGGACACTATAGAGCGAGCTGCTCACTTCACAGTAACTGGGAAACAGGAAGAATCAGGAGCAATCAAGGTCCCACATTGCCTCCCGAAGCACACGGAAGGGGATCTCTCACTAGCCCCATCTCTTCTATTTTTCTACCACATGCCCATAGCACTAAGTGAAAAGCAGACCTTTGTTTGTGGGGCACCAGGGATGTTCAGGTCCAGACCATAGCAGTCACCATGGTTACTTGGTGATTGGCCCCCCGGGAACATATCTGGTACAACTCCAGGGCCTGTGGCTCCTGGGAGAGACTGAAGGAGAAAGAATGAATGTTGTGATTCAGACTTCTGGCCACATCAGCACCCAGTGACCTCCCAGGCATCGGCCTGAGCTGGAGACTCAGTTCCCACCTTGCTTCTTCCCTGTCTGATTGAAAGCAATAAGCCTTCAGCAAAAGAAGAACATGGGTGAGCATCAATACACTAATGCTAGACAGTGCAGCCACATAGTAAGTTCTCAGCTGAGTGTTTCAAGAAATACCTTATAGGCTAGAGAGATGGCTCAGCAGTTAAGAGCACTGGTTGTTCTTCCAGAAGACCCAGATTCAATACCTAGCACCTACATGGCATCTTACAACTGTCTGTAATTCCAGTTCCAGGGGATCCTACACCCTTACACAGGTACACATACAGGCAAACACACCGATGCATGTAAAATAAAAAGAAATCATTTTTAAGAAGAAATACTTTACACTTTGCTAAATGATATGCTTGAGATCAGGCACTGAAAATAAGATTTGTAGGTCCAGGCCCTGTCCATTCTTGGAGAGACATGTTCACTAGAAGCCACTGAGGAGCTAGCTAAGCATAGACCTGACCCTGGGTGACTTAGAGAATGAGAGCTTTGAGCTACTGGTTGATATTGTGTTTTATAAAGAATGAAAAAGAAGCCAGAGTTATGTTTGGTGGAGGCACAGTATCGTGTGGGGGAAGAGGGTGTCTTTACAGGCCCATGCTGAAGCATCCCTTCCCCATGAGGTACCAGCCACAGATGGTATAGTATAGAATAGAGTTTACTTAGGGCATGGGGAGGGGAGTTGAGGGGTAATAGAGACAGAGAAAGGCAGAGAGAGAGAGAGAGAGAGAGAGAGAGAGAGAGAGAGAGGAAGAGGAGGAGGAGAGAAGAAAAGAGAAGAGGAGAGGAGAGGAGAGAAGAGAAGAGGCTGGCCATGAACATGGAGAGAGAGGGGGAGGGGGAGGGGGAGGGGAATGGGGAGAGAGCAGGAAGAGGGTAAGAGAGGAAGATCAAGAGAGCAAGAGAGAGAGGAGAGGGGAATGGGTTTTCAGTAATATTATAAAATAATAAGTTAATGCTCGTGTCATTTCTTATACACGCAGAAATGTCCAGATGGAGATAGAGAGGGACACCTGGGGGACGGGAGGATGTACGTCTTAAAAGAATGAGCTAGAACAAATAGGTCACATGCTAAATAAAGTATTGCCATGAAACTTAGAGTCATAGAGGAAGAGACTGGTAGATAACCCCCTATGGAGAATTTGCATACGCCAATAAGAAAAACTCCTTGGCTAATATGTTTGTGCAGCTACCCTAAGCCTCATTGAAGATTAAGATACAAGATGAGACTCTGGTGGGCATAAGACAGCCAGTTTCTCTGCCTGGCACCTGTGGATAGATTGTCATTCATGGCAAGAGGGACTTTGTGGCTGAGCCTGATAAGGATCTATAATGGCTTATCTGGGCAGAAGCAAGAGAAAGGAAAGACAGACATTAGTGTGAAATGATTCCATTGGAGCCAACTTGGCTTTGAAGACATAGGAGCCACAAGCCAAGGAAGGCAGACAGCCTCTGGGAGCCGGGAAAAACTCTCAGAGATTAGCAACCCACCCAGTGGGGTTAGTGTTCAGCTGCTCAAAGGGACCAGTAACTGTGGCTTCGCCAAAGGGTTGTGATTTGCTCCTGGGAGCAGATCAAACATTCCTGCCCGTTAATTGTCCCTTAGGTGGGTCCTCATCATCAGGTGGGAATGCAGTCACCATCCTGTACCATATTCCTTCCTGAGAAGACTAGAAAGTGGAAGCCAAGCACCTGTCCTGTTAGCTGTGACCTAGAAGTTGGCCAAGACTGGGGCAAAGGAACCTAGGAAAGAATAGAGTTGTAGCTGATTGGTTACAGATAAGTCAAAGGTGGAGTTTTATATACTAAGAAAGACAAATGGCTTCTGGGAGGGATTCTAGTCATGGCTGTGTTTTTATTTCCAACCAGTGACCACTCCTGCTTGGCCTTGACCTCATTCTGATCCAGCTTCCTTCTGTGGCTCTCTGACCACCTCACCCTGCCTCTCCAGGCCAACATCCTCATACCTGCCCTGTTTTGCTTTTACTTTGCTTTGTAAGTGAGGAGCCCACACTCATGAGTGTGAACAGCTTTGGCTGTAGCTGATAATATGGTGTGTCATGAAGTGAGAATATTTGCTGTTCATATCCTGTCCAGCCTGTGGTCTTGATTCCTGGATTCCCAGCTATTGAAAGTGACAAAGTTCACTTTCTTGGCACTTTGAAATCATCATGTTTTATTAACAGTAAAACTTGTGACCACATTTTTGTATACTGGGTTTGTGTGTGTCTTTGTGTGTGTGTGTTTTTGTGTATGTGTGCGTGTGTGTGTGTATGCAAGTTCATTACTAGCAACCTTGTTGGAGCCTCCAACTTAGCCTCTGGGGTTAGGTTGGCATAGCTTCCTGGGCATAAAGCTCTTGTCTCCCGTCACTTCAGTGTTATCACACTTGGGCAATGGCCTTGGCACCTCAGCCTAGAGCCTGAAATAGATTCCAGCTGGTGTCCTGACCGTGTGGGTGGCCTATCTGGCCTGACAGAGCCCAGTTCCTGGCTCCCCCAGCTTCAGAATGTCCACTCCAAACCCTGACCACGTGGTTGTAGCACTAGATATCTAAGGAGATTTTTCACTACCTTCAGGATCCCAGACTCCTGGCCTGGAACCTGTTGATATCACGTGATTAACCCTGAGATCTTGGTGGCTCTAGTCCCAGTGAGCTCCAATTGCTTCCTTGTTAGATTGTTTTAATAGTTAAGCCTATGGAAGCTTCCAGAATAGGAGCTGACTAGCCTGATGTGCTAGCCAATTAGCTGTTGAAAACCAAATTCTCCTCATGGTTGTCATCTGGCTTCTGAGGTACCATGGCCTCAGTGGTGAATACCATGAACCTTGTGGCTGTTCTGTGGTTATTTTCTAGAGCACCCCCCCCCTTATAGCTTGGAAGTGAGCCCTGAAACTCTGGTCCATTGTTCTGGCGATTTTTATAGTGCCCCCATTAGTCATCTAAAAACTGGCTTTTTTTCTGTCACTTCAGTCATGCTCAGAGGTAAGCAAAGTGGGAAGGAGGTTTTCTCTTCACGTCTCTGGGTCACAGAGTCAGCGAGGTTCTGCTAAAGAGTAGTCAATAATACGTTGCTCACACCACATCTGAATTTAATGCAATCGAAGGCTGAGAAATTCCTGAGTCGTGAGTTTTTATGTCCAGCATCCTTATCTTCAGTCTGCATTGCCCTTCCAAGGCCCTGGCAACAGCACTCATCCCACACTGTGGTAAGCAGGATGCAGAGAGCACCAGCCCTAAAATCAGAGGGCCTGTGTGGCCCTGGCTGGTTGATCCCACATGCCTTTAATTTCAGCCCTTGGGAGGCAGAGGCAAGTGGATCTCTGAGTTCAAGGCCAGCCTGGTCCACAGAGCAAGTTACAGGACATAGAGAAACACTGTCTTTAATAAAAATAAAAAATAAATAAAGTTTTTTTTTAAAAAAAAAAAGCTTGCAAAGCTGGAGGAACTCTCTAGAAAATCCCCCATTTCTTTGGGAGTGTTTGGATCAGTCTGGTGGTCACAGCCATGTTCAGTGTGAGTTACCATGAGCTATGTTCCAGCCTTTACTGCTTTGCCCAGAAACACAAGATAGGGATTTGCATGGGGGTAAATATAAGTGATATTTCTCAAGGCCATGCAGATCTGGGGCCAGAGAGTGTGTTTGTCAACACTCTATCCCTCAGAAGGTTCACCTGGTATCCTCCGGTGCTTCCTCTGCCTGAGACCCCCATCCAGTACCATCTGTACCCCCTCAGCAGCAGGTTTATCCATTTCCTAATGGTGTTCTGCTGAAGGCTACAGGAGCAGTCCTGACAGGACCTGCTATTACCCTTATTCCAGATTCACAGCAGAGGCTTGGCAAGCCCAGGTTCACTGGAACTGGGTCACAGGGCAGGGTTAGGGGCCCAAGCCTCTAGCCCCCAGTAACCCCACAAGACAGTGTCAGAAACATTGTCTCTGTGAAGGCATTGGTATAGTATGAACATGGGGAGATGGGGGTGCTGCATCCTGTTTGAATGTCTCTGGCTAATTTTTAAAAAGTCTTAGCCAGCTTTAACTACACTCCATTTGCCCAGCCTATGGACAGCCTCAGTAAATCCTTTTCCTCTGTTATGTGTATTTTTCCCTCACAGAAGACCGTGATTTCTCCTCCGAGGCTGCTAATCTCCAATACAGAATTCAAGGGCAGAAGAGAGCCGCCCCAGCATCCATTGTGGCATCTCTTCAGCCAGGACTAGGGATGACAGGCCCATGGACACAGATGTCTCCGACCTTCAGCTGTTCATATAGCACACAGGGGACTCGTGGGGGCTGCTTGTCACTCAAATCCACTCAATGGCAATACTGACATCTTCCATGCTGTTTTCAAGACAGACGTTCAGGCAGAAAAATGCCAGTATGCTTTCTGTCTGCAGAGTAGAGGGCTATGCCACACAATATGAACAGCGTGGGCCCCAGGACCTGCTCTGAGTCCACTTGTAGCCACTGACACTTGGGGCATAAAAAGCCCAGCCCCGAAGCCATCGTGGGGTTGGCTTCTGCAGCTCTTGACCAATGTTGCCAAAACTAGACACCTCGGGACACTTGGATTATTCATAAATGCGACCTACCCCAAACTCCCTGAGTAGCATCTGAAGTCTTGTGAAGGTCATGGATCCTGATCAAAGCATCAAGGGCACCAAGAAGGCTGACGGAAGTCCCCGGAAGCGGCTGACCAAAGGAGAGGCCATTCAGACTAGTGTTTCTTCCAGCGCTCCATACCCAGGCAGCGGCACTACTGCTCCCTCAGAGAGTGCCACCCAGGAGCTCCTAGCCCCACAGTCTTTCTCAGGCCCCTCTCAGGAGAAAACAGGCCAGCAGCAGAAGCCTCCTCGGAGGCCATCCATCGAGGCCTCGGTCCACATCTCACAGCTCCCGCAGCACCCTCTGTCACCAGCATTCATGTCCCCTGGCAAGCCAGAGCATCTCCTCGAGGGGTCCACGTGGCAACTGGTTGACCCCATGAGACCTGGACCCTCGGGCTCCTTTGTGGCCCCCGGGCTACATCCGCAGAGCCAGCTCCTCCCATCCCATGCTTCTATCCTTCCTCCTGAGGACCTGCCTGGCATCCCTAAGGTCTTTGTGCCTCGTCCCTCACAGGTCTCCCTGAAGCCCACAGAAGAGGCACACAAGAAAGAGAGGAAACCACAGAAGCCAGGCAAGTATATATGTCAGTACTGCAGCCGACCCTGCGCCAAGCCCAGTGTGCTCCAGAAACACATTCGCTCACACACAGGTGAGAGGCCCTACCCCTGCGGCCCCTGTGGCTTCTCCTTCAAGACTAAGAGTAACCTCTACAAACACAGGAAGTCCCATGCCCACCGCATCAAAGCTGGCCTAGCCTCTGGCTCTAGCAGTGAGATGTACCCCCCTGGGCTGGAGATGGAGAGGATCCCCGGGGAAGAGTTTGAGGAGCCCACCGAGGGAGAAAGCACGGACTCTGAGGAGGAAACTGGAGCCACATCAGGTCCCTCCACAGATGTTCTCCCCAAATCTAAGCACCCCCTGCTCTCAAGTAGTTTGTACAGCTCAGGGAGCCATGGTTCCAGCCAGGAGCGCTGCTCCCTATCCCAGTCAAGCACTGCACCATCGCTGGAGGACCCCACCCCATTTGCAGAAGCCTCATCAGAACATCCCCTGATCCATAAACCAGAAGACACACACACCATCAAGCAGAAGCTGGCACTCCGCTTGAGTGAGAGGAAGAAGCTGATCGAGGAGCAGACATTCCTGAGCCCAGGAAGCAAAGGCAGCACAGAGTCTGGATATTTCTCACGCTCTGAGAGCGCTGAGCAGCAGGTCAGCCCGCCCAACACCAGTGCCAAGTCCTACGCAGAGATCATCTTCGGCAAGTGTGGACGGATTGGGCAGCGGACCTCCATGCTGGC
This sequence comes from Grammomys surdaster, assembly GCF_004785775.1. Taxonomy (NCBI): domain Eukaryota; kingdom Metazoa; phylum Chordata; class Mammalia; order Rodentia; family Muridae; genus Grammomys; species Grammomys surdaster. The sequence continues at coordinate 1,621,047 of NW_021604579.1, read as the reverse complement.
ATCCACCTCCACCCAGCCCCTACTGCCTCTGTCTGCGGACGACAAGCCCAGCTTGGTGCCTTTGTCTGTGCCCAGGACACAAGTGATTGAACATATCACCAAGCTCATCACCATCAATGAGGCTGTGGTGGACACCAGTGAGATCGACAGTGTGAAGCCCAGGAGGAGTTCTCTAACTAGGCGCAGCAGTGTGGAGTCCCCGAAATCCAGCCTCTACCGGGAGTCACTATCGTCCCATGGGGAGAAGACAAAGCAGGACCAGTCACTGCTGAGCCTCCAGCACCCACCCAGCTCCACGCACCCTGTGCCTCTCCTGAGAAGCCACTCAATGCCTTCTGCCGCCTGCACCATCAGCACCCCCCACCACACCTTCCGTGGTAGCTACTCCTTTGATGACCACATCGCTGACCCTGAGGTCCCCAGCCGCAGCACTCCCGTGTTTACTTCCCACCCACGGATGCTAAAGCGCCAGCCAGCCATTGAATTACCTTTGGGAGGTGAGTACAGTTCTGAGGAGCCTGGACCAAGCAGCAAAGACCTCACCTCCAAGCCCTCTGATGAACCAGAACCCAAGGAGAGCGACCTTACCAAAAAGACCAAGAAGGGGTTCAAAACAAAAGGTGTGAACTATGAATGTACCATCTGCGGTGCTCGGTACAAAAAGAGAGATAATTATGAAACTCATAAAAAGTACTACTGCTCTGAGCTCCAGATCACAAAAGCCCACTCTGCAGGTGCTCATGAAGTGGAAAAGACTCAGGCTGAGCCTGAGCCTTGGTCCCAGATGATGCATTATAAACTGGGGGCCACCTTGGAACTCACTCCACTGAGAAAAAGACGGAAGGAAAAGAGCCTTGGAGATGAGGAAGAGCCACCTGCCTTTGGCAGCCCCGGCCCATCAGACACAGCTCATAACCTTCCCCTGGAGTCCACCAAGTCACCAGCAGAAGCAAGCAAATCAGTGCCCTCTTTAGAGGGACCCACGAGCTTCCAGCCCAGGACTCCCAAGCCAGGAACTGGGTCAGAACCAGGGAAAGAGAGGAGAACAATGTCCAAAGAAATCTCCGTCATCCAGCACACCAGCTCCTTTGAGAAGTCTGACCCGCTGGAACAACCCAGCGGCCTGGAAGAAGACAAGGCCCTGGCCCAGTTCTCATCCCCACCACCTGCCCTGCACGGACGCTCAACTCACTCCCTGCAGCCGAGGTTGGTCCGACAGCCCAACATTCAGGTTCCAGAGATCCTTGTGACAGAAGAACCCGACAGGCCTGACACAGAGCCTGAGCCACCCCCAAAGGAGCCTGAGAAGACAGAAGAGTTCCAGTGGCCCCAGCGCAGCCAGACACTGGCGCAGCTCCCCGCGGAGAAGCTGCCACCCAAGAAAAAGAGACTCCGCCTGGCTGAGATGGCACAGTCCTCAGGGGAGTCCAGCTTTGAGTCCTCTGTGCCTCTGTCTCGAAGCCCAAGCCAGGAGAGCAGCATTTCTCTGAGTGGCTCCAGCCGCTCGGCTTCATTCGACAGGGAAGACCACGGAAAAACCGAGACCCCTGGATCCCTATCAGACACACGCTCCAAAACCTTGGGCACCCACATGCTGACTGTCCCCAGCCACCACCCACATGCCAGAGAGATGAGAAGGTCAGCCTCAGAGCAGAGCCCCCACGTGCCCCATTCCTCACACATGACTGAGACCCGAAGCAAATCCTTTGACTACGGCAGCTTGTCCCCAACAGGACTGTCTGTAGCAGTACCTGCAGCACCACCACCCCCAGCTGCCCCGCCAGAAAGAAGAAAATGCTTTCTGGTAAGACAGGCCTCCCTGAACAGAGCTCCAGAAGCAGAGCTGGAGGCCGCCCCCAGGGGAAAACAAGAGAGTAGTGAGGAGCCCTCAGCCAGCAAGCCTTCCACAAGAAGCTCTGTGCCCCAGATCTCTGTGGCCACTACACAAGGTGGACCCTCAGGAGGCAAAAGCCAGATGCAGGACAGGCCCCCACTGGGGTCCAGCCCACCCTACACAGAAGCTCTGCAAGTGTTCCAACCTCTAGGCACCCAGCTGCCCCCTCCAGTCTCCCTCTTCTCCCTGCAGCAGCTCTTGCCCCAGGAGCAGGGGCAGTCCTCTGAGTTCTTCCCCACGCATGCGATGGCCGGCCTCCTCTCCTCCCCGTACTCTACACCACCACTCCCACCTTCCTTGTTCCAAGCCCCACCACTTCCCCTACAACCTACCGTGCTACACCCCAGCCAGCTCCATCTCCCTCAGCTCCTGCCTCATGCTGCAGACATCCCCTTCCAGCAGCCCCCTTCCTTCCTCCCCATGCCGTGCCCCACCCCCTCAACCCTCTCCGGATACTTTCTCCCTCTGCAATCCCAGTTTGCCCTGCAGCTCCCTGGTGAAATAGAAAGCCACCTGCCCCCGATCAAAACCAGCCTGCCCCCTCTGGCAACAGGACCTCCTGGCCCCTCCAGCAGCGCAGAATATAGCAGTGACATCCAACTGCCTCCTGTGACTCCCCAAGCCACCTCCCCAGCTCCCACATCAGCCCCACCTCTGGCCCTGCCTGCCTGTCCAGACGCTATGGTGTCACTGGTTGTTCCTGTCCGCATCCAGACCCACATGCCATCCTATGGAAGTGCCATGTATACCACTTTGTCTCAGGTCTTGGTCACACAGTCTCCAGGTACCTCGGCAAGCACCGCTCTTACCAAGTATGAGGGATCTTCCTCCAAAAGTGTGACTGTTTGTGGGGCTGATGTATGTGAGGCTGAGCCTGGGCCGTCTAGCATAAGCAAGGAACAGAACAGAGGGCACCAGACACCGTATCTGAGAGTACCTGAAAGGAAAGGCACTTCACTATCTTCTGAGGGTATCCTGAGCCTAGAGGGGTGCTCATCCACAGCCAGTGGAAGCAAGCGTGTCCTTTCCCCAGCTGGCAGTCTTGAACTTACCATGGAAACCCAGCAGCTGAAAAGGGTAAAGGAGGAGGAAGCTTCCAAGGCAGATGAAAAACTGGAGCTTGTGAGTACCTGTAGTGTCGTGCTGACAAGTACAGAGGACAGGAAGAAAACAGAGAAAGCCCCTGTGGGAAGCCAGGGCAGGAGCAGGAGGGAGGCAGAAACACTGTCCAGCTTGTCTTCAGATGCATCCGACCCAAAAGAACTTTCTCCCCTCTCTCATTCCACATTGTCCCATGGGACAGCCCCAGGCTCAGAAGCTTTGAAGGAATATGCCCAACCATCTAGCAAAGCTCACCGAAGAGGTCTGCCTCCTCTGAGTGTAAAGAAAGAAGATCTAAAGGAGCAGACTGACCTCCCTCCCCTGGCACCTCCTAGTTCTCTGCCTCTGTCAGATACTTCCCCTAAATCAGCCAAATTGCAAGAAGGTACGGACTCAAAGAAGGTACTGCAGTTCCCCAGCCTCCACACAACCACTAATGTCAGTTGGTGCTATTTAAACTACATTAAGCCAAATCACATCCAGCATGCAGATAGGAGGTCCTCTGTTTACGCTGGTTGGTGCATAAGTTTGTACAACCCCAACCTTCCAGGGGTTTCCACTAAAGCTGCTTTGTCCCTCCTGAGATCTAAGCAGAAGGTGAGCAGAGAGACATATACCATGGCCACAGCTCCGCATCCTGAGGCAGGAAGGCTGGTTCCATCCAACTCCCGAAAGCCCCGCATGACAGAGGTAAGTTCTGCCTTGTTCTAGCCACCAAATAATGCAAAAACTTATGTTGAGCTTTTAAAGCCACATTTTCTTCATGCTAAGTTTGTAGACTTAAAGCCAGCTTGGGGTAGGAGGCAGGTTTTTCTCTCTGGGAGTTTTGACCTCATAAGAAAACATGTTCACTGAGCTTCCCTGTCCTTGTGTCCCTAATATAGTTACAATAATGTTATCAGCAAAATGCTGCTACTTTTCCAGAAGTTTCTACTATAAAATCAAAAGTTCAGTTTCAGGAAGATAAAGAGTGATTCTCTAAAGAACAGAATTGGGAAAATTAGAACTTTATTCCAGCTCTTTCCCATGTGGTTCTCCATTGTCTTATTAGTTTCTTTCTGCTTTTTAAATTTTATCTGTATCTGCTATTTTGCTTTAATCCTCTACTACCCCTTAAAATCATCTCACTTCCACATTTGACACAATCCACTCCTGAAACAGTCCTTTTCTATAAGATGGTGCATAGAACTGTTCTGCAATAAACCTCTCCACCTGTAGGAGTCAGTGTCACAGTTTGAGCCATCTGTGCTACAGAATAGCAGTAGGCTCTCAATGCAGCTCGTATTTATTCTTCCATTGCCTACTTCAGGGGCTATGCAATAAAGTTTCCCGTATGATTTAACAGATGTGAAACTCAAAAATTCCAATATGCATAAAAAGACAACACTTTTACACAGGCAAGGCCAGCCTAAAGCTTCAGGCCATGACCTGTGCTGGCCTTATGTGGAAAAATACCTTGACAAAAGTAGCTTTAGGGAAAGGATTTATTTTAAGTTATAGTTTCAGAAGGATACAATACACAATGGCCAGGAATCCATGGTAGAGGCAGAGAAGACATTTGGAAGTTGGCTGGTTGCATTGCCTCCACATTCAGGAAGCAGAGCCCAGCTGTAAATCCTTAAAGTCCTCATGATAGATACCCTCTTCCTCCAGTGAGGGTGTACCTCCTAATGGTACACCTTCCCAAACAGCACCAGTTCATATGAGGACTTTTCACATTCAAAACATGCCTGGAATTAGTGGAGTGAGCAGTGGTCTTGTTTGGTGCCAAGCCCAGTGCTGGACCCTGGGACCCAGTCACTACTCACCTCCCCTGGAAGGCAGCATCACCTCCACCATTGTACAGGTGAGGGAACCGGGCCTCAGAGGCTGAACATCTCTCTCTCTCTCTCTCTCTCTCTCTCTCTCTCTCTCTCTCTCTC
>NW_021604579.1:1602486-1616120 GCF_004785775.1 Grammomys surdaster | reverse complement strand
TCTCTCTCTCTCTCTCTCTCTCTCTCTCTCTCTCTCTCTCTCTCTCCCTGAGGAATGAAATTTTTGAAAGATAATCGCAAATTTAATGACGTCCACATGTAACTGTACCAACCAGATTCTTTGACCAAATCTCACAGAGCTACTGGAGCCAGACTCCATTTGTAGACCAGAGAGCAGATCTGTGTCTGCAGCTTCCCAGACGCTCCTACCATCTCATTTCATCCTCAGGGTGAAAGTCATATCAGAAGTGCCCTGAGCTCAGCTGAAGAGTCTTCACAAACTGCTTTCCATATTTATTCTTTGGTGTCTTTATCAGTTCACAGACACCTCTGATAGGATTTCCACTTCTGATGTAACTGCCATATACTGTGGCTGTTGCCAAGGTGTTGGCATAGTTATATTGGAAACACACCTGCTGCATGCCAGATAGTGTGCTAAACTTTGCTTTGTTTTCATAACACCCTGGGAAACTAGGGCACAATAGGTAAATAGATCAAAGTTCAGAGAGGCTAAGTAACTTACACAGGGCCACACAGTAAATGGCAAAGACCGAATTCAGAACTAGAGCTCACTCCAAAACCCTTTGAAACAGGTCTGAACTGCTCCTGTGCCCTGATCAGAGGTGTCAGAAGTATAAGACAAAGGGGGTGTTGGTTTCTTGTCTCTAAATCTGACAGTCATTTTTTCATATTGATGCTTTCCTTAAAATGAGCTAAAACCTACAGACATTTCCTTGGAATTTAAATTTTCCTGCCCAAAGTTCACAAATATCACATATTACTATAACTGCATGGTCTATAAGCTGAGGCCCTTCTACTCCCCCGCTCCCTTGCTTGCATGCCTCCAGTAATGGGGGGCTCACCCCCTGGCAACCCTAGCACCACCCAACTTGTACTTGGCTACAGTTTAAGCTCTTCTGCACACTCTGCTGACAATTGTCACCTTGTAGCTGGTGTCTTCCCCTAGCCATTATGAAAATGTCATTTATCTAAGCACTAGGAAACCTAGTTTTGCTGTCATCTTGCAGGTATAGTCTACACCACATTGAGTTTGGTCATCTGCATTTAGATCTGCATTTAGATGGTTACGCAAGCGTGGAGAGACCCACGCTTGCATAATCATCCATCTGTCAGTCATTTCTCTTCTTTTCCTTATGCTTTTTCTTCCCTTTTCCCCCCTCCATGGGCCTCACTCTAACAGCCATAGCCCTGCAGTGGGAGCAAGGACTGAATTGCTCAGGTTCGAGGCCCACTATTTCACTTACCCAGCTGTGTGACCACAGGCCATTCATCTAACCTCCCTGTGCCTCGATTTCTTCATCTGAAAATGAGAGATGGTGCTAACTTAGCTCCAGGTTGTGAGGGTGGGTAACCATTAACCAGTGAAGCTCTGCATGTGTCCTAGCTAACATGACCCACATTACTATTCAGTGCTAACATGGGTCCTAGGCCTCCACCCCTCTCAGTTTAGGCACTGTTTCCTAGAACTGCACTGCCACTCAATCCCTACCTCCTCTGCCCACCCCCTCCCCAGAGTGGCATCAGGTAGCAAGGGAGACACTGTGCACCTGCCTGTGGTGGACTCCTTGGCCACTCTATGGATTGCAGGCCAGGGTGGAAATGTGAAGTATGCCCAGAAATCTAACTCCCTGGTTTCCACCAGCACAGACGTCTTGACCTGAGCTTGGCTTCCATTTTCTCCTCCCATTAGGAGAGATTCTATGGGGGTCACTGAGTCATGGAAGTTAGTGTCTGAATGGTTCTTTAAGATAGTCTAAGTCAGGTCTGGAGAGATGGCTCCTTAGTTAAGAGTGCTTACTTGCTGGGCAGTGGTGGCGCACACCTTTAATCCCAGCACTTTGGAGGCAGAGGCAGGCATTTCTGAGTTCAAGGCCAGCCTGGTCTACAGAGTGAGTTCCAGGACAGCCAGGGCTACACAGAGAAACCCTGTCTCATAAAAACCAAAAAAAAAAAAAAAAAAAAAGAGTGCTTACTCTTCTTACAGAGGACAAGAGTTTAGATTCCCAGCACCCACGTGAAGTGGCTCACAATTGCCTGTGACTCCAGCTCCAGGAGATCTGATGCTCTGTTCTTTTCTGTGCACATGTAAACATACATAAATAAACACACATACGTACACACACACACGCATTAAATAAATAAATAAATAAAAATAAAATCCTTTTAAAAATAGCCTAAAGCCTTCTTAGCTTCAAACCCAGAGGGTGTGGCCGTCTATCTAAGGGCACACCAGCCTCCAGTGATCAGTTTGGCTTTGGAACTCACTTCTCGTCACAAAGTGCCCATTATCTCAGCTCCATGGGCACGAGCATCCTATGTAAAGATGCACATCCCCCTGCCTCAGATTTAGAGAATATATTCTCAGGACCCTGGAAAATGCTGGAAGTTCACAATCAGCATCAGCCCTCCCACAGAGCCAGGTCTCACTGGGGCCGATTGCTTTACAGAGAGTGGATATCTGGGTCCCCACCCTCAGGCCGGTTCTGTGTCTTGGGGGCCTATGGTTTCTGATCTTTAGTGTTGGCTCAGGAGGGCCAGTGCCTGAAGCAGGAGACCTGTGCGTTGCTAGAGCCATGCCCTTAACCTAGTAAGCTGCTTTGGCTTTCTGATCTGACGGTGAGAATGCCAGGGTTAACCTGTGAGGCAGAGCCACAGAGTCACCTATTTCTTCAGCATTATTTGTCTTTTTGATCCCTATTTTTAAGTACTGGAGTGACCAAGGTGAATGAGACATATCCCCAAAGACTCCAAGGCCAGCAAAGAACACAAAGACCCACCTATGTGTGTCTCAGGGGAAAATGATCTTGGGAGGGGGTCAAAACACAGGTTTGAGGAGACTGTCTCTTGTGGCCAGTCCTTGAGTCTGTGGAGAGGGGTTGAGTGAAAACCAGAAGGTCGTGTGGACACATGTGTCTTTGGCCCTGACCCAGTACGCAAGGCTAACTGATCTTGGTTCTGTCCTCCTCACGGAGTTCAGGTGCACCTCCCGTCGCTGGTTTCCCCAGAGAGCCAGAAAGACCCAGCTCGAGTGGAGAAGGAAGAAAAGCAAGGGAAGGCAGAGGAAGGTACTCCCACTTCCAAGAGAGGCGAGCCGGCGAGGGTCAAGATCTTCGAAGGAGGGTAAGGCTCACGCTTTATTTGCAGTCTGCTTCCTGTGTGGAGACCTCCCGACACCTGCGCGCAGAGGTGGCCAGTGGCCCCTGGCTGTGGGGTGCCCAAGGTACCTGTAGTCCTCATGAGGCCCCCCTATACTGTGCCATTCCAAGGCCATCTGTTTTGCAAATGCCACCAGGGATCCTTGGTGAAGATCTGAAGGAGCTAAGGTCTTTCTCCAGCCCTGTGTCCACAGATCTTGTCCAGGGTCTCAGTCCAGCATTGACGTGACGTAGAGTCCCCAGCTCTGTGTCAGTCTGCACGACTGTTTCCTTCAGAGTGCACTGCCTCTGTCCCGCCCAGACCACCCTGCTCATCTCATTTCCCATGGTGCTGAAGAGTCGCTGAACACCCTTTACACTGTCTCTGCCTTACCCACTGGCAGGCCCAGGACTTATTATTTTTGCTACTCTGGGACACACCTCCATGTACCCCAGGCTCGAGAAGGGCACCTGGCTTCAGATGTACTTTGTGGAAGTTTTTTGTGCACTTTGTGTTCTGTGTGGCCACGTGTTTGTGAGCCAGTACCATGGTGTCTGTCTTGGGGTCCTGTGTCTGCGTCCCTGTTGATATCAGGGTGGTACCAATTCTCTACAGTTCTGATGACAGCAATCACCATGAGCCTCCAACAATATGGGCATCACTGGAGACTCTCACTCTCCAGCATCTGCAAGTGACTACCTCATGGGGACACACAGTGACAGTTGTGGGAGTCTCTGGAAAGTTGGCATTTTGTAGTGGCTAGAAGGGCTCTTGGGGACAGCAAGTGGTTTTGACAGGTGCAGGGGTCAGGAGATGGTTAACATCCCTAAAACACACCCACAATTTAAAAAAAAAAAAATTAAAAGAGCCTCTGACAAAAACAGGACCATAGGTTCTACTTGGGGACAGTGGCTTCCTGTGCCAGACATTTGGTTAGAGCGCCCTCGTGTGGCTATGTGCCCTCATGCCACCTGGGCCCAAGCTCCAGGCTTGGTAGCTATTCCCCTTCATCCTCCTCCTCTGTGAAGGGGATAGTAGTAGGCTTGTACCAATATCATAAGCCCCATGAGACCAAGGAAGAATATGGTTCCTACAAACTCATCACATGGACACCAGCCGGCCCTTCACCTGGGCCCAGATCTTTGTTTCCATCTGAAGCACCTCACTCTGCTCTTGGCTTTGGGGAATGTCATCCTCACACTTCCAGCTGGTCACATGGTATCAACACTCAGGTTCTTTCCATCCTCAGCTTGGCTGCCCCTCACTCCAACTCCAATCCAAGCTCTACTGTGCCTCCTACCCTTGCTTCTGGTGAACCTCTTCTTTCATGGAGTAGGTGCTACCCACTAGGAATATTTCCTAATATGAAAAGGGAGAGCATTTTGTGCTGATACCTATCTGAGGAAACTGCCACAGCATCTCATGAATGGGGCCAGGACTCACCAAGTCCTTGTCTCATCTGTCACCAAGGGTGTATCTATTCCAGGGTCCTGAACACATGCTTAGGGCCTGTCCACACTAACCGTTTCTTCTTAGCCTTCGTGCTTTCTTCTTTTTCTCTCTTTAACACTTAAAATATCTTGTTTCACAGCAGTACATGCTGGAAACGGGTCTGAAATGAGGCCTGCTCGAAGTCCAGCAAAAGCTGAGAGAAGAAGGCAGAGCAGCTCACTGTCTGCTGTAGTAGAGAGAATATCTTCTGTATTGTATGGATGCATCACCTGTCAATTAAAAAGCCTATAACTTAAGCAGGAAATAGAAGGTGGGACATTCAGGAGGCAGAAGGGATTATGGGATAGAGAAATGTGCAGGAGATTGGCTCAGGAAAATGTGAGGAGACAGACACATGGTACCTGAGCACAGTAACCCAGCTACGTGATAAAATGTAGGTTAAAATACATGGGTTATCTTAAGTCATGATTCTTGTCAGAGAAGAGCCTAGCTATATGGCCAAAGTACTTGTAAATATTTTGAGTCTGAGTCTTATTTCTGGGAGCATGGGGCTGAGAGGAAGAATTGGTACATAGCTTCTACAGTTTGCCAGCTGCTGCTAACACACCCTGCTTAGCCCTGGAGTCTTGTCCACTGACTACAGAGTTGTATAGTCTAAGACCTTGGGAGTGGGGAGGGACAATCCCAGTCATCTCTATTCCTGAGAGAACTTAAAACATTCAGTAGTAGCACTGGTGGGACTCTGGTCTGCTTCCCATGCATCTGTTAGTGGGTAGTTCTCCATGGTATCTGTGCAGGTGCAAACAGGGCCTGTCCACATGATGAGCTAAAAGCCAAGTGTAGAAAGATGGGTGCTCTGTGGGTCTAGCTTCCTCAAGTCTTTGGATCACCAGCCACATTCCTTGACCCTCAGTCTAGCAATTGAGCAATTAGTCAATCCATCATGGAGGCTAGACTTAATCTGTAGGTGCTTTGGGCTAGTGACTCAGTTCGTATCAAACTGTCATCCAGTTCTTACACTGCTTGTGGACCAAAGCAAGGTAACAATACAAAACCCTGTGCTGAGGTAGGGACCATCAGGGCTGAGAGGCCCACAGAAGCCATGGAGGGCTTCCCAGAGCTGCAGGGCCAGGCTGGGTGAGGTGGACAGGGTGGTTTGACAGCTGGTGTGTGAGGTAGGCTGGTCAGAGCTCTCCAGTGACCAAGACTCTTTGATTCTTGCCAAGATTGTCTCCCTTGCAGACATCATCCAACTATTTGGATTCAGATTTCTCATTACTCTTTCCACAATATCTGGGATGAGAGATGGGCCCTCACTCTGAGCTCCAGACCTTTTCTCTGGATGCCTATGGCATCTTTGTCTAGGACACTTACAGCTCCACAGACTCAGCACAGCTAAGCAAGGCCCGTGCTCCCCAGTCATGGTGTCTTAGTTACTTTTCTACTGCTGTAAAGAGACAGTGACTAAGGCAATTTATTAAAAACAAACAAACAAACAAACAAAACCAACCCTTTCATTGGAGATTTGTTTATGGTTTCAGAGAGTGAGTCCGTGACTGTCATGGCAGGGAGCACGGCAGCGGGCAGGAAGGCATGGTGCTGTAACAGTAGCTGAGAGCTCACAGCTATCTACAGGCAGTAGGGAGAGAGGGGGGAGGGAGAGAGGGGGAGGAAGGGAGGGAGGGAGGGAGAGCAAGAAAGAGCGATGACATACCTCCTTTAAAAAGGCCACACCTCCTAATTCTTCCTAAACAGTCCACTGACTAGGAACCAAATATTCAAATATGGGGTCATTCTCATTCAAACCACCACACACAGCATCTCCTCCAACCTTTGGACTTCAGATTCTGAAACCTTCACACTCAAACCTTAACATCGCCTCAGATACCTTCTCTCTGGATTCCATGCAGTCCCTAGATTCTGGTGTCTATGTGAAGTAGTCAAGGGCTCAAAATGGCTTCTCTCTTCGTTTATCTCTGCATCCTGCCCTCCACCCTCCAACGTCAGGACCACTGAGCATCTTTTCACATGGCTCTTCCTATGTAGCCCACTGTGGCTCTTACCTGGATAGTTTTAACTCAGCCTGGTAGTCTAACCTGCCCGGGTTCCTTCACCTTATGCTGCCTGTGGATCTACCTACCCTTTGTCAAATCCACCTGATCTTCAAAAGTGAGCACTAGCCCTGTCTGGTGAACCTCTGAGGTCCCTGCCCTGGCACACCAGAGATAGTTTCCATAATACTGTACAAAGTCTCTTTTTTACTTGGTCCTAGGGCAGTGCTTTTTCACACAGTGGACTACCCTGACTTCTCAGCCTAGTGTCCCCTCTCTGTGTTCCCTGCCACTTTCACACCTGAACAAAGTCTGCCTTTTCCAGGCAGCGTCTGGGAGTACCTAGGGGCACTGTGCTGGATTACACCCAGCACTCTGCATTTGCCTTAATTTTGAGGAAGGGCTCATTCTTTGAAACAGTGTTTGTGCACATACAGTTATATTGTTCCTTGAGTGGAATGACTACATTGTTCTAACTCAGGCACCTTTGCTTCAAGGGAAGCTGGGAACTCAGCCCTGGGGCTGGCATACAAGAAGCTCCTGAGACAGATAGAAAGTACCTGGCTGATGGCAGTGGTTGTCCATACCTTGTCCAGGTTAGATGTGTATGTTGGGGTCTGAGGAAGTGATAAAAGAAGCTAGTGAAGGCCAGGGAGCCAAGCTCCATTTAGGGGAGGCCCTCCAAGAGCTGGCCATGAGCAGGAACAGCCAGCCTCAGCTTGGAACTGAAATACAGGGAAGAGATGTCTCATTGTGAGCAAACTCCCTCCCTACTCCCTAAGGATAGAGGAGGGAGGCTCACAGACTCATCCCTTGGCCTATAGGCCTGTGTGAGAAGGACCCAGACGCTATGCTGAGGAAAGAACCTTTTGTTCCCAGAAGAACCCTGGCCCCATCCCTCTCAGCCTCACTTCATTCAAAAAGTACACCCAAGCTTGTTTCCACTTCACATCACTCCTTGGATAGCTAGGTTTTAATAGTTGTTTAAAAATGCATGCATACATGCATACATACATACATACATACATACATACATACTCACTCCCACGGTGGGACTGGAGATGGCTCAATGGTTAAGAGCATTCATTGCTCTTGCAGAGGACCCAGGTTCAGTTCTCAGCATCCATATGGTAGCTCACAATGACCTGTAAGTTCCAGGGGATCCAATACCTATCTTCTGGACTCTTCAGGCATTGAGCATGCATATGGTACATGTATTTACATGGACTTATATGTACACACAAAATAGAAGTAACTAAATTAGGACTGGAGAGATAGCTCAGCAGTTTAGAGCACCTACTGCTCTTACAGAAGACCTGAGTCCAATTCTTAGCACCCACATGGTAGCTCACAATTTTCTACCATCAAAAACCCCACTTCCAGGATATCTGATACCCTCTCCTGGGCAATAGGGGCACCAGACATACATGTAGACAAAACACTCATACACATAAAATAAAAATCTAAAAATAAAATAAATATAAAGGATAAAAAACTAACTTCCAGAGTGGTTGCCTCTGGCTCAGGTTCTCTCCCCTTCCCTTCCTACACAGTTCCATTCCAGATGACCTGGGGCCTCTCCTACAATGGCAGCTGCTTTGTCAAGGTCAGCAGTGACCTATGCTTTGCAGAGGTCAAGGGTCACTCGCTTCTAGTCTTTTTCTCACCTTCAACAGTGGGCACAGCTGACCCCTGTCTTCTCCTTGCTGTGAGCTAGGGAGTGAGATAGATGGCCTCTCATAGAGGACATGCCAGCTTTGTCTTATTTTTCTTGATGTCTTCAAATCTGATCATTCTGTCTCCACTGGGGAATGTGACATGAATTTTAGAGGAAACCAGTGGTTACCAAGGCAATGAAGACCATGGGATGCTGAGAATCCAAAGGAGCTTTTATTTTAGGTCATTGCTACCATTGCTATTATGAGCTAATGTTAAGCTTGCCGGCTGGGAGGGCAGTGTCAAGGGCAGTGGGATGGGATTCCTGGGACTCCTGACGAGAGAACAGGATGGCTGAAATGACGTGTGGCCGCCTTGAGCATGGCCCCAGTCACTGCTGCTCACATGCAGAACAGAGATAAACACGAGAACCAAGTTGGGAGAGTGGATGACTGGCCCTGGGGCAGTGGGGAGCTTGTAATTTGAGAGCCCAGTCCTTCCTTCATATGAGGGTATTCAGGGATGCATGGACAGTTGGTACTTGAGCCTGACTCTCAAAGGACAGGCCTGAACTGGAAATACACTTGTCGGTGTGCAGCTGCAGTTTGTGGCTCAGACTAGATAGGGTTACCTAGGGAGATGGAGAAGAGAGAAAGGAAACGGACACTCAGAATGGGGGCTGGATGCATCTGCACTGGAGAGAGTCACGGGTGATGAGAGGCAGGATACCCAGAGTCAAGTGGAGTCCGAGAAGCCAAAAGTTGGGGGCTCAGCTAAGCAGCACCCTGCCTAGAGACCCAGGGAGGTGGAGACAGGGAACTGTCTGCTGCACAGCCCTGTGGGGAGTGCTAGTGGCCATGATGGGAGCTGTTTCCAAGGCAATGGATTCCCTGTGGTCCAGGCAGAAATGAGGAATGGAGGCAGGGTATGTGAAGCCCCACTCTAAAAGGATGAACAGGGGAGGAGGCAACCAAGACAGAAGAGGAATGGAAGCTGGAGGGGCTGTGGGGGGATGAGCAGGACGTGTGTGTGCGTGTGTGTGTGTGTGTGTGTGTGAATGTTCACACAGCTGAAATGGTTGATACAAAGGAAAAGATGATGTTGGGGAGAGAGGAGAGTGAAGAAACAGCTCAAGAAAGGACAGAGGAGGACATTTCTCTGATGGTGACACACAGAGGGGAGGATGGTCCTCTGTCCTCTCCTCCTGTGATTTAAGTTAGGTTGGTTCTACACTGTCCCTCCTGGTGACTTGGGGAGCCGTTTTCTTGGGTTGGCTAAGTCTTCCTGGTCCACTCATTTCTTGACAACTCTAAGAATTGTATTACCAGTTTTCTCTCTCATTCTGCAGGTGAAAATCATAGGATTTGTATGCTGATAAGAAAGTGGGGGAGGAAGGGACAGGAGGGTAAGTTCCCCCACCATAACGGTCATGTTCATTAGCACTTCACTGAACCTGGAGTCACTTAGGAAGCACACTTCTGGATGTGCTGGTGAGGGTGTCCCAGGGGTGTTTAACAAAGGAGGGGTATAAGCGTGGGGTAGTACCAACCCGTGCAGCAGGAGCTCTGACTGAGAAAGGTCGGGTAGAGTCGAGGGATACCAGCCTCCATTTCTCTCTGCTCTGACTGCACAGACATGAGCAACTCCTCCATGATGGACGGTTTCCCTTCTCCTTCCTCTTTACATTGCTTCTTGTCAGGTACTTGGTCACAGGGACAACAAAAATCACTAATATATCCCTCATCTTTAGTGAATGACAGTCAGTGGACTGCTTTTCAAAAAAAAATTAGCCATGCCACTTCCTTCCAAAGAACTCTTCAGTGACTGCCATGGCTTCGCCTGTGCCCCAGGTCTGTGTGGAGACACATTCTAACCTTCCAAGGCTCAGAGGGGCGTATGAGAGCGTGCCACTGCTTATGGACTTCGGGGGTATCTCAGCACTCCCCGACACACAGGAGTGCTCAGGAGAAGTACCACTTCCTTCCCTTCCTCATGCCTGCCTTCCTGCCTTCTCTCCACCAGCTTGATTCCCACAGGTTCTTTCTGCGAGCTTAGCCAGAGGACGTATGGCCTTGTGTGGACAAACCTATCAAAGGGAGGGGAAATTCAGCTTGTTCTATAACTGTGTAAGCCACAGACAACAGGAACAAATCAACCAGGGACATGTGGCTCTGGGAACAGATGGAGGGTTGAGCATGGGTACCTGAATCTTCTTAGTTGTGCCTCCCTGACCTTTCCTGTCTTTGGGCCTCTTTGGGAACAAGAGCAGGACGTCTCAGCCTGTGGGTCCTGGAGCTGGAGATTCACAGGGTGGTATTCTTTCTGCAAGGGTCACTTTTCAAGATTGTAATTGAAAGAGGCAGGGATAAGGCTTGGGCCTGGAATGTGGGAACCTACCAGTGAGTTTGTACTCTGCCATTGTTAGCTCTGTGGACCTCTGTAATGCTGGGCTCTCGGGAGGCTGCGTTTCTCACTGGACAGTGATGATGGCCTGGAGGGGTGGATGTGCTGTGTGTTAGTCGTGATGGGACATGTGAGGCCTCTCCAGCCCCTGTTGCCAGTAAGCTGCCCGAGCTCTGAGACCCCCAGAGCTCCGTGCTAGAGACAAGGCTCAAAGGGAGCCTGCAGGAGAAGATATCTGAACCCCAGTCACCCTGTGGAGGAGCTGATGTTCTGAAGATCCAAGAACCACACAAGCCCTTCAGTAGGGTGCTCCTTCCCAAGCAAGAGCCTCTGGAAGGTGCCACAACCTGAAATGAGGTATCTTATAAAAGGGGCTCCAAGAATGAGGGTCTAGTTTGCTTGAAAACACATAACTGAGGAGACAAAGAAATATTAAGCCTCTTGGGGACTGGGATCACAGAGCCCCAAATCCTCCAAAAACTCACATCTCCCTAGCCTCTGGATCTACCTACTGATATGTCTTCCATGCTGTGCCCACCCAGGGCTCACAGGCAAAAGTCTTGTTGGTTATCCCTACTTATCTGTATAGACTGTCATGACTGTCATTCTTGATTGAAAGTACCTGAAAGCCAGGGCCAACCGCCTCTTTACCAGGTCTGGCCCCTTGGCCCTGTCTGCAGCGATAAAGCTTATCTTTTCATTTTGTGGCCTTGTAGATACCTTGAGGCCAAGATCAGAGTCCTGTGGCCTTTCACCAGCCCCAGGCTCAGGCTAGGACTGTTGGCATGCCACCAAAAGCTATCATAGGTGTATAGAGTAGAATCCTCTGTTAGCTGGAAGGCTCTATACCTGTAGAAGTCCCAACCCAGCAGGTCTGGGACTGGATGGCACATTAAACAACCCCCACCTGGCAAAACATCCATACCTGCTGTCATTCTTCAGAATCCTGATCAGAGAAGAAACTGAGATGTGTCCAGAGCAGATAGATGCAAACACCCCGCTGGCCTCACAGCTCAGCCACGCCCCACCCAGACCCCACCATTTAAAGCTTCATCAAGGTCTGTATTGGCAACTGAGTATTTTTAACAGACACATGGCCCAGCAGGCAGTGCCACCTGCCACCTTCTCCTCCCCTACAGACATCATGCCTTTTGTGAGCTTCCCTGGGGTTAGCCAGTTCACTGTGGCTGGATCTCCCCAAGCATGCGACTGCTGAGCACTGGCCCTGTACTTCACAGACAAAGGCTTCTCTTAGTTCCCGAGGCACCCTGTGTGAACATTTCCAGTCACATCTTCTCACTTGGCGTGATTGTACCCATGTTACCAGAGTTGACAAAAGATCATAATATGATCAGGAAGTTGAAAAGCCTTTATGTATCCAAAGTTGGAGAAGAAGCAAGAGTTTCACAGTTAAACCTGAATGGTGTGTGGAACCAACAACAGCACAAATACAAAGTAGCCTTTGTAGCATCTCTGCCTCAGAGGGTAACCCAGAGGCCATGGCAGCCATCCCTTTATTCAAGAGAATGACATAGCTCAGTGGAGAGAAAAGTCATGAACTTGAAAGGTTAGAAGTGTCTTCAGGTACTCAGCTGCATGGCCTCAGGGAAATGATCTTGAGCTATCTTAGTTCTAGGTTGGGTCTCTGTCTCATTGAATTCTAATTGACTTACAGGTTTTGTTTGGTTTGTTTTTTGGGCATACTTACACAGCCTTTAAGATCCTGACTGTGTAGGCAGGTGACTGGGTTCAGATTCTGACTCCATTAACTGTCAGTGTGAACTTGGGCAGGGTACTTGATGCTCTCCTCGGTGTGAGTGGGATGGGTAGAGCTCATAGCTCATCCACTGTCATGTGATCTGAACGAGCCAACATGTGAGCTTTTCAAAATAGCAGTTGGCACCCAGTAAAAGCTATATGAGTTCGCTGATATTTTCAGTTGGTCTCCCCCACCCCCCGCTTTCTGGATTTGTGGTTTTTCTCAGGAAACCTGCAAAATACAGCAATTTCATGCCACCTTTAGCAGATGGTAGCAGTCTCTGACCCTTCAGAGAGGCCATGTGTCCTGCCTTCCGTTTCTTGTAGTCCTCCATACACACATCCCCCATAGGCGCCCCCGCTACCTCTTCAGCACTTGAGCACAGCCTACCGCGGTTTGATCTTAGGCTGTGTAAGAAAATGCACACCCAATTGACAGCACTGTGATGGCTTGGATAAGCCAATCCACCAGCCCATTAGGTTCACAGTCACGGTCCCTCCCTCCTGATCTACCTGGCTTGTGCAATGGGGAGCATGGGCTTGTGACAGGGAGCTCTCTGCCTTACAGTGGCTTCTGGTGGCTGTATCTTTGTCATACACAGAGCCTGAGGCCATCTCATCCCACTGCCCCTCTCATGGAACCTGCAGAAGGACGATGTTCACACCCTTCTGGTGTGATCTGTGCCAAACACCTTTCAACTTAGCGGAAGCTCCAGGTCTTATTAACAACTCCAGAGAGCCTAGAGATACAAACCAAGGTGTCATACGCACTGAGTGTCCAGACAAGAGCTTCAGTGTCATCAGCCGAATACAGGAGGGAACTCACCTCAGTCTAAGACCTAGTGTGTCATATGCCACAGCACCAAAGTCAGAGCCAGCTCCCTGTCAGACGTCTCCACTCACAGCTGCCTTGTAGCTCTGAGCATAATGCCAGCCTCATTTTCTCTCTTCCCTCTTTAACTAGAGGAGTGAAGTCCTCCTGACTAGGGCCGGCCTGCCTGGGAGGCTTTGCTTTGGAGTCTCCAGGCTCAGAGCTACAGTGGAACTCAAAAATAGATGCCCAAGGCATACTTGGCAGCTGTGCCTGTATACACACAAACACACACATGCACAGAGAGAGAGAGAGAGAGAGAGAGAGAGAGAGAGAGAGAGAGAGAGA
>NW_021604579.1:1595127-1602476 GCF_004785775.1 Grammomys surdaster | reverse complement strand
AGAGAGAGAGAGAGAGAGAGAGAGAGAGAGAGAGAGAGAGAGAGAGAGAGAGAACCCACCCATTATTCCCCAAACACAGATCAAAGGACAAAGAGCTACTTCCTGTCCCCACAGGACTTGGGAGCTCCAGAGCTGGGGCTGCTGGGGCTGCTCTACTGAACCCCCACTGCCTGGCTCTAAATCTCACAGTCAGGGTGTCTGATCTTAGGATTCCCTGCAGCTAATATATTCTAAATTCCTAGAGTTGTCTTTTTCTTTAATAGAAACACCAAACTAGCTGGCACTCTGGCTAGTCAGGACTACAGTGGACAGGTGGACAGTAAGATTTTGAGAAGCTTCATGGGTCCTCAGAGTCATGGGTCACATACACCAAGCCAGCCAACAGTAGACTGTCTTGGAGTCACCTTTGAGTGGACAGAGGTCAGCCACTCCTCCCCCTTTATAAAGGGAAGCCTGCATGTCAGGCCTCCCAGAGAAAGCATCCAGTAGTGAGGAGGTGGCCAGCTCCAAGCAAGGCTACTCTTGCTTCTCTGCTTTCCAGCCCTGGCTCTCTGCAGCTGCCAACACCTGGACGTCTCTTCCCAGACTACAGTTTCAGGAAAGGCTGGGTGGATGACAGTGTTATTCTTCCCTGTTTGCAGCACAGCAGATCCCAGGTTTCGGTTTTACTGCTGTGAACAGACACCATGACCAAGGAAAGTCTTACAAGGACAACATTTAATTGGGGCTGGCCAACAGGTTCAGAGGTTCAGTCCAATATCATCAAGGCTGGAATATGGCAGTACTCAGGCGGGCATGGTGCAGGAAGAGCTGAGAGTTCAACATCTTGTTCTGAAGAAAAACAGAAGAAGACTTGCTTCCAGACACCTAGGATGAGGGTCTTAAAGTCCACACTCACAGTAACACACTTCCTCCAACAAGGCCACACCTAGTCCAACAAGGCCACACCTCCTAATAGTGCCACTCCCTGGGCCAAGCATATTCAGACCACCCGACGCTCAGCACCATCTAAGAGTGGGCAGCAGTTTGCACGGCAGCTGGTGCTCAGATCATCGCTGAGCAAGCTTGACCATGTCAGTTAAACTCTTTGGGCTTTGGCTTCCTTTTCTGTACAAGGACAGAGGACTGGGCAGGAAGATGGATGATGTTTAGTCTATAAAGTGTTTTGCATTCTCAAGGATTGAAGATGGACTGGTCCTAAGGGAGAGAAGTCACTAGCAAGTTCTAGTAAAATCCAAAGGTCAGACTCAAATCCTTCTAGCCTCTACTCTGTGTTTATATTCATTCTCATTAAAAAATTATATTATATGCATAACATAGACAGTTAAGACTGAGAGTTTGAGGCTTGCCTGGGCTATATAGTAAGACTACATAAGGCAGAAAACAGAAAGGGGAACCCTTTCTTTCTGTTTGTTGAGAGGAACCAGCCAAAGCAGGTACAGGGGCACAGCGTATATGGAGTAGGGGAAACAAAGTCTAACTAAACAAAAGTGTGCCGTGCTGAAGCTCATTACTTTGTATGCTAAGTTAAAATTCAATTTAAAAACCTGGAAGAAGCCTCTCTTCTGGGCTGGAGAGAAGGCTCAGAGGTTAAGAGCACTGTCTACTCTTCCAGAGGTCCTGAGTTTAATTCCCAGCAACCACATAGTGGCTCACAACCATCTGTAATGGGATCTGGCGCCCTCTTCTGGCCTGCAGGCAGACATGTTGGTAGAATGCTGTATACATAATAAATAAACAAATAAATAAATAAATAAATCTTTTTTAAAAAAAAACTAGAAGGAAATAAAGAAGGAAGGAAGGAAGGAAGGAAGGAAGGAAGGAAGGAAGGAAGGAAGGAGGGACGGGCATGTTCATTCACGCTTGTGCATGTTGGAGGAGCCCTCAGCCTTAGATGAAACTTGTGTTTGAGGGCTCATGGGGTGGGCAAATCAGTGCAGAGCCTGACCCCAGCATACCTGAACCAAAGCCCTGGCTACGGTTCTGACCTGTAACTAATGCGCATTTACTGAGCTCTTGCTGGGCATTAGGTACCATGCTAGACTCTGAGGATGCTCCAGCAAACATGGTTGACTGGTAGGAGGGGCCCGACTTAAACACAGTGGGTGCTGGGGTCAGGCAGGGGAAGGACCAGCCCACATTGACAGAAAGGTGTTCCACAAAGCTACAGTCTCAGCCTTCGAAGAGTTGAAGCAAGTCGTTGGGTTGAAACGTGTGTTCAACCAGAGCTGTCTCTTCAAAGTCCCTGAGCCTTCAGTGACCATCCTCAGGCCCTCCATAGCCTACAACTCTGCTGCCCTGCCCCTTTCTAAGCCTTCTCTCCTGGGCTTCCAAAGCTCAGCCCTGCCTTTGGTTCAAGTGTGCTGGGATCAGGTCGAACAGACATTTTTTCTGCACACCTCTCCCCTGGGCCTGCCATGGCATCCCTGAGTGGCCTTCCATTCTCTCACCCAGCCACCCTGCTCTTCAAAAATCTACAAAACTCTGCATCCATAGGTCCCAGCTGTGTGCTAGATGTTTCTGTGTATCTTTCTTATCTATATCTTACACACAGTTATTTAAATGAGGGCTCCGTTGCCTCACCCCCAGCCTGTGAATGGTCTCGAGAACAAGGCCAGTGGAAACTTAAGATGTCTGTTTCTCCCTTATCCTGACCCCTCCTCTATGCAGACAGCTGCCAAGGACTGTAGAGTTTCCTTCCAGAATACCTCCTATTTCCTGCCTTAGTATTTCCCCAGTCTAAGTGGATAGTTGCCTCTTGTTGAGATTTCGTTTATCTGCAATGCAACAAACAGAATCTTCAATCAGATCTGGAGACTTTAAACTGCCCAATGATCGATCTGCAGCCTACATGACCTGTGTGGTCTCCTTTCTTCTTGCCAACTTCCCATACCTTTTAACACACCTCTTCTTTGTCCTTGCTGAGACTCCTCCCTTCTGCTTGCCACCCTCCCTACCACGCCTAGCCATGTGCTGGCCAGTAGATGGCGCCCGGCTTCTATAGTACATGGTCAGGTGGTATAGGATGAAACCTCTCTGCAGAAACCCTCTGTTGGAGGAAGAAGTGGGGAGGCCAGCGACTGGTCGAGATGGACTGACTTTGAACCACTTCTGAGTTTCCATGAGCCCATGTAGGTGGAGGCCAGAATGACTGAGGGGCTGTGTGAGGAGCTGTGTGTGACGCGGAAGTGTCTCATGGACCCACTAAAAACCTCCACAGCCAACTGGAGGTTTGTAGCAGGTGACAGAGAGCCTACGGCACAAAGCCATCGTCATCACTGGGAAAGAGTGCCTGTCTCAACTTGCTTCCCTTGAAGACTGCATCCCAGGGGCACAAGGAAGACATGAGAACGAAGGCAAAATTCTCACCCCTGTATTTGTACATAGGGTACTCTGGGAGTGCCCCTTCGCTGCCCCCCAAGGCCTGCAGTTCTTTCTTTTAGACACAAGATATAGATTAGGAGGAAGGGGGAGAGAGAGAGGGAGAGGGAAAGGGAGAGGGAGAGGGAGAGGGAGAGGGAGAGGGAGAGGGAGAGGGAGAGGGAGAGGGAGAGGGGGGGAGAGAGGGAGAGAGAGGGAGAGAGAGAAGAGGAAGAAGAAGAGGAGGAGGAGGAGGAGTAAAGAAGGAAAGATAGATAGATAGATAGATGATAGATAGATTGGATAGATAAGAAGAATGGTAGGCAGATGGATAGATAGATGAGTGTGGAGTGTAACTGTATGGTGGGAGTGTGATAGTGGAAGTGTGTGCACTTGAAGAATGTGTGGCTGTGGGTATGAGTGTGAGGCTGACAAGGTGGGCAGTGTGTGACTGTGAGTGAATATGAGGGTGCCTATGGGTATTTGGGGTGTATGGTTGATGGTGTGATGGTGTGAATTGTGATTTCTGGTGAGAGAAGTGTGGTGCTGGCTGTAATGGCGTGGAGGTGCCTAGGAGTGTTTGGGGTGTATGACTGTGGGCACGAGGAGTGTGTGATTGCTTGTGTGAGGTGTGAGTGTATAGGCACAGGTGTGTGAGGAGTGTGTGGTTATGGGTGTGTAGGCATGACTTATGATATAAACCTCCAACTACTACCTGTAGCTCCCTATCTGAGAGCCCCTCTTCTGAGCTCACCCTGGTCACGTCTCTCAGTCTGAGCAGCCCCGAGTCCTAGGTGCTGTTGTCTCTCTGCCATCCTTTGACCTGCCCACTCCAGTGAGAGCAGATGATGAACTCTTGCTGAGGGCATTGGGGAGATAAGTCCTCATCTGTCTTGTAGTGGTCCATGGCTTCTTAGGTAGAATGCTACCTCCTGGATCTCCCAGAACTGTTTCTCCTGCTGTTCCTCATGCCTCCAATGTGGGATAAGAAAGAGATCTCAGAGGCCCTGGTTCAGTCTGTACCCAGGAAAGCAGTGGTGCCTCCTGTTCCTCCCTTACACGTGTCTGGGTGGCTTCCTGATCAGCCACCTTCTCCTTTGGGGGAGATAACTACATCAAGACTTTCTAGACCCACTAGCCATTGAATAATGACACAGAGTCTTTATTTATATTATAGCTTAGGCCTTTAGCTTGGGCTACCTCACAGCTAGTTCATCTAACATAATCCTGTAATCCTAGCCTACCCTACCCTAGTGTTTTACCCCTCCTTCAGTCCTGGTCACCTCCGTGTCCAGCTGGCAAATCCCCTACTCCTGATTTCATCTCCCAGAGACTCTTTCTCACTCTGAAAGTTCTGCCCTTCCCTTTTCTGCCTAGCTATTGGCCACCTGATCCTTATTAAGCCAATCAACAAGTGAGGAAGAGTGTTTGCAAAATTCTGAGGCCGGTAATGATCCATAAGAATAACAATACCCAAATCCAGCCAGTACTCACCTCTGAGGGCACAGCAATCAATAATCAAATATACCGAGACAACCTTCGCACAATGCACCCCAACAGATGGCAGCTTAGTGTGGGAAGGTGCAGGTTCTGGTCCTGCCTTTTCTGACTTGGTGCTCTTCGGTGAGTGTCTCACCCTCTTTGAACCTGTTTAGCTCTTCCTTGCGAGGCAATGGTGACTTACTTCAGGTGAAGGGCTTGATGAATGACAGCGGCTATTACTTTATGAGTTTCTCTCTCTCAGTGGCTCTGGTGGCCTCCAGTGGCTGTTCTCTGTGGCAGAGCCATGGCAGCAGCTGGCTATGGGAAAGCAGCCAGCAGCCAGCAGGGAATTTGCCACTTTCATGTCCTTTCTTTTCCTGCCTTGAAAAAATCGGCTCCTGTGGCTCTGGGGAAAGGGAAGACACCATCCCACATATCTGACACTGGGCTGCCGGAGTCCATGGTGGCTCCTCAGGGCAACTGAGTCTCTTCAGCTCTGTAGCCCTCTGTAGCACATTGTTCTCTCCAGTGTCCACACCTGGCTGGATGCAGCTAGTCTTCTGAAGTAGGACTCTGCCTGCCTCCTCGCCTTTTTTTTTTTTTCCTTCACATGACACCTGTTGCTCACAGGTACAAATCAAACGAAGAGTATATTTATGTGCGAGGCCGCGGCCGAGGGAAATATGTTTGTGAGGAATGTGGAATTCGCTGCAAGAAGCCCAGCATGCTGAAGAAACACATCCGCACCCACACTGACGTCCGGCCCTATGTGTGCAAGCACTGTCACTTTGCTTTTAAAACCAAAGGTAAGAGACAGTCAGCTGGGGCACCGCCCTGGCCATGGCAGGGATCCCCCCTGGGGGAGCTCCAGCACAGAGCCCTCTGCCCGAGGGGCTAAAGTATCCCCACATCCTGAACTCCCAACCACTTGGTACCCGTGGCAAAGCAGTGGCTCCAGACTGGTCAGTGATGCCCACAGCTGCCACAGTCACACAAGCCCCTGCCCATATTTTGCAGCCTCTAAGTTCACACTCAGTAGACACCATCACCCCTTCCTCTGCATGTCTTCCATGGATCTGATGACCTCTGGCATGCACACTTGTCAATCTCACTCTTGCACTAGGGAATCCATTCCACTTGGAACCACGTGACACACTTGCATGTTCACTTTTCTCTATTCCTCCTCACCACACCCAGCATTCTCTGATCCACCCGTCTTCTCTGCAGCGTTCAGCATAGTGTCCAGCTGCCACCTACTCCCACCTCTATCTTGAGAGCCTGTCGCTTCAGCTTCTAGCCTTACCCCACATCAGAGTCAGGGCAGGGTCTGGCAGCCATTTGTGAGAGGACGGACTGGCT
Source organism: Grammomys surdaster (assembly GCF_004785775.1). NCBI lineage: Eukaryota > Metazoa > Chordata > Mammalia > Rodentia > Muridae > Grammomys > Grammomys surdaster. Next base: position 1,596,275 of record NW_021604579.1, on the reverse strand, counting down.
GTTGAGTGTGTGCATCTCAGAGAGCAATGATGGGCAATGGTGGCCAGGGCCTGCTATAGTCCTGAGGCCCTGGTCGGACCGCCAAGCAAGGTTCTTGAATGGGGCTCTTCCCTTGCTGGGGGAGTCCTGTAGCTTGCTTGCAGAGAAAGATGGTGGGCCTTGCAAAGAAGCTAGGGATGAGCACCTCAGGTGGTTTTGCCTCTCACACTTTGTAGATGCCTGTGTTTGGACATGAGGATCCTGTCTTCTCTTCTGAGTTAACTAGTGGAGGAGCCACAGGGGGCTCCAGAGATAGAACTCAAGGCAGACTTTGGTTTTCCTCTTGTTCTTTCTTCTGAATCACAAGGGGCAGGGCTACAGCTGAGGACCAGAGGGAGCTGAGTCCTCTAGGCTCCTGTTGCCTTCTTCTCTTGCCACACTGGGTCAGGAGTTGCTGGTCATATTCCCAGGCCTGATGGCCTCTTTTCTGGCATGTTCCACCGCTCATTTCTTACCTGCTAGCGGACCCTGCTCTCTTCTGTCGTCTCACCATCATCTTCCAGCTGAGCATATAGTTTCCCACCATGATCTGGAAATGGATGGAGACACCCACCCTTCCATTTCCTTTTCCTGGTCCTCTTCCTTCGCATCTCAGAAACAGTGTCTCAAAAGGTGCTGAGAAGTCAGTTAGATGGAAGCCTGACCCAGAGCAGCCCAGCTTAGAACGTGTGGGTCCTCTGTCCTACGCCCCACCTCCAGTCTCTCCTCTTCTGGACTTTTGTGGAAGAGAGATTGGAATCACTGACTGGCAACATAAACAAGGAAGCCCTTAACTTTGAAAGTGGAAAACTTCTTGATTGGACCAGAAGAGATCCCGAAAGCCCAGCACCCTCTGTCCCAAGGACACAATGCCTTCATCTTCCTCTCTCCACTGGCTGAGGCGACCTCTGGATGACCACAGTGCTCTTCCAGGTATGCTGAGGAATTGCATTGTTCTGCCCTCAGCATAAAGAGTCCTGAGGAAGCCTCCCCTCTGAGCTACCCACAGTGCACGTGCATCTGGCCCCAGTCCCCTGAGAAACTCCCACTTAGCACCTTGGCCTCACTCGTTCTAGAAGGTCTGTTTGAGGGGGCAGTTTATCCTCTGGGAACTTTCCCTGGTCTGTCTG
>NW_021604579.1:1593694-1595027 GCF_004785775.1 Grammomys surdaster | reverse complement strand
GCCTGCCTATCTCTCTCTCTCTCTCTCTCTCTCTCTCTCTCTCTCTGCCTCTGAGCCACCCCAGAGATCCAGAGGGTCCTGAGAGTACATCCTGGGGACTGTGACCCTCACATTTCCAGAGGTACAGGGAGTACCTCTCTGCAAGAGACTGGGTTTTATTCTTGGCCAGGAGCAAGCTAAGCTCTTCCTCTGGGCTTCTGAGCCAGGGACAGGAAAAGTACGTCTGAACCATGGAATCTCATACTTCATAGCCAGCACAGAGCAGGCAGAGGTGATAAGACATGGGAAGAGAGATTCCCCTTAGGCGTGAAGGGGGGCCAGAGGCCAGAGCACCCGGCTTTCCTAGAGCCACGCCTCTGAAGCTCCGTCACCCATCAGTCCTAAGGATCTAAGCACCTCTTCTCCTCTCGGAATCTGTCTGTCTGCCTCCTAGCCAGGTCTTGCCCTTGAGTTCTGGTTCCAGCCAGGATGTAAGGGTGGGCCTGGCAGCCCTCAATCCCTTGTCTGCACCACCTGGCAACACCTGTGCCAGGAGACTCTTCTCGTCTGTCTCTGTCTGCCTGTTTGTGTCTTGTCTTTGTGTCTGTCACACACTGAGGTGGCAGTTTGGCCTCTGGGAACTCTTTGAGAAGGGTCTCAGTGCGTGGGGCAGGAGGAGGTAGCAGGCTAGCCCTAGGAGGGTGTCTTTCCTCTTTTTAGATTCTTCCTAGAGGCCACAGGGTGGCTGAGCCATGGACGAGCCCTTAACACTGATCACCTAGGAGATAGAAATGGTTGCTGTGGGCGGGTCCTTATTCAGCCCAGGGGACGAGGTGGTTGTCTGGTGCTCTTGCTAGAACCAGCTCCTCTTCCAGACAACTTGCTCTTCCAGCCACCCATCTATCCTCCACTTCAGATGCCAGGCTGGGTTGTCCATGGGGGCTGGGTTGACTGAGAAAACACTGGCTGGGCAAGCCTCCTCCATGTAGCTTCTACAGGATGTTTACAGGGGCAGGACAGGCCTTTGGGAGTTAGGCTCCCTCCTGCCTCTTCATCTAGAGCCACTGGGGTTCCTACTCGAGGGTGAGAGCATCCTGTGATGACCAGCCGCCCACCCCCATCCAGTATAGTGCCTGGCAGAGTCAGAGCCAGAGAGATCGCTCGCTGGTAGAGTGGTTGCTTACCATTCACAAGGCCCTGGGTTGCATCCCAGGCACAATATTAAATAAAAGAGATTGCCGTGGGGGGTGGGGTTGCTCTGGGCCAGCCATAGTTCACTCCCACGTGCTTTGTCTTAAGATCTACCCAGTGTTCCCACACGGTGGGTATTTAAAGAAACAGAAACTGGGACCCC
>NW_021604579.1:1547303-1593684 GCF_004785775.1 Grammomys surdaster | reverse complement strand
CCAGACCCCCCTCCACCAGGCCATCTAGCTACAAAACCACTACAAGGCCAGCCACATCAGAGGGTCCCAAGACCTGAGTCTAGCCAGAGCTTGACACTAGCCAACATTGTGGTTGTAGGCCAATTGTTTAGAGGAGCCCTACCAGTACCCAGGACAGCCAAGAATCTTGCCCAATGATGTCGTCAGCACCTGAGCCCAGAGTTAGGTCAGAAAGAAAGGGACTGAGCCTAGTGGGTTGAATGACATGGTCTGTGAAGTCTCACCCACCACTTTGCTTCTGGGGCGCATTTCTTGGGAGACTACAAACACTGCTCTCTGTGTCTAGCATGGTTGAATAGAAATCTCATAACTCCAGGTATAATGTATATGGCAAATGACACCAGTGTGAGCCACTCTCGTGTCCTCTGTGACTGAGGGATCCAAGGACTGGAACGTCAGGACAGTTGGGATCTCTGTCCCACAGCTCTCTTGTCTCACCTCCTGCCTAGTCAGACAGTGAACATGAAGGGCATGCGACTGACTCGGGAGCTCTCCATCTAGATGCAGGAGGGAGGCCCAAGCTGGGCAGGGCAGAGTGGGGTGATGCGTGGGAAGGGAAGGAGTTAGCTCCTCTCCGGTCTCGGTCACCATCTTCACCTCGGGAATCTCACTTGAGCTCCCCCAGAAGCCTCAGCGAAACAGACGTTTCTGAGCGGCAGTGACCCTTGTTCAGGCTATATCCATCTGTCTGTCCATTGTTCTTCCCATTAGTCCTGTCTCCTGTCCACTCATCTAACAGTGTCCCCTTCCCCCAACACACACACAGGTTTTCTTGCCCCCCCCCGTCTGTCTGTCCACCCATTCTCCTTTTCTCCTCTGGTCTGGCCCCCATACATTCCCACATGTGGACATCTATTCTTCCATTCATGTAGCCGCCCATCCTTCCATCTGCTTACACGCCAACTTCCACTCGTTCCGCTATTTATTTTTCTCCATGGTCCTCGCCTCCTCTGCCTGCCTGACATCAGCTTCTCCTCCAGTGCCCCGTCCATCCATCCATCCATCCATCATCTCGCTCCTGTCTTTCTCCCCGTGTCCCTTCATTCAGTTATGCATTCGTCCATCCCCTTGTCCCCCTGTGCACTCGTTTCCAGAGACTTCATCTTTCTATTCTCTCCCCTTCCATCCGTCCATTCAAACTTGGCAATTGAAAGCTCATGAGACAGTTACCTGACCCGGGAGCTTCCGACATGTTACAATGTCAGCCACCTGGAAATGCAGCAATCCTCAGAGCACAACCCAAAGGAACGTCATGTGGTGTCTGTCTGTGTTCTCTGGGGACAGGACAGGGAGCTTGGCCTCTCCTCCCTGAACCTGCTGTCCACACAGCTCATCACCCTGCAGCCTGCCACATGTGTGGCATGGAGAACCCAACACTGTTGCTGTTGTTGTTACCCTGGCCCCAGAAGCTATAGCTCCAACTCCTCAGCCTGTGGAACCAGGCCTACAACTTGGGGCAGCACCTCCGGGCTTCATAGAGCCTTGGACAACCCATTCCCAAAGCACTCTCTCTCTGCACTGTGCCCTAGTTCCAGAAAGGAGACTTTCCTGAGACAGTCCCAGCCTGGATCCCAGAGCCTGTGGGGCTCATGTCCCCTCCCTGCACACCTCACTGCTCCTGCAGGAAACCATGCCCTGCTTTCTCTGCCTAGACCCTAAGGTTTGGCCTTATGAGTGAGCTAATAGTGTACTAGGTCAGAAGGACTTCTCAGCCCCCAGCTACTATGTTAGTCATGAGAACCCCATGTCACTCCAGCTTTAAGATTGCAAATTATCTTATCCGAGTGTGCCACCAGCTTCCGGGCCCAAACATAACACAGAAGCAGGGGGGAAAAAAAAAGCTGTACCTGAGTGGTGTTTCAATTTCTCTGCTTTAGCCAGCATCTCCGGTTCTCAATGCACCCTGTCCCCACCCAGCCCGTGTCTTACCTTCCATAGCAGTTACAGTTGCATAGTGTGTCTGGACACTAGGGCACAGGATGCCGTGGCCCCTCTCCAGCCCTGGCACTTGTTACGGAGCTGTGGCCTGGCAGCTGCGTGTTGCCTCCATGTGCCCCGGTCCTCTCTGCCCTCTCCCTGCCACTAGGCCATGAGTCTGTTCTCATTTCTTTTCAGGAAATCTGACTAAGCACATGAAGTCGAAAGCCCATAGCAAAAAGTGCCAAGAGACGGGGGTGCTGGAGGAGCTGGAAGCCGAAGAAGGTACTGTGCCAACCTCCTCTCTCCCTAACTCCCTCTCCACTTTCCATCCCTCCCCCTTACCCCTGGCCTTCCCCCCTTTCCAGCCACCCTCATTTCTACGACGACTACTCCCCTTCCTCTCCCTCCCTCCTGCTCTCCCTCACTTCCATGCCCTCCCCCTTTCCACGCCCTCCCCTCTAGTTTGCTGAACAACTGGAAAGCGCAAATCTTAAATTCCTAAGATACTCCCCAGTGTCACACAGCCAGCCCGATATAACCTAGTGTTCCAGTGGAAGCCAGCACCGATGAGAGTTCAGGCAGTGCTTGCTGAACATGAGCCCATGAGTAACTACAGGCTCATTCTAAACACGTGCCCTGAGTTGTCTTAGTGGTACCTGGAAGCCTCTTCTGCTAGCAGCCTACCACATGTCCTATGGGGCTGTGAGTGTCACAGGCAAAGCTAGATCCCATAGGCCCATCCTTCCCAGCCCTGACACACCATTACAACCTGGCTATGGTCCTCCAGCATCAGAGGCAAGCTAGAGGCAGTCTGATAGCAGACAGGGCAGGGGACGGTGTAAGGAGGGAGGCCAGGCAGGAGTTCCAGAGGGGCTGTGGCAGATGGATGGGCAGGTCCTTCAGAGGTGACAGACCTTAGCTGCAAATTCTCTGAAGTCAGGATCAGGGCTTAGTGTAATAAGATGAGGAGAGAATATGGAGAGAAGAAAGGAGAAAGTTGTGGCTTTTATTTTCTGTTTGTGATGCAATCTAACAAGAATTAGATCGAGTTTCTTTTAACATTGAATAAACCAACGTTTACAACAATTCACTCAAAGCACTGTCTTCACAAACTATAATGTGAGGTCCCTATGTTGTCAAAATGCACGCCAGACCACTATAAGATGGTGTCCCATCGAGATCCCTGTAACATACCCATTTAAAGTCAAGGAAAAGTAAAGCCCAGACAGACATGGGGCCATGAAGGGCCATGAAAGGCAGGGGGCCAACTTGGCTGTCACCTGACCTCTATCGTTGAGTGTTATGGGGGTGATACATATGTCCTCCACCTGTGTGCAGAGAACTCCAGCAGGGGTGTGGGGATGTGATCCAGACCAGACACATGAGCACAGTTCAGGTGAGAAGTCTGATTCCAGATGTGTTCAGAAGCCGAGCCCATAGATGGTCCTGCTACATCACAGAGGGCAGAGGAGGAGAGGGGACTGGGCCAGGGATGGCTCCAAGCTTTGTAACCTAAGAGACTGGAAGGATGGAGTTGTTACTTCATGTGACAAGGCAGACCCAGGGACGGACATTAGAAATTGGTGCATCCTAAACATACAGTTGATAGTAGGAACTGCCCTGGAAAGCACCAAGCCAGGATGCCAGCAGCTCCTGGGGAGCATTGCTGGGGCGTAGGTTGTCAGCCACCGCCACCATGTGGCCAGTCTTAGAAACTGCACCCAGAAGGTTCTGTCCAGTGCCTTCCACTGGCTTTGATGGTAATAATGGCAGAAAAGCCCCATATGGAATATCAGGAAGGGGAGGTGCTGAGCAGGCAGGGGAATCCTTTAAATACCTGCAGGAGCCAGATGTGGAGAGCCTGAAGTAGTGTGGTCTAGAGAGGGCTTCCATCATCCCCACACAGGGAACTCATACCCGGGGCCTTCACTGTCTCCTCAGTAAAGAAGGGCTTTGGGGCCAGTCCTGATGGATGTCAAGAGATACTGGCCCTGACTCCCTCCTCAGTCAGGACCCTGCTTCAGCCTTCATCAGCAAATGCTAACAGTGCCACCCCGGCCATCTGCCTACAGGAGGGGAGAAGCAGATAGAGAAGATGGTAGCAAACACAAAAGGACATGAACTAGCCATCACCACACAGCAAGAAGATGGCGGGGAGGGGACTTGGGGCCACATCTGCTTCTCAAAGCATAATGTCATTTTGAACTGTAGTGTAATAGCACGAGGACTGTGAACCTTAGTTCTGACTCGGCCAGGAGATCGCTGGATGATCGTGGGCCATGCTGTGGCCTTCTCTATGCTTGGGTTTCACTGTGTGTGAGTGAGGACCAGGGCTGAGTAAGATCTGAGGGCTTCTGCCAAAGTCCTAGGTCAGCAAAATAAGTGCCTTGAGCTGATGTAAGGCTTTGCCCCTCCCCTACCCCCTGTCTGTTATATCTTCTCCCATTCCCATCACCCATTCCTCTCAAGGCCTTGTCTTCCTGCTTCCATCTGCCCAAAACCCTGCCTTTGGCCTCTTGACCCTCCCTCTGCCTGACAGCTCCTTCTCTGCCCACAATTTTCTGTGACATAAGGAATGTTCACATTATCCACTTTGGTACCTGACTGGTGAGGTGTTAGCATCACTGTTTCTGACCTTCCTGGGCATGGTGGAGAGACGAAGCCAGTACCCCAGGGTTCTGGGCCTACCTTTCCTGACCAGGAGAAAATATAATATTGATACCTGGGTGAGCGATAGGGCTGGTGGACACATTAGGCCACCTGGAACCAGCTCAAACTGGTCATGTCACAGCAGTCTAGTGATGGGCAACAGGGCACAAACTCCCCAGGTAATCCCCCAGAATGCAGAAGGCTGCCCATTTCAGTGATGCCTCATTCTACATTGCTGGTGGTGGCACAGCCTCAACCCCATAAGAAGCCAGACCTGGAAGCTGACATTCAGAGTACTGCACAGGGCAGGAATGGTAGAGGTAAGGCCTTCCCTGCAGACTGGGGCCAGTCTAACCCAGCTACTCACAGAGGCTAAACTCTGCCATCTGCCCAAAGCTGCTGAGTAGGCCAGCCTGGTCATGTTGGCATCTGGTTTGCATTTTAACTGACTGTGACTGTCTGCTGGGCCAGCCAGCCTGCCCTATCCCAGAGTGATCGATGCCATCAGTAATGAGATCATAGTGGTTGTAATTATTTGGGCCCTTGCTGTGCACCAGACCTGTATTATTTTTTTCTCTCAGAGAAGGCCATGCAGTGAGACATCCACTTAACAAAAGGAGAAACTGAGGCACAGCATTATAACTGGCTCATGGTGGAATGAATCCACACTGAGAAACCAGAAAACAGATGGTCTTGTTTGCTGCAGTGAAGCCCCGGGGCCTGCTTCTGCCTTACTTGGGCAGGTTACTTAATCCCCCTTATGTTGGTTTCCTTATCCACAGCGTGAAGGTAAGAATAGAACCACCAGTTTCCCAGTGATGCCAGGATTCTTTGAGGGCTACATGAATTCACGTACCTAAAGCCCTCAGAGCTGAACTTGTACACTGAGGCGTGAGGTCATTGTGCGCTATTATTTACAGAGTATTCTGCCTGCTATGTCACTTGGTCGTCTGCCATGTGGCACTATGCCTAGTTGGCAGGCAGTGAAACCGGGCTTAACCTGAAGCAGCTGTAATCTTGAGTCCCCTATGTTCTCCCCTCAGGAACCAGTGATGACCTGCTCCAGGACTCAGAGGGGCAAGAGGGCTCCGAGGCTGTGGAGGAGCACCAGTTTTCAGACCTGGAGGACTCTGACTCAGACTCAGACCTGGATGAAGATGAGGAAGAGGAGGAGGAGGAAGAGAGCCAGGAGGAGCTGTCCAGGCCGTCCTCAGAGGCAGCCCCACTCTGCCTGCCAGCCACACTACAGGAGGACTCCTCTCCCATTCAGGGCTCTCAGCCTCCAGATACCACTTCTGACAAGGTCCCACAAGGCAGCTCTGTCTCAGAAGCCACGCATTTGACAGCCAGCAGTTGTTCCACACCTAGCCGGGGTCCCCAAGGCCTTCCCTGGCTGGGACTGACCCCTTTGGAGACAGGCATGAGCTCAGCCCTGAGTCCCAGGGCCACATCCCCTAGGAGGCCGTGGTCCCCAAGCAAAGAAGCAGGCAGCCGCCCCTCACTTACTCGCAAACATTCACTCACCAAAAATGACTCATCTCCCCAGCGATGTTCACTGGCCCAAGAAGCTCAGGCCTTAGTCACAAGCACACCTGGTCCCCAGATGGGCCCAGGAAGGGACCTGGGTTCTCACCTCTGTGGGTCTCCAAAACCAGAGCTGTCCCATCTCACTCCCTACCCCATAGGAAGAGAAGTGCCCACTGGACTCAAGAGTGCCACAGACACAGGCACCCCCAGATATTCACCCACCAGGAGATGGTCTCTGGGTCAGGCCGAGTCACCGTCACAGACAGTGCTGCCAGGGAAGTGGGCCCTGACTGGGCCCTACAGCCCCTCAGCGGACAAGAGTGGCCTGGGCTTGGGGCCGGTTCCACGGGCTCTCCTCCAGCCCGTGCCTCTACCTCACACACTTCTCAGCAGAAGCCCTGAACCGTGCACCTCTGCATGGGTAAGTCCCTGCTGCGGCCCTCCTGGAGGTCAGGAGCTACCCATCCACACCCTCTGCGCCTCATGACCAGAGCCAGGCCGATATTCCTGGTCATGTAGCAAGCATTTCTTGGGTCCCGGCTGTGCCAACCAGTTTATTGCACTTCAAGGCACCCTCAGAAGCCCCAGACACGGCTCTGGTGCTCACGGGCTCTGGGTTCTAGCCCTAGTGGGCATTGTAGCCGTGGATGTGGATGTCAATACCCATGTAACCCCTCAGCCATCCTTCTCTGTCCACGTATGTCCTTGGAGCAGGTGACAGCTTTAACAAAATCATCAGCCGCATCTCCTCCATGAACACCACAGTCCACAAGCATCCCTGTGGAACCATGAGCATCATGGCTGAGAGCAGCCTGGCCTCTGTCACCACTGTGCCCTACCACACCACTGCCACTGCCCATTACCCTCCTTGACGTTCCATCATCTACACTGCCTCATCCTGGTGCCTTGCAGTGTCTGTACCACTACCACACTACCACTACCAGTGGCTGCCACTGCCCACGGCTGCCACTGCCCATGGCTGATACTGTCCCTGTAGATATTTCTTGCTCTGTGCTATCATGACCCCATACCATCTCTCCTGGAGGAACACTGACTGAAGCATCTTTCTTGCCCCATTGAACTTCCTGTAGTGGAAGGTTGAGATCCTTGTGCGGGAATTCATATGCAAGGGTGAAGTTAGGCCAAGACCATTTTAAGAAGGGGAGAGGCAGAAGAGCCACGGTAGACCAGGGTGACTACAGAGCCCCCATCCATACCCAGGAGCTGCCTCCTACAGATGTCAGCCAACATGTTTCTCTAAGTTGCCCAATAGGAAGTTCCCTAAGCACAGCAGTATGACTCCTGATTCTGGCCGTACTCACCAGCCTTACACTGTGATCTCAGGCCTCCCTGCCCTCTCTACCTCTAGCCCTCAGGTCTGCAGGTGCCTAGCATGTAATCCTTGCCTTCTCCCATTTTGTTTTCTGACTCCAGCAGAAGACTGAGTCCCGAAGTCCATCCGCTGGCCCTGCTCCTCTCTTCTCCCGACCATTCTCTGCCCCTCATGACGTCCATGGCCACCTCCCTAGCCGAAGTGATGAGAACCTCTTCAGCCACCTGCCTCTGCATTCTCAACACCTGAACCGCGCCCCCTGCCCCCTCATTCCCATCGGTGGGATCCAGATGGTACAGGCCCGGCCAGGAGCCCACCCTACCCTGCTGCCAGGACCCTGTGCAGCATGGGTCAGTGGCTTCTCAGGGGGCGGCAGTGACCTAACTGGGGCCCGAGAGGCCCAGGAACACAGCCGCTGGAGTCCCACAGAGAGCCCTTCAGCATCAGTGTCCCCTGTGGCCAAGGTCTCCAAGTTTACACTCTCTTCAGAACTGGAAGAGGAAAGGACCGGCAGAGGCCCAGGAAGACCTCCTGACTGGGAACCTCACAGGGCTGAAGCCCCTGCAGAACCCATGGGCACACACAGCCCCTGCTCCCCACAGCTGCCCCAAAGCCACCAGGTGGCACCATCCTGGAGGGGCCTCTTGGAATCACCACACACACTGGCCAACCTAAAGGCCTCAAGCTTCCCACCACTGGACCGCAGCAGCTCCATGGACTGCTTGGCAGAGACCCCCACTTACTCTTCACCCCGGAGCAGGAACCTCTCTGGAGAACCTAGGACCCGTCAAGGCTCCCCTGAGCTCTTAGGTAGGGGAGAGCTTAGGACACCTCTATTCCTGCCCAAGGATAGTGGTTCCCCAAACATCTAGCATCTACCGCTACTTCAGCGCCTGGCCTCCAGCATTCTGCAACAGACATTCCCAGTCAACCACCTGGAGTCATCTTACTCCCATGGTTACCCTCTCCCATCTGTCCATCTGTCCGTCTGTCCATGCGGCTTCTGCTCAGCCCCATCTGTTCTATTTTTCCACATATGCAGTTACCTGTGCCTTTTTCTAGACCTTTTGTTGCTTGAAAAAAAAAAAGAAACAAAACAAATCACACACATCCATAAACAAAACAAAACACATCCATGAGGAGCTCAAGGCTGTGAGTGTGCTCTGGGGACAAGGCTCCACCACCACATGCCATGGCAGCCATCCCCACCTCAAGGTCCAGGATAGGGTCTGTTGCACTGAGAGAGAAGAGGAAAGGAGGAGGAAAATATATAATTCAATTTGAAGGCAAGCACCCCTACAGACAGATGCCCAAGATCCCCACGTGGAATACACACAACTCGTAGCGGCCCCTCTCTGTCATCCCAGGGACCAGAACCCCAAAGCAGAAGGACACAAATAGAGGCAGGAGCCAACCCACCACTCTAGGAACAACAACAACAACAAAAAGCTACCTTTGCTACTATCTCAGCTCAGAATAGCAGCAGGGAAGAGAATCCTGCGGTGTGTGGAGGGGGCTCTCACTTCCCCTCCTATACCCCACCTCCCCCCAGGGCTAATAAAGGAGCCCGAGTTGCCATCTCCTTTCTCCTGTACACTGTAGGTCTCTGCCTCCTGGGCCTGGCCATAGGCTCGCTCCTTTTTTTTTTTTAAGAAATACCTGCAGGATGAAGGGACCAAGGCCAGACTAGGTGTGGTCCCAGTCTGGACCTGTTCTGAGCCTGGGGTTTAGATTCTGTTTCACCTCTATCTCTGAGGACATGTCACTCTTCCTTCATGGCTGGAAATGTGTGTGTATGTATACACATAGAGAGAAGCCAAAGATGGTGTTTGGTACTTTTTCCAGCCTCCTCAGATACTCCACTATTAACTTAGAGGATTTATAAATTGTCCCAAGTCCTCTGAATTTTTCTCAAGTTCCCAGGGCAAAACCAAAACAAAACAACCCAAGTTGAAATATGGAACTTGACCTGTTACATGCTTTATAAGAAAGAAAGAAAGAAAGAAAGAAAGAAAGAAAGAAAGAAAGAAAGAAAGAAAGAAAGAGAAAGAAAGAAAGTCCTCTGCAACACAGGCTCTATGGCTACCATTTCTAAGACCCTCCAGAAATAATTTTACCTTCTACAAGAGAGAGAGAGAGAGAGAGAGAGAGAGAGAGACAGAGTGCATCATGAGGAGGTCCCTCCTACAGCCTTGTCCCCAAATCACAAAGCCTGTTCTAGCCATGCTGGATACTGCTGTCACACTATACAAAGCAAGGACCTGTCCCTTGGCATCAGGCTGGGTGTGTAGCTGAAGGCTCATGGGAAGGCTTTGCTGCAAGGCTCTGGGCTGTCTGTACTAGGCCATCCCTGTCCCCCCAGCTCATGCCATACCTGCTCCTTGCTGGATGGGCAAATCAGCCACAGGCCCAATGCCCACCCCAGTCACCTGGTTTCCCTATGCCTGACTCAGTGCTTAAGATCCAAGTGTCAGTAGTACAGGGGCCTCCTGTTTTGTGTACTGTGCTTCAAGGTGGCATGGGTATCAGTCTGGGATGCTTGACTTGCACTTGCTCCAAGTCTCCTGCCCACCTGGGAGAAGCTGTCAAGACTAGGCTGGGGCACTGGAAGGAAGAGGGTAGAAGCCTGGATGCTGGTCAGCCCAAGCTGGAGGCTGCAGCTTCTCTCCCTTCCGCCTCTTAGCCCTAACCCACAGGCCCCACTGATGCTAAGGTCTGAGTTGGACAGGAAACATCGCCTCAAACCGGGCTTGACGGCTTTCTAAGCAAGAGCTTCTGGCCACAGACAGAAGGCTAGCTCCTGACCTTGGGATACCCACACCTCTCCACTTCACGCTATACCCAAATCTCTCTCTCTTTCTCTTTCTCTCTCCCCCACCCTCCCACCTTCCTTCCCCTTATCTCTCTCTTTCTCTCTCCTCCCTCTCTCCCACGCATCTCCCCTTCAGCAGCCTAGTGACAGACAAATGTGACCACAGAATAGCCCCCACAGTTACTGGGCACCCCGACTCAGGGAAATGGTTTGTAACAAAGGCTAGGAATTCGAGGCTTGCCTTTAGGTGACAGGGACAGAATACACAGAGTGAGTCTAGCCGTGGCTGGTGCCCTACACATGCCCAGAGGGTTGCAGTGGATGCCACCACCAGGCACAGCTCTGAGCTCCTCTTCCAAGCTCTCTCTCCACCCCCACCCCCACCCCAAGCACACGGCCCAGCCTACCCGAACCTTCTCCGCCCGGAGAAACCTCTCACTCCAGGAATGTGCTCTGGGCTCCTCGTCCACAACCGGCCACTTCTGACTTTGCAGTCTGCCTGTGACACTACTGTCGATGACAGTCTAGTTCAGACATCTGTGTGGGGCCTGCTGACACACACTGGAATAAGATGGCCTTGCTACAGACTGTCTCTGTTCCTCCTTACCTGTGACAGTTGGGGAGGTCTCAAGTCAAACCAGTCCTCTGTGGTAGTTCCAAGCCACTCATCCCTGAGGCCTGACCCCTAGATGCCCTTCCCTGGGCAACCTCACATCATTCTGAGTACTAACTTAACCCCTTCCACACCAAGGGCAGGCCCGCTTCTTCCCACCCCTGTCATAGCTGATACTCTGGTCCCAGCCACCAAGACCCTCCGGGGGTTCTGACAGGGATAGCTACCTATTTTTCTAGATACAAAGTCTCTGCCTGCCCCAGCGGGGAAACCTCTTAAAAGAAATAACTCCCAGTGTTGTCTGCCCCTACCTGGCCCAGGAAGAAGGAATATGTCCGAGCTGAAATCTCCTCCTAGCCCTTCTCTAGCTGACTCTTCCAGGTGAAGTCCTGGGAGACAGATCTGCTCTGCAATGTCTGCTGAGAAAGTTTCCAAAGTCAGTGCCGCCAAATTCGCTTCGGTATTGTGGTTCCTGTCTGCTTGCCATTTGAAAACTGCTTGGGCACTACTGACCACAGAATGTGGTGATCAAGAAGAAAAGGGACCATGCAGGCAAATGTAAGATACTCACACTCTGTAAGGAAATCTCTGCCTCTGGGTTTTTTTTTTTTTTTTTTTGGTTTTTGTTTTGTTTTTGAAAAGGTGTACGCATTCTGTACGTGAAATTGTCTGTAGAGAGTCTCCACGTTCTTCAATGGCAATACATTCCAAAACTCGTACTGTAGATATGTACAGCAACCGCACTGGAACGGGGTAGTTTTGCCTGTGGTTTTATTTAAACTCCAGTTTCTACACTTGTATCTTGCAGTTGTCAGTATGGTATTCATCAGTGCAAAAGAAAAACAAAACAAACAAAAAAAAACTCAAACAAAAACAAAAGAAAAAAAGAAAAAAATCTACACAGATCTAAAGCACAGTCTGTTATACAAAAAGAAAGACTCGCTCAGTATTGGTGTGTGTGACCCTTGTTGTAAATCCCATCTGTACTGTGAATGAGATGTTTTTACAAGTATAATAATTGCCTTTATTACAGCTTGGGCTGGGTGTTCAGCCTGAAGATATTTTTTAAAAAAACCATAGCACGTTGGAATAAATTTGAAATTCCCAACAGAGCCCTGTTGGCCTGGTTCATGGCTTTTCCTCCTCAATTTTAAATTTAGGTTTATGTATGTGTCTGTGTGCGTGTATGTTAAAAGTACAGGGTGCCCACAGAAGCCCGGAGAGGATATCAGATCCCCAGAGACTGGAGTTAAAGGCCTTTGTGAGCTGCCCAATGTGGATGCTGGGAATTGAACCTAGGTCCTCTGGAAGAACAGCAAATGCTCTTAACCACTGAGCCAGCCTCGCCATGGCTTTTCTTGAGGACTATAGAATATTAGGAGAACACTGGACCCCTGAGCATTCATTTCATTGCATAACCATCGGCACGTGAAAGGAGAATGTTTAGGTCACGGTCACATAGCCTGGGACTCCTTTTCCCTCACACCCAGGCCTGTCCATAAAAGCCTCAGTACATCACCATGGGAGAGAAGCCTGACTTCATCCCTAGGGTTACCACAGCAATGTTTTGCCTGGCTTTAAACAACAGGAATGGACTCCTCAACAGTTCTGGAACTCGGGAATCTGAAACCTGTGGCCATGCCGTCTCAAACATGCCCATTCTCATTCGTCTTTGGAGCTAAGTAGAATGGGGTCTGGTCAGTATTTGGGAGATATCTGAGGTCTGGATGTTGCTGAGTTTGTTCTTCTACTCTGAGAAGATGTCCTCGATTTCTGGTGGGTACAGACAAGTTGTGGTGTTCCTGGCTTTTAGACACACCCAATCTCTTGACTCCTCTACACTTCTATGCCCCCTTCTCAAAACATGCCCACCATTGAACCTAAGGGCCTACCTTAATCCAGGCTGCTCTCACCTCAAGACCCTTAATTACAACTGCTAAGACCCTTTTTCTAAACAAGGGAACTCAGAAATTCAGGAATTATCACACATGACCACCACTGAGAACCACTGTTGAATCAGCTATAGGACAGAACCTGAATCCAAATCTGACACAGCCACTGATGGCCTGTGTGAGCTTGGGAAGGTCAGCTAACCTCTCTGTGCCTGTTTGCTCATCTGTAAAATCAGAGGTGATGCTCCAACTCTGAGAGTCATTATGAAAATTTAAAAAGATGGTGCATGCGGGGGGGGCCACAGATACCTTGAACACAGTAGGTCCTCTGCAGCTTATTCAGATACTGGGATAGCCAGGATGGCAAAAAGAAAAAAAAAAAGTGGGTTCCCATCTTCTATATTCAACACAGTGCCAGCGAAGGCTGCCATTGGGTGCAGTGATAAGCAAGAGAGAGGGCCGACCTTCAGAGAGCTTCTGTCTGAGCTGGCTGTGGGCAGTCGCTTTGCCACAGGCTCACCTTCAGCAGTGGCAGAGAACAGAGGCTGTAAGTCTGCAAGGCATCAGAGTATCATGAAAGCTCTCCTAGAAAAGATCCAGCAACACCAAGGAAATGAAAACAGGCCAGTGATCAAGTGGACAGCCCTTGAGACAGCCCAGTTATCCAAGTGACAGCCCTTGGGACAGGCCAGTGAGCCAAGTGATGGCCCTTGGGACAGGCGCTAACCAGAAGTTCAGCTCTAAGGGCCTAAAGAGGTGGTTTTATTTGGGCAAAGAGGATTAATGACAACTTACAGAAAAGATGTACCAGCACCATCTCTGGCATGTGGTGGGCCCTTTGCAGACATAATGAGAGCTAGCTGGCAGAGGGTAGGGTGGGTGGGTGGGTACTGAAGAACCTTGGAGGCAAAGATGGAAAAAAATACTTTGTCCTAGACCTGGACACAGACAGCTGAGCAGTAGCAGGAAAGCTGTGGGGATGGCCTATTGATTATGGGGAGCAAATGTTGACCATTGTGGCTGGTGGAATAAGAGAGGCCTGGGGTGGGGGAAGGAGGCTTGGGAGTCCAGAAAAAGTGGGAGAAGTCAGCATGTCTTAGTGACAGCCACAAAGGGTGTTCTGTGAGGGGTTTTCTCAGGCAACTGAGTAGAATTGTCTGAGGAAGCTGTAGACTAAGAGGAGACCTGAGAAGACCTGAGGGGGTGTTGAGGGCAGTGAGAGAAAGTCCCCAGGAAAGAAGGAAGGTGTCTTACAAAACCAAAGAGCTGTGGTCACTGTCTGCTCTGCTGTTGATTCCTGTAATGGCAGTCAACAGCCAGACCATGTTCTCCCAAGCGTGGCTTCTGCCAGCCCACAGCAGAGAGTCACAGTGAGTGAAGAAAAGAGGAGGTGAAACTGTGGGCCATCAGGTGAGGACGGAGTTAGCCAGGTGGGTGGTGGGAGGGAGGATGTATTAGTTAGCTCTATAGTGTTGTGACAAACAGCACCATAGCCAAAGGCAACCTGGAGAGGAAAGGGAAGTCAAGGCAGGAACCCTGAGGCAAGAACTGAAGCAAAGACTGTGGAAGAGTGCTGCTTACTGCCTTGTTTCCCCACAACTGGCTCAGCCTGCTGGCTTATATCTCCTGCCCAATGCAAACACCACAGCAATGGCTAAGCCCTCCCACATCAGTACCTCACAGATTTGCCTGCAGGGCAAGCTAATGTAAGCATTTTCTTAATTGAGAGTCTCTCTCCCCACGTGACTAGCTTGTGTAGAGCTAAAAGAAAAAAAAAACTAACCAGGCAAAAGCCATGGTCACACAGTAGTTGTTTGAATGCAGAAAAGATGGGCTGTAGTCTGCCTTTAGCTGCTATTTCAGGATGAGACCTCAGTGAATGGAGCCTGTGGACCACAGATGCTGAAGAGGCAGAAGCCAGGATATGAGCTGGGTGTGTGAGTGTGTGTGTGTGTGTGTGTGTGTGTGTGTGTGTGTGTGTGTGTGTGCAGGCGGCAAGTGAGGATCTTCTCTAATGATGGCAGGGCTGAGGTGGAGATCAGGTCTGGAAGCCAGGGTATACCAGTCAGGACAGGCTCAGCAGTGCTGCTGGAACAAGCATGCCTGGCACCTGTGGCTGAAGGCAGCAAACGCCTCTTCCTTCCCTCACTGTACATTCAGTGGACATGTGCAGAGGAGTTCTGCTCAGCCCAGCGACTTGGCAGACCCAGACTGATGGCTGCCCTTCCTGTGTTCCCAGGATCCTCAGAAGCAGAGGAAAAGATAGTTCTGGCCTTGGCAACAAATATCCCATCATAAACAGTCTTTGTTATCAACTTGCCTGAATTTAGAATCACCTGGGAGATTGGTGTGGTACACATGGGGTGAGTCTATGAGATGTTTCCAAAGAACAGTCACAGAACAGGAATTCACTCTACATATGAGCACTATTCCATAGCCTAGACAGAGTAAAGGTAGGGGAAGATGAAGCTGGATGAAGATTGGCATCCCCTTTTATACTATCTTCTGGTCCATGATGTGACTGTCCAGCTATGCCTTTCCTGCCACGGTGGACTGAGCCCACCAACACCAGGAGCCAAAATAAACCTTTTGTCCCTTGACTGATGACAGATATTCCATCACCTAAACACAAGTAACTTAAACACATGCCCACCAGTCTCATTACAGGTAAGAACCAGCCACATAGCCAGGTCTTAGGGAGCTAGGAAACAACCTCTGGGCCATACAAGGTTAGGACTTTCCAGACCAAAGGAGCAGAGGTCTGGGATGGGACGGGATGAGATGGGACAGGGACAGTGGTGTCACTCTCAGAGGGGATGCTCTTTTACAGGAAGCTAGGGTAGGGGTCACCCCGAGGAAAGCGTGAGAAGCAGAGAGGGTATCCCATGTTGAAATCATAATGTGCAAGAATGTGGAATGCCAATGGAGCCCAGGAGGATACCCTAAGGGAAGGAAAGGAAACCGGGGGGTCGGGGGGGAGGTGAATAGAGACAGCAGGGAAGAAGAGCCCTGCCCAGAAGAGGATGCAACAGGCTCTGTGTCTAGAGTTTTGCAAACTCAGCCTGTAGTGCTGACAACTGCCCAGCATGGTGAGTTCAGGTGCCATTCTTAGACAACAGTCAAAGGTGGCGACAGTAAGACCAACACTCATCCAAGGAGAGTGGCACGTGGATGTCATCCCAACTCTTGTAAGGCCTAGGCAGGAAGATCTCAAGTCAGAAGTCAGCCTGGGCTACAGGGAGGGCCTCTTGCTATGGCTGACTCGGGTGCAGCCTTTCAAGGAAGCCAAGCCCCCCCCCCCACCTTATCCTCCAGCCCCTCTCTGGCTCTGGGGGAGTGCTAGGCATTAGGCTACACAGCTGCCTCTGTTTGGAGTCCAGTTGCAGCTCTCTCCAGGATGCTCTGTGAATTTCACATCAGTTGCTGTCATCTCCTGCCTGTTACTGGCTCAGTGCCAAGCCAGACAGACACTTCCATGCTGCTGGCTTCCAGGTCTTTTGTACAGGTCAAGAGCTGGACCCCTTTGAGAAGAGAATGGGTCAGATTGTGTATTTATTACAGGTGAAGACAGTGCCTAAGATCACATTCTCACAAGTAGTAGGGCCACAGTCCTGTCACGTCTGTTCCAGCATCTCCAGAGAGCAATGGCTGACATCTTGGCCAAGCTCTGCTGGTATCCATCCAGAGGGGTTGAAGTCCACAGGACTGGAAGATCTTACTGTCATTCCAAGGATTATTCCCATCCTGGGATCAGGGCTAAAGTGTTTGGGGGACAGGCCATTGCAGGCGGAATAGCTTCGGGAAGATGGTAGTTCACAGGGGCAAGAGGTTGAAGATGCTGCAGCCTGGGCCTTCATTGTGTAGAGCTCACCATCGGTGATGACCTGAAGCCCTGGGAGAAGAACATTTATGACACTGTTATCTTTTACATGATAGGGAGCCTGAGCTCTGGTACACAATCTCCGTATTGTGAAGCCTCTCTAACCCTGGGATCCCTCTTGGGCTGGGGTACTCAAATATCCTGTACTCCTATCACGAACGACCTCATCCACTTTAGGAAGATACGAGTACCAATTGTCCTCTTCCTGATGACAAAATGGAGGTCCAGAGCCAGGAAGAGCTTGGCCTGAGGCCAGGACTAGGAGTCCCATATTCTGCACAGATCCACATGTACCACCCCACCCTACCCCAGTCCCAAGTGCTACTACCCAGCTCTTCTGCCCAGCTCTGCCTTTTTAGGAAAGGAAAAGAGCAGCCCTGGTGGCAGGCAGGCGGGCAGGCAGGCAGGCATGCTAATCCACCAGCTCCCGGCAGCTCTGGTTACCGGTGGTTTGGGGCCCGGGCAGCCCTGGCTGGGAGTGCCAGCTCAGCCAATGGGTGCCGCCGCTGAGCTACTTTGGCAGAGCCATACAAGGCCTGGTTGCAACCCAGTCCTGATCAGGCACAGGGCAGCTCCAGTATGCTAGCACCCACCCCACCCCTGAGCCTGCCAGCCCGGCACGTCCTCCGATTCTACCTAATCCAGCCTGGGAGCAGGCAGACATTCAGTGCACGTGCACCCAGCCTAGGTCTCTCCGAGGTCAAGGATGAGGCACCATCAGAGCAGAGACAGAGTCAGGGAAGAAGCTTAGTTGATCATGGGGACACCCCTCAGTCCCTAATGAGGTCGGAGTGATGTGGGCCAAGACCTGGGTCGGGCTGCATCATCTCTGACGAGAGTGTCCACTATCACCCCTTTGACCTCACTACTGCCTGGTCCCCTCTGCTTTTGGAATGGACCGCTGCAAAATCTGTGCCCTTCATACCTTGTAGTGTGTTCCCAGCATTTCATTCATCCTAAGACTACATGTTCCTCTAAGAATCAGGGATGCCCGTAACTGCCTACATGTTGTGAGACATGCATCCACAATACATACATATCCTTCCCTTGGGGACCTGTGTGCATCCATTGTCACTGCTGTGAACCTGAGGCTAGCAAGGTGTAAGCAGGTCAAACTGACAGTCCCTTCTCAGCATATCCCCGCCCACCAATCCATTCCGAACGCCTCTGAGTTGGTGCTTACAAGCTGTGTGGGAAGAGGGGTTGAGATGGCCCAGTTGGTAAATCTCCTGCCACGTAAGCATGGGCACCTGAGTTTGGATCCCCAGCATCTGTGTAAGAAGCCAGGCATGGCAGAGTATGCTTGTAATTCCAGCACTGGGAAGACAGAGGGTTCCTGGGGCTTCTAGCCCGCTGTTCTCTAGCTGGGTGATGGATTCTAAGACTTTACCTCAAAAAATAAAGTGAACAGGAATAGAGGAAGACACGTGATGTCAGCCTCTGGCCTCCATGTGCATGTGTGTGGACATGTGCATGCACATATGTGCACACATAGAGACATACACACATAAACCCATGCATACATGTGCATACACATATGTGCACATATACAGAGACATATATACACATAAACCATGCATAAACCACGAGAGTGCTCACACACATGTGGACACACACACACAGAAGATTATTTGTGGAAGCTGGAAAGCACAACATTGACAATCAGGAAAAGTAAGTCGCAGAGCAGAGTGGCTCTTTACCCAAGACCAGCGTGTAGCACTCAACCTTGTAGCATGTACCCTAGACCTCTGTACCCTCAAATCTCCTCTGAATTCAGGTCCTAGAGGGAAGCAGTCTGGTCACATGTAGACCAGTGTGAAGGCAGGATTGAAAGCTATTACCTAGTTCCTGAATGGGGTAGGACCCCTGCACCAACATTACCTAGGCCATTGACATGGCCGCATCCATGACCATCCATTTTTGAGCATCCCTGAGCAGGGCAGACAATGAGATTTATCACAGAAGGCACATAAGCATCCTTATAAGTCCTACATGGCTAAGCTATGCCCAGGGCCAAAACTGTGGTACTATGAAGGACCACTGACAGGTGAGAAAAACATGCTGGCACGGGGTGGGGGTGGCAGGCCTGCCTGGCATTGGGCTCTGTTTGCTCACCCAAGAAAAGAGGAGATAAATATAGTCACAGGATTACTCAGACATAGCCTGGGAAAACCGGCTCCTGAGCCTTGACTTCGGCCCTGTCCCAGCCTCACCCTCAGCTGCCTGCCTATTTTGTGCCAACTGCCAAGCCTGCTCCGCCTCCTTTTAGGACTCCCTACCTGGCAACTTTGGGGACAGCCCTTCCTATCTGCTCTCTCTGGGTATGGAGTTGAGTCTTTCTAGCTGGGAGCAGCAGAGCCCTGTGTGAGGTTAAGTCACAGGCCCAGGATCCATTCTAGCATAGACTCAGTTTCCCCTTCAGTGGGGTAGGTGACCAGTGCAACCACCCCTCAGTTTTCCTCGATTGCATGTAGGATGGAATGGGAGACCACTCAATCGTGAGGAATGAGGCTGCGGTATCCTGAATGAGAAGGTGCCAGTCACAGCCATGTGCATAGGGGCTATGTCCTCAGACCACAGAGCCAAGACACAGAAAGTACAATCCCACCTGCGCCACTTCTCAACTGTGAGACTTTGGGAAACCTCTTTGACCTCTGTGTGCCTCAGTTTCCTCACATCTAAAATGAGAAGAGGCTATTAATAATAATTACATATTATTACATAATATAATAAATATTACATAGTAGAATAATAACTTAATAATCACGTGGGTTATTAGAGGTTCAATGTTACTACATGCAAAAAACACCTTACTGCAAGGCCCGGCAAACTGTTCCGTGCAAACCGTTACGTGCTTATCTATTTCCCAGTCAGGACAAGTGGGGCTGTGAGACCCTCGCCTTCTCTGGTCACTGCACGAGCCTGGCTGCACAGTACATGGGTCTTACTGTCTCGGCCCTTGCAGTCCCTCCTCTCCATCCTGACTGGCAGCCTCTAGAATCAGGCAGATAGAGCTTTGGCCCCAAACTCTACCACTTACAGGCCAGGTGAGCATGGGCACCAAACTTGCCCTCTCGGGGCCTTGAAGAGAAGGAACTTTCTCCACTTTTCTATGTTCCAGGACTGATGTAAGGGTTGAAGCTGAGAAGGGAACATGTAGTCAGGGTCTAGCCCAACTAGGCAAATGATTTTTCCATGTTTGACCTCATCCTGATCTGCTTCTCTCTTGCTGTAGCTCCCCCCAGGGGCTATGAGCTGAACCTCAGAGAGGCCATTGCTGGGCACACAATCCCCCACATGCAAGGGCCCTTTGGTGCAGGAGGCATGCATGCACCTGGTGCACAAGCAAAGACTCCCATTCTCAGGCCGCTAGGATGCTGCAGAGTAGACTCTCCAACTACCTCCAAGTGAACTCATGGCTATCCACACAGTGTCCATGTTGGTTGTGTGATTTCCCACCCTGCACACACATGGACATACAGGAGCACAGCCATACATGGGCACAGAGACACAGGTGCCAGCAGGTGTGTCCCCACACATCTTAGCCAGACTCACGGATGTCCTAGCCAGGCCCAGCCCCAAGGTGGCCGTCTTCATGTCAGAGGAATGCAGACATCTGGGGATGCACTGCCAGCGGACGTGAGGGAGAGGCCGAGGGGAAACCACATGGGCAGGAATCCAGGCAGGAGTGCCAGGATAAGGCGGGGCTCTCAAGTGCTAGGAATTGTGCAGGGGGTGGGGCACGTGCAGACACTTGCTCTAGTCTCACCTGTCACCCCGTGTCCTTAGAGCTTCTAGGTCTTGGAGTTCATAGGGGCTCAGAGATCATAAGCCCCCATAAGCCCCCACTTGAAGCAGATTACAGAATCCCTTTGACTGAGTGTGCCATGTGGCAAAGCCCTAGCTCCATCTCTGGGTTGCAGTGGCTAGGTCTGAGCAGAAACAGGATATGCCATGTCCTTACCTGGGAACTAGATGAGCTATGAGCACAGGGGTCTGCAGGAGGATTGTCGTTAGTACAACATTGCGTGTCGAGGGTGATGGTGGTATGAGGTCACTAGAACCCTGGTATAGGCTAAGGCCAGAGGTTAGTACTGAGCCAGTAGCTACTTGGTATCAGGACTTTTGTGTCTGAAAATTCCCACAGTGCTCACAAAAGGGAGCACCCTACTCCCCATAAATGGACACATAATTTGAGGGCAGAGATGCATGGGCCAGTAAAGCTGCAGAGACCCCAGAACAGGCTTCCCCTGGGTACCTCACATTAAGCCATTGCACTGGCGGGCTCTGCCTGTGGACACAGCTCACACCCTGAGAGGTTTGCGAGTGAGGCCTCAGTACGGTTGACAGGAGGAAGACGCTGTCCTAAATGCAGGGACCTCAGGCTACAAGGAGAATAGGGGCCTCCTACAACTTGTGTGGCACCACCCTTCCTAGGATGGACCTAGGTATAAGACCATCCATGAGGAGAAGCCGGACTGAGAGACAGCCAGGGCTTCGGCTACTTTGGCCAGTACTCATCACTGGAAGTTCATTTGAGGATAGATGAGGACCAAACTGCAGTACCAAAGTAGGAGGAAGGATAGGAAGGCTGTGACGAGGGAGAGGAGATAAGGAGCAAGGTTAGGGATGTAGCTCGGTTAGTAGAGTGCTTGCCTGCCATGAGCAAGGCCCTGGGTTCAATTCCTAACACCACACTAATCAAGAGTGAAGGGTGATACATGCCTATAATCCCAGCAGCCAGGAGGTAGAAACAGAAGGCTCACAGGTGAGCTTTGGCTATATAGCTTGAGACCAGCTTGAGACCATGTCTATAAATTAATTAATTAACTTGATGCATAAAAAAAAACAGAACAACCTAGGTTTGTAAATTTGAGACCAGCCTGGGCTAATAAGATACTGGATACTGAACACACACACACACACACACACACACACACACACACACACACCACCCCACAGTAGGCTAGGCACTAAGGTGAACAAAGTTACTTCTGTTTCCTCCTACAGAACTTAGTCTGAGGGAAACAGAAAGCAATTTCAGAATTCATTCCAGGATGTTGGAACAGCCCTAAGTTAGAGCTTTGAGGGTCCTAGCTGGTGAGGTCCCTGTGAAGACCTGCTCAACTACAGAGTCCCTGACCTAGCACCTACAAAGATGATCTCCTGCAAAAGCCAGCTTTAGGGAAGTATGTCGTGGTGTCAGTGGGCACGGGCTGGGTGAGAAGAGCAGGTGTGCACAGGAGAAAAGTCCTATCCAGAAAGCCTTCCCCAAAGCCCAGTGCCACGCTGCCTGTCCCCTGCAATGCTTGCAACTCACACACTAGACCATCTGGTGTCTGCCCTCAACGATGCAGAGATGGGTAAGGCAAAAATTCTCTATGTAAAACTGAAGCAAGTGATGATGTACTCAGGGCTGCAGGGACCATGACCCATGCATCACTGCTCTGAATGGGAACACTCCCCCCAACCCCCCTCCACTGGAGCCTCAGAACTCCCACTCCATTTGCCAGAGTTGAAATGTGGGCAGTATGCATCAGCTTGAAGAGTCCCTGGGTCATTCCAGGCCAAAGGGTCCACATCCAACTGAAAGTTGGAGCCCAGATTGCCGTGGGTTGCTAACTGCTGTATCTGAACCCGTGTGGTCTAGGCTTCCTGTCTCTGAGCCTCGATAGCCACAGACCACAGTGTCTGCCACTCCAAATTGATCTGTCATCAGATGACACTGCGTTTAGAAAGACCCAGTCATGACCTAGTACACCAAAGACCTTCTGTGTGGCCATCAGTAGGTCACAAACTTCTCAAGTCCCTGAACCCCTTACCTAATACAGGAACGGGGGCAGGGCAAAATAGCCAGGTCACACCATTTGCCTGCAAGACAAGCCCAGGCCCAGGGAAGGAAACCATCAGCCAAGCTGAAGGCAGGGCTAGGGAAGGCCTCATCCCTGCTTCCTTCTACATCAGCCTCCATGTGTGTTCTACAGGCCCCAGATCACCTCCACTGGGCCACTGGAGGGCTCAGTCCATCTGACTGTCCCATGAGGCAGGGATGGAGGTCAGGGGGAAGCGGCTTCTAGGTGATTCATACAGAGACTTGCGTTGTCTGCACCATTTAGGGACTAGATACCACAAGGCCTCCCGGGGGGCTGGGCCTGAGGGGCCCTCAGAGGCTCCAGCTCCAGGCGGCGGCCCCGATCCGGGCGCACGCGGCTGCGGTGCAACCGCGCGGTGATGTCAGGCCCACCGCGCCCGGGCCCCGGCACGTTCGTCTGCTGGCAAGCCGGGGAACAAAGCGTCCTCCGCATTCCTGCGCGCTGACTCACCGGCTGTCACGTAGCGCGCCGCCGCGCGGCTTTGCCCAAAATTGGTGGCAAGGCGAGGGCGGGCCGAGCACCACAGCAGCCACCTACTCGCAAAGCCATGCGCGCTGGATCGCTTCGCGCCCCCCCCCCCCCGCACGAGGTTTCCCAACGCGCACATCGGAGGGAAACGACAGCGTGGGCCCTGTGGCCCGGGATGCGAGGGTGACAGCAGGTGAGCCTCTGCAGGAGGCCCTGCTTCTCATGAAGCCTCGGTTTCTCTATGTGACCAATGGAGATAAGCCCCTGGACAAGGTTGCAAGGACCTGGCTTTTCTCCCTAACATAATACCGTCAGAGGACACTGAGGCTGGGATTGGAGCCCTGGTTGTAAGGGTTGAAGCCAAGCATATGTCCCCTGGAGCATGAAGCGGGCTCCCTCTCTCTTTACAGAGGTTGAAGCAGGTTGGAGGATCCCAAGAATATTCCACCTGTTCTGGTCGCTGCCTCATAGCTGCCAGCCTCAGGGCGCCCTCCAGAGGCTATGGGAAAGTTGCACTGGAGGACGAAACAAACCTTGGTCCTCTGAGATACATGGTCCTACACTGAACCACAGGGAGAAACTGTGTTAAGCTCGCTTCTCTTTCTAGGCAGGGGGCAGAAGCATGGGACTTGGAGCAGTCAGGACAGTAAGAGCTGGAAAATGAGGCCTTAGGATTTTGAGTTTGGAGCTAGCCTGGGCTATCTTTCAAAACATAGAGAGGGGATCAAGCATTTGGTTCTGCAAGATCTGACCGTATAAGTAGCAGAACACAAGTTTGACCCCAGAACCCACATGAAAAGGCAGATGTGGTGGCATGCGACTATAATCCAGTCACTGTTGCATCAAGATTGGAGGCAAAAAACCAGAAAATTGACAGGAAGCTTGAGGGCCAACTGGTCTGAGTACACAAAACAGGAGCGCAACCAGCTGTAGTTCACATGTGCCCAAATTCATTCATAGATAGATAGATAGATAGATAGATAGATAGATAGATAGATAGATAGACAGACAAATAGAGATTCCCCTGCCCTGAGCCTGAGATCATCATAGGAAGTAGCCTGGGCTATTTGTCTCAGACTCTGTGGTCATCCACCCAGAAGGAAATGCCTCACCTCCTCAGAGCTAGACTGGATTGGAATCCTCTGGCCTGTGTCCCCCCTAGCCACAGACTCAAGTCCCTGCCCTCCCTCCTTCAGCTTTTTTCTCCAACTTGATTGCAGGAAAGATAAGTTCTTGGCTTGATGTTCAAGATTCTGGTAGCCTGCTCTCTCTCCACAAACGCCATGAGCTATCCCCTCTCCCAGGACCCACATGCTCACTGCTCAGACTTTGTGGCCCTGTTCAACTGTCTCTCCTAAATAAAAAAAAAAAAGGTCCAAGAGTTCCCAGATGGAGGCACTGCCCAGCCCTCTGAGCCTCTGACTCCTGATGCACTTTCTGTCGGCCAATACAGACACATCACCCAGCTCTTTGTCTTAGGCAAGTACTGATATCCTGGGGTCTCTCTCCCCAAATCCCAGAGACCACAGGTCAAGCACAGAGTGGGCTCTGTTTGTTTACTGCACCGCAGACAGGAGCACAGCCTCAGGGCCAGAGAGCCTTCGCTGCTGTTTCTGGCTGTGTTGACCCTAGCAGCCACAGCCTCTATGAACCTCATTCCCAGGCCACACCCTGTCCACTTCCTGAGGCTATGTGGAAGATCAAATGAATGAAGACAAGGAGAGTGCTTGGCACGTGGGCACAAATCCACACACAGCTGTCATTATCACCAAGTCATTATTCTGGACCTCCCTTGTGCCCGAGGCCTAGGTTTCAAGGCTGGGCATTGAGTGGGTGATGAACTCAGAAGCAGTCTCAGCCCCTGGTTGACTCAGGCTGAGGATGTCCCAGAAAAAGTGGTTGCTTTATGGTCAGCATGAGACCAACAGGCCCTCACCAGCCCTCTCCACCCCCAGGGTCCCTTCAGTGTCTCTTATCTGGGGAGATAAAGGTCATTTCCCCTTAGAGAAGGCTTTTTTTCAGCCATCTGCCTGGCCTTGACAACACTGTCTGACACAGACCTGGGGAAGACTGGACTGGGAAGGCAGAGGCCTCTGGAGGATGCCAGGCATAATTTTCAGGTAGATTGATGTGCACACCTACTGCATCAGTCCTTGGAGGAATGAATCTCTCTCTCTGTCTCCGTTATCTGTTTCACTGTGAGGTAGATCTTTTTAAGAACTGGATAAGTCCTCCCATCTGGGAACCTGGAGTCTAGACTGCTGTAGCCGGGGTGGTCAAGGCTACTATGTTGTGTGGTGGCTCTTGGCAGGCTGGTGGTCCTTCTCACCCATTCAGTTATCCACTCTGATTAAGTACCAGGGCTTGGATTAGAGTCTTTGGGCTTTCAGGTCCTTGGGTGAATCCATTGGACTGAGGTTGTCCAAAACTCAGAGAACTTAGGGGTAGGGAGATGGATCAATTGGCAAGATACTTGCTGAGCAAGCACAAGAATCTGAGTTCAAATCCCCAGCACCCATGTTTAAAAAAAAAAAAAGAAGGAAGGAAGGAAGGAAGGAAGGGAAAGAAAGGAAAGGAAAGGAAAGGAAAGGAAAGGAAAGGAAAGGAAAGGAAAGGAAAGGAAAGGAAAGGAAAGGAAAGGAAAGGAAAGGAGAAAGCCAAGCATTGTGGTACACTTTCAGAATTCTAACACTAGGGAGACAGAGACAGGGGAAAGCACTGGGACTCACTGGCTAAGTAGCCTAGCCTAATCAGTAAGCACCAGAGCTCAGTAAAATACCCTGTCTCAGATAAATAAATAAATAAATAAATAAACAAACAAACACCACCCACGGGTTGACTTCTGGTCTCTACATGCATCCGTACAGATGAGCTGGAGAGAGGGGGGGGCACATATTCACATATTCTCACACATATACCACACACACATGGGAAAGAAGAAAGAAAAAACCTCTCATAGTCCCATGTCCCATAAAGATATCTTGATATTTTATCACTATATACCACCTGGTCCTATACCAGTGCCTCCCAAGTCAGGCAGGATTTGAGAATTCTAGGAACACAAGACTTTAGTGACAGACCTGAAAGGAGGCTCTCTGGTCTCATGGACAACCAACTCCTAGTTATGGCAACCAGGGAGAGAGTGTGCTTGTCCTGTTATGTTGGGCCACTAGGCCTGCCTGGGCCTAAAACTCCTTGCGAGACCCAGATGAGTGTGAGGTCATTGGGCCATCCCAGCTCCCTGTCTGATCTTGCCGCCATGACTCAGCTTTGCCTTACCCAATCCTCCTCCTCCTCCTGGGGAACCCCAACAATGGCCTGGCCTGGTCTGTCACACACACAGCCTACAATCCTCCACTCAGGACTTCCTCCCTGAGTCACCACTCAGCTCATCATCACAGTATGTAAGCAGCTTCCTCCTCCTCCTCCTCCTCCTCCTCCTCCTCCTCCTCCTCCTTTTCCTCTTCTTCCTTCTCTTCCTCATCCTCTTCCTCCTCCTCCTCCTCTCCGGGGAAGCTCCCAGGATTCCTAAAGGTTTGAGGACAAGTCGAAGGACAGCAGTCTTCTCTTGCTGCCCCTAACCTCAAGACCCAAAGATGTCATCCTGGACATGCTCTTGGGGACTTGTGGAACTATCAGAAAAATCTAAATTGAATTTGAGAGTTCTGGTCAAGAGTACCTACTGAATTGGGTTCAAGTCTCACTTCTCTCTTGGCCAATGAATCACCTTGGACCAGATGCTATTCCTCATCTGAAAATAAGGGTGATTAAGCTGCATCCAGGAGGACTGTGTTACACATGAGATGACACTTGCTGCAATGGAGGCTAAAAATGCAAGCTGTGAAGCAGATAGGCCTAAAGCCCATAAGCCACCTTCACTGTCTGAGTCTTGGGCTTCTCATCTGTTAGACAAGAGTAACAAGAAGGACCTCTCTGTGGGAATGACAAAATGGAACAATACAAGCAAAGCACTTGGTGCAGTGTCTGGCACGTGGGGTGTGCTCGGGTGTGCTCGGGAACAGGAGCTGTGGGAAAACAGAGTGCTGGCCACATGACAAGCCCACGTTGGACTCTCTAGATGCTATAGAGAGGAGGGTGAGTGATTGATGACAATGCCTTATGATAAAGGGATACTGAGAGCAGGAGTTCTCGAGCCCCCTCTACAGGCCAAGTTTTGCACTTCCCTCCAGGGAGGGGACTATAGAAGGCTCTCTTTCTGTGCTGCATCTAACCTTAGGGTTTATGGTCTCCAAGACACCCACTGAGCCCTCTCTTTGTAGCAGCCAGAGCTGATGCCCAGATAAGAAGGGACTTGCCTAAAGCTCCTACAACTGGAAGCCTAAGCCATACCACAGACTCCTGTTATCCTGAGCTTAGCCCCTTCAGTCTCTGGGGAAACTTGTTGGGCAACTTACACATCTCACCTACCTCAGGAAGGTTCATACATCTCCAGTGGACACTGACCAGAGCTGTCCTTGGAACACTGAACCACAATGCCAAACTGAATAGCCACCAGGCCCCCAAACTGGTATGTGATACTAGATAGGAAGCCGTCAGATCTGAGGGGTTCAGGGGACCTAGACAAGGACAACTGAGGCAATCCTCACCGACTCTTGTTTCTAGTTGAGTTCTTAATGGCTAAACACATGATCTGGAATTTGGAGAGCAGTTGCCATCACATACACATCACAGTCTTCCCAAAGGGTAGGAAGATTGGAGGAATTCAAATTCAGCCAGGCTGGGTTTTTGCCCTGTACATCCCTGGAGAAGCACCTGGACCTCTTACCCTAAAAATAGAAAAACTGTCCCTCCACAGAGGGTTATGCATGCCAGAGCACTGCCATCAGATTTGGTCAGCAAGCCAAAGCACTGCCATCAGATTGGTCAGCAATGGACTTTGCTATCAGTAACTGATTCCTTCTTGTAGATTCTTCACCCTAGCCATGGATCCATGACCATCCATTTATATAGAAGGAAACTGATCCAAAGAAAGAGGAAAGTCGCTTGAGACAAGATGTGGGCCTTGGATTCAAACCTGGCTTGGCTTGACACTGGGAGCAGAGTCCTTAGCCACTAGCCTGACCCCAGTGAGAAGTAGGAGAAAGCCTGGCCAGAGATGGCTATAACCTGCAAGTATTCAGAGGAGAGTTAGACCCCATGTATTGAATAGAACTGAGGGTGCTTTTTAGGGGAGGTAACATGTGTGTGGAAGCCTGGCCTGATGCCACATATCTATAATCCCAGCACTTCAAAGGGTGGGAGCAAGAGGACCAGGGGTTCAAGGTCAGCCTTGGCTCTCTACCAGGAGTTTGAGGCCAGCCTTGGTTACATGAGATACTACCTCAGAAATAAAAATAAAAACAAAACACAAAATTGTAGTGAGCCTTGAAGAATGGACAGAACAAATCAAGTAGAAATCAGAAAAAGATGTGTAGCATGGCCTTATAGAGCACTGAAAGAAAGAAGTCGGTTGTGGTCTGTCGGGTATGGAGCACCCAGACCAGAACTGAGGAGACATCGGTCAGGGTCAAACTCACACAGACGCAACGCCAGCACGGCTATTTGTTGAGATTCTTCACCCTGATACCACACGAGGTCCCAGGCTCCATCTTCCAACTGAAGCTGTCATCATGCAGACACCCCGTTCTCAGCACACCTCTTATCTGGTGTGTCACTGAATACTATGTTGACACAAACGTGAGTGAGTGGCTGGGTACAATCAGGGTACAGCTTGCTTTGGAGAGACCAGGTAATACAGAACAGCAGAGAAGACATTTGTAGAAGTTGGTCCATGGCCTGAGGATGACCCAACTCCAATAATAGCACATATATATGCACATGTACACACACACACACACACAGACTTACGCACACACGCATGCACATGTGCGAACACCCCTCCCCACAGGAGAGCATCCCCTCCATGGGGTCCATATACTCTGCATCTTACCTTGAATGACAGAAGCTGATCAGATGACCTCTCACTTTGGCTCTACCTCAGCCTCCCAGCTGCTGTCAGGAGAGATCTTTCTTTGTCAGACGCCTTTGATGGACATCGCCTCTGACACTCAGTGTGCCCTTTGTCATCTGGCTTGTGAAAAACAAAACAAAAGCAGACTGTCCAAGCCTGGCCTGCACTACCTCTAAGCGGGTCCAGTGCCAGGAGGTTGTCCATAGATTAGGGGAACGGGAGGAAGGAAAACACGAACATGACTCACAGGGCTTTGAAGCTGGTACCCAGATCTGCCAAGCCCCAGGGTACCTGGGTGGGCTGGCCCCCTGATTCATCCCTACACCCTGGACCTGCCCTGGGCAGTGATTTTGCTCCTGCCTGCCCTAGCTTCCAGAGCCCAGCTGTGCCCCTCCCAGGTCACTCATGGCTTGGGATTCCCAGAGCCACTGGAAAAGCCATGGCCTTTGGGCAAGGAGGTGATACCCCAGACACACCTCTTCCCAGGAATGTCAATTAAAACCCCAGTAGGAACTTCAGCTTTGCCTGCCTTCTGGGCCCCAAGGTGCCCCAGTGATACAGTCTCAGACATTCACTTAGGACTGACATCAAATTCTAGAATGAAGTACTGTACTTCTGCCAGGCTGGGCCTCCTGGTGGCTCACCCCTTCCCAGAGGGGAAAGGCGGCCTCCTGGTGGGGCTCTGGGTGCGCCTTGGAAAACATGGGTTCTAGGCAACAGGGTGGGTGTGACTCTGAAAAATACCAACTGCATGTCTTGGCTGGTGGTGGTGGTGGTGGGACAGAGGAAAAGATTGGGTTACAAACCTCTAGGTGCAGGGGCCTGGGCTTCAGAGACAGCAGAGTCAGAATATCCTGAGGTTCTAGGTTTGAGGACTGGCAGCTACTCTCCTCCTGCAACCTCAGTTTCTTCTTCTGGGTTCATGACCAAGGGAATTTCCATTTCTGGATGCCTGTCTGAATTTTCTTCTTAAAGATTACTTGTCTTAAAGACAGACTCGTGTCTGTCATTTGAACATTTTAAAGACGATATCAGACAGGAAAGGGGGCTTGACTCTACTCATTAGAAGCATCATCTACACAAAGATGTGAGTTCAATCCGGCAACCTACCTTGTGCTCAGCTTCATCCCAGCCTTTGGTCTATACCATGTATCCAAGCCTGGGCTGGAGCCTAAAATTAGAATTCCAGAGAAAATGGTGTGTCACTAATTCATATCTGATGGAAGCAGAAATCTCTTCCTAGGAAACATTTAGACTTTTGTCTCAGCAAAAGTATAACCTTCTATTCAAAGCCCAAGCCCTGGTCCTCCCCATGAAGAAGGATAGCTGAATTGGAGAGTAAAATGGGTGAATGTATGGAGATAAGATTGGATAAAGGGCTCAATAAGGAGGAAGGGATGGAGGATATAGGGATGGATAGAGAGAGGGATGGAGGGATGAAGGGATGGAAGAAGGGATAGAGGGATGGATGGATAGATAGATGGAGGGAGGGAGGGAGGGATGAAGGGAGGGAGAGAAGGTTGGAGGAGGGATGGATGGAGGAATAGATGGGTAGGTGATGGATGGATGAGTGATGGGTGGATGGAGGGATGGAGGGAGGGAGGGAGGGAGGGAGGGAGGGGTAGGTGATAGATGGATGGGTGATGGATGAATAAGTGGATGAATGGATAGAGGGAGGGATGGGTAGGTGAACAAACGGTGGAGGATAGATGAATGGATGATGGAAAGATAGGTAGATGACAAGAATGTGTAACTGTATGAATAAATGAGTTGGTGGGTAGTGGACAGATGGACAAAGGATGGCTGGGTGTCTGGGTGTGTGGATGGATGGAGGGTAGACAGATGGTGGTAAATGTGTAGACAAATGGGAAGGTTAGAAACAAAACACATGATAGAGCTTGTTCATCCCTTAGAAGAGAACTACGGAAGAGAAAGCTCTGGCCCTGCCTCCTGCTTGGGCCTCATCTGTACTGAGATTGAGTTTGACCTAGAAAAAAAGATCCCGTAGAAAAAAAGAATGGGTTGTCAGCACTAGAGAGATGGCTCAGTGGTTAAGAGCACTGACTGCTCTTCCAGAGGTCCTAAGTTCAATTCCCAGCAACTACATGGTAGCTCACAACCATCTGTAATGGGATCTAATGCCCTCTTCAGGTGTGTCTGTGGAGAGCGACAGTGTACTCACGTACATTGAAATAAATAAATAAATCTCTAAAAGGAGTGGGTTGTCTGTCCCTGTGTAAGGTGCCAGGGCCTCAGCTGCTGCTCTCTTGCGCTTGGGCTATGTTATGTTTGGGAACACGGAAAAGAGGCCTGTCTCCATTCTTGGATTCCTCGTATTGCAAGCCAGCATCAGGCTGTCTACCTAGTATGAACAGAGAGCTGTCCTCTGAGAACTGCTGGGAGAGTGGGGGTCCGCAAAGGGGACATTAGAGGCACACTGGGCCCAGAGCTGTGTCTGAGAAGTAACACAGGCATGCTTGTTAATCTTGGCTCTGTCCCTCCCTTGCTATCACTGAACAAGTCACTTTCTGTCAGCCCCTGTCACCTCATTATCAAACAGGAGCCAGGGACAGCTCCTATCCCATGGGTGCATTGGGACAGTTCACGGGACTAATGCATGCAAGTCACTTACCAGCATGTAGAATACATTAAGTGCTCAGTAAGTGTGTGCTCCCCCATACTCCTAAAAGGCCAAATGGGGAACAAGGGCCTTAACATTTGAAGAAAACTCAGAAACTTTCCTAAATGCTGAGCCTCCGTGTTCATTTGCCATTTCAAAATGTCCACCAAACTCTCACAGCCATGTGACCAGCTTTGATGGACATTGCCTGAGTTCCACCAAGATTCCAGCCATCCCATAGACCTTGACTACCCTGTTTTGGTTGCCCTTAGCTTAATAACAAACAAGGCACATGAATTATCCCTTTAAAGGTATAATTTATATGGGAGATAGAAATCTTTCCATATGGACTGAGGTGAAAGGGGGAGAGGACAGGCAAGGGTATCCTCTGAGGAAGTATAGACCAGGGGAGCCAGTCCCACAGGCCTCAGGTGGCCTTTGTGGACACCCAGATGTGGGTGGCCAGTGGCAGGCCTTGCTGGCTCAGGGTGAGCTGATGGCAGGAGGCCCAGGCCACCCACAAGAAGAAGGTCTTGAGGCTGAGTGTCCTCAGGCCACAAGAGGGTTGGCTCAAGCTACAGCCTCCCAGGCAAGTGACAATGAAAACGTCTTCAGATGTCCCTAGTCCCCAACCTCCCGGTCAAGGATAGCTCTAAGACCAAACCCTTGACATGTGACCAGCAGGCTTCTAACATTGGCCTCTGACCAGTCCTGTTCCCAGCTGCTCATTCTAAGTGCCCTGCACAGCCTGTACCTGCAAGCCAGACACTATGCCCCTTCTATCCACAGTGCAAACAAACTTCCTGAAGCCTTGTGGGGCTGGATAGCTATAAGAAATGGATGGTTTTTCAGAGATGAGAGGCCTCGCTGGGAGCCAGGCCCACACAGCCACAATCTGTGGGACCTCCATTTGTGGGCTCTGAACTACGGGAGGTTGGATTCTGAATGTCATGGGGAGTCCTAGCTGGGAGCACCAATAGGAAGGCAGACTGGCAGAAGCCAGGAAGAGGCTGGGGAAAGCTTTCTCCTCCAGAATCTTACTTGAAACATCAGCCCCCTGCTCCAGGCCATCCCTGTTCTGTGGGACAATGTCCCTGGAACACTTAGCCCTTGCTCCTAGGAATCCTCCATCCAGTGCAGTATCCCTGGTGTCTGGTCCTTGGTACCTGCTCTCTATGTGGGGATAATAGAGCTTTAAGGGTGTTGGGGAGATAGCCTAGGCACCTCTTGGTGTCTGGCCTTTGTCAGTGGGGTCCTTCTGATAGCTTTCCCAAAGGCAACCAGACCCTGAGATAGACTCGTGGGTGTATGAGAAGAGTAAGCCCCGATCAGAATCTTAGAGAATGTGCTTATCATGACTTGGGCGGGTCGTTCTTCCTCTGGCCCAGTTATCTCATCTATGGATTGGGGCTGATAACTGGCGGGGATTTCTTCTGGGCAATTCCTAGCTTCTCACCATTTAACCTTTCTCTGTCTCCAGCCTTCACACCCCCAAAGTCTCTCTCTTCCACACAGGAAAGCACCAAGCTGGTAGGGGGCAAAAAAAAAAAAAATCATTTGTTCCTTCAAATTCTTCCTCCATGGCATCAGGTGTGCCTCACTCGCCACCCTCCCTGCAACTCTGACCAGACAGTGTGCAGGGCACAGTCTAGCAAGAAGATTTGGCAAAATGGGTGGCTGGGGCAGTTGCTGAGGGCCAGAACAGTAAAGTCAGCAAGCCAAGCAAGGACATGAAGCCAGGTCACTTGGGAGAAACAGGAATAGCATACCCAGGACAATGACAGTGGACGGGGCAGCCGCCAGATCTACCAGGATGGGCAAAGATGATTGTCAGGGCCTAGGCCAAGAGATTCAAGGGCCTAGGAGGCTATTTTTAACTCAGCTTAATTTCTCTACCTGGAAAACAGCTCTTGTCAGTGGGGTTTTCCTTGTTCCCGGAAAGGCTCCATCCCCTAATACAGGCTGGACTCGCTCAGATTCCTAGGCGGGCCTCTCCATTACATATAGCCTAGCTTATCCAGCTGCAGCCTGAGCCAGCGAAGGAGGGAAACCAGAGCCAGCAAGACGGCTTCCTGTGCTGACCCTGTGAGGCCACAGTGGCCCCTGCCCTGCTGTCACCCTCTCTCACACCCAGAAGGATCCTGTCCCCCTCCATTTAATTCTTCTATTATGCTTCCAGACCCAGGGCCTCTGGTTCCCTATTGTCCTGGGCAGGCATTTTGCATTTGTATGAAGATTAGACAGGTTAGAACCCTGCCTCTGCTCCCCTGGTCTTTCTCTTTTACTTTCTCAAATCCCAGCTCTGTCTTGCTCCCTGCTTCCTGGTCCTCCCAAGCGCCCCTCCTGGTACCTGTCTTTATCTATTTGCTTCCCTCCCCTCCTTGACCCGACTCCTTCACTAACCTGCACTCTCTCCTGTCTTCTGAGTCCCCACTCTCTACACCCCCACGCAAGTCACAATCCACACTCTCTCAGAGCCTAATAGAACTGCTCACCTCAATACAGAACTATTCTAAATTCATACAGAGCTGTAACATAGGGAGGCCAGTGGACCCCACGAGGGAGTCCATTGTGGTTTGCTGGTGAGGTCAAGATTGGGGTTCCAACAGGGGCTCTGGCATATGCCAGTTTTGTGGCTGATGCAAATCCCTACACACACACACACACACACACACACACACACACACACACATCACCCTGGAAAGAAAAACAATGACCTATACCTTTCCAATCCCTGTTTCCTCTTTATCCATTTTTAATCCAGAAACTAAAAAGTCTACACAGACATAAAAAGACGCTAAAAGGTCTGGGTTCTACAGTCCAAACCAAGGGCAGTCCTAATCACTCTCTCTCCCTCAGAGTGCATTCATGGGACTCCATCAATGCCTCTATGTACAGGGAAGGCCACAGGCCTCTGCAGGGCTTTAGACCTCAAGAATATAAGGTAAGTCTATTACCGTGAGACAAGCAGGCCAGGCACAGAGGGCCACCAGTATACTGAGGTGCATTCATCTGTCCTGTCCTTTCCCCACAGTGTCTTTGCTTTTGCCTCCAACAAGACTTGTGGGACAGCCGAGGCACCGGAAGTAGAATGCCAGGCCCTGAGAGGCCTTTGCCTTGCCTTCCTCTTTCTCGTCCTCCACCTTTATTTATTCATTATTGTGTGTGCATATTTGTATATGTGAGAGAGACAGACGGGGGGCAGTCTGCGTGACTGTGGGGCATTTGTGTTGTGTCAGAGGACAATTTTAGGTGATAGTTCTCTCCTGCCTTGTTAAGGCAAGGTTTCTCTTGTCACCTCTGGGTTACTCCAGGCAAGCTGGCCTTAATTATATAGACAATTCTCCTGTCTCCACCTCTCACCTCACTGTAGGAATCCTGGGAATATAGATACACACACACACCACTGGGTTCCAGGGATCAAACTCAGATCATCAGACTTACGTGGCAAGCACTTCACCCTCTGAGCCACTTTGCCAGCCTCCTCTCTCTCTCTCTCTCTCTCTCTCTCTCTCTCTCTCTCTCTCTCTCTCTCTCTCTCCATAAAGTAGCCACTGAGGTGACACAAAATATTCTGTTCTGTCCACACTGCTGGGGAACCATGCAGGACACCTTCTGTGTGCCCGTGGAGTGTCTTCCTAGAAAGTGCTCTGAAGTGTCTTCTCTATCTCAAAGGGGTATTTGAGCCAAACAGGGTAAGGAGCCCCTTGTTTTGGTTTTGTTTGACAAGCAAGGAAACTGAGGCCCAAGACACTATCCCGGCTGTGGTCGCATAAGCAAGTAGTTTCCAGAAAGGACCAGAATTCCTACTGCAGGTTGGGGACAGGGGAGGGGAGCAGTATGTCCTGGGTAAAATAGGGATGAGGCAGCCTCAGGAGGTCAAAGGTCAGGCATGAGTTGTGCCATTCCAGAGGCCAGTGGTCCCAAAGGGGGCTCTGACTCGCCCAAGGCCATGAAGCCTTGAGTGGGCCTTTCACCTCCCACGCAGCAGCGAAGGGCTATCTCAGCTTGCTTCACAGCGGGCAGGGAGGAGGGTGGCAGACTCCCGGTAAAGAGGGAAGGTTTACTTTTAGATGAGACCTCCACTCCAGACTTCCAGTTCAGGCGTGCTAGTCAGAGGTAGGGAGGAGCCAGCAGGGAAGAACTTGGGACTAACTTCAGAACTCAGAGGGGCCTTAGGCCTGCAGGGTGCCCGGAGACTCCTGAAGGTGTTCCAGCGCAGCGCAGAGGGTGGAGCCCAGCCTTCCACCTCCCTCCCCCCTCACCGGGAGGCCAGGGCGGGCCAGGCACCCAGGGAGGAGGCGGTGTCCCTGGCTCCCTGCCCAAGGTGCAACAGCTAGGCGAGGCGGGGCTGCACCATAGGGGCGGGCGGGCGGGCGCCCTGCCTGGTATTATAAGAGGCGGTCAGGGCACCTCAGCAATGAGCTCCCAGCTCGGCTTAGCAGCAGGACACTGGCGACCTGCGCTCCCTGCTCCCTTGGGCCAGCCAAGCACTCTGCCGCTGCTATGGTCTCTGCCTGGTGTTCCATCGCTCTGGCCCTGCTTTTGGCCCTACATGAAGGTGAGCTGCCCTCCCTAGCACGTTGCGATCCCAGGGTCTATTCATTGGTGTCTCCTCCAGGGGCATGGTGCTTCCTTCCCAAAACCAACTGGGGGCATAGAGCAGGGAGCCCCGCAGTAGGAGCTGCCACTGCAGCGTGCAGGCACGGCGCTGGTAGCTGGGGCTTCCCCAGGCTAGCCAGTGGTTCCAGAGCACCAAGGGTGCCAACTTCCTTATTGTGCAAGAGGAGGAGCCCTGCGGGTCCCCTAACCCAGGCAGGCCAGGTGTCCTGATCTCTCCACCTCTCTCTCCCTCCTGTGTGCAGGGAAGGGCCAGGCAGCAACCACCATGGAGCAGCCAGCCTCAGCACCCAAGGGCCGAGGCCACCACCTGCGTTTTCGTCGTTGCTCCTGCAACTCCTGGCTTGACAAGGAATGTGTGTACTTCTGCCACCTGGACATCATCTGGGTGAACACCGCAGGGTGAGCACATCCACCAGGACCGTGGGAGAGGGTCGAGGTGAAGGCTTTTGGCTAGCTAGCAACCTCTGCAACTGCCTGGCTCACCATGAGTCTTAGATAGGATACGGGGAGAGTACCCGTAGTGACTAGTTATGTATCAACTTCCACGTGGGTGGGAGCTACTGGA
This sequence comes from Grammomys surdaster, assembly GCF_004785775.1. Lineage (NCBI taxonomy): Eukaryota > Metazoa > Chordata > Mammalia > Rodentia > Muridae > Grammomys > Grammomys surdaster. Next base: position 1,556,899 of record NW_021604579.1, on the reverse strand, counting down.
GTCAGGCAGAGGGCTCTGTACCCTTCCCATCCTCACAACAGTCTGTAGTAAAGTGCTAGCTCCGTTTTCCAGATCCGAGTATGGAGGCTCAGAGATGCGAGGTGGCTTCTTCAGGATCACACAGGAGAGAAAAAGTTGTAGGTTCCTTTCCAAGTCTAGGGATGCTGGAGCTCAACCACATTTCCCCTGCAGAGAATAAGCCTATGCATGACAGCATCGGTGTCCAGACCACGCTCTGTGCAGAGCACGCCAAGTGGAGTTCCATCCACTGAGCTGCCAGCCTCCCCACAAGGCAGGCACTGCTTGCAGCCCCTAACAGGACAGACAAGAAGCCTGCCTGGGATACCCAGGCAGGAGTCAGAGCTGGGTTCTGCCTGCCCCGCACTGCCTCCAGGCCCCTGCATACCTCAGGTTGAAGTTTCTGTGTATGTTTGTACTTTTTTTTCCCCTTCTCCAAATTGCATAAGGCAAGAGACGCTGAACACATAAGCGTGCATAGTGCTAATCCACATCCAAACGCTGGCTCAGGGCGGGAACCCTGCCAGTCCCTGCGTGTCGGGTCCACCCAGAACCACTGTAGCTCCAACTGCCAGGCCACTTAAAATTAGCTGTTGACCAAAGGTGTTAGGTGGACTAGTCGCAGGGCCCCTACTTTACCTACCTTGGCCAAACTGGACCATAAATCAATCCCATTACACATGCACGCACACACACACACACACACACACACAACTCAAAGGTATATTTGTCACACTTCTTCCAACATGTGGGGGACCAACTGTGAGCCAAATGCTTCACTCTGGCAGCTGAACAGGCCTCCCTTCCTCCTGGCCTAGGTAGGGGGTCCACTGAGCTCAGAAGACCAGCCCAGGTTTCACTGGGACTGCAGATCCACTCCTTACATTCCCCTGCAGGAGCTCCTAGCAGAGCAGTGTGCAGAGCCATTGATAGAGGAGTGTGTGACCTAATGGCTTAATATGAGAAGGAGTGGGGTGGCCATCTTCCTGGGGGTGTGACTGGCTGTACAGTGTGGACAGTCTCTGCTGGCTAGTGATGTATTTACTAATCCCGTGTCTCTCCTCTCTTTTTCTCCTCTCTGCTCTCCCCCCCCACCACTCTCCGCATGTACACACTACCTTGCTGGCTTCCCGCCCACAGACAGACAGCTCCCTACGGCCTGGGAAACCCGCCAAGGCGCCGGCGCCGCTCCCTGCCAAAGCGTTGTGAGTGCTCTGCTGCGGGAGACTCTGCCTGTGCCACCTTCTGCCATCTAAGACCCTGGTAGGTGGACTCCTAGCCTGCAGTGGTTGGGTGATGGCTGGCTGGGACCAGGCCTGGAAACAGGGTACCTGGGAGACTAGTAGAAGAGCAGAGTCCCAGAGAAGACAAGCAACATCTGAGAGCCCATAAGTACACTGGGTCCGTGGCAGCGTCCCTTCCCACAGGAGTACCCTCAGTCGCTCCCTCTGCTCAGCTCTAAGGCTTCTGGGAGCACACATCTCCACTCCTGGGGAGGAGAGGCACAGCCCAGGTGATAGCCCAGCCTCAGAAAGTGGCAGGCCTTGTGTCAGGCCCACAAGGAACCAGGTCTCCCTGGGCTTCAGGTTCTAACCTAAGGCTCTGGTACTTCATAGTTTGATAAGAAGAAAAATAACATCTAGAGGTGGCAATCTGTAACAGGTACCAGAGTTGTCAGAGTTATGCAATCATGGCCAGGGATAGCCTCTTGGGCCTCAGTTTCCCTTATTGCCAAACAAGACCAGAACAGGAGGCTCGAGAAGGTACTTCAGAGCCCTTTCTAGGGAGATACTCCGCAGGCACACAGAAGGGGTCCTGTGTGGTTTCCCAGTGTAGACAGAGCAGAATATTTTGTCTCACCCAGGAAACTAGGGTATGGATGCCAAGTCTCCTTGGTTTTCCCATCTGTGAAAGGGGAGGCTTTGTTCCTCCCTTCCTCCTCTTGGACCCTTGAGAAAGCAAAGACTGAGTGCTCCAGTTCCAAAGACAGTTTACGAGAAACTCCTCCTCTGAAGCTCAAGCTGGAGTTCCACCCCTGCCTCAGTTTCCCCTGCAACTGCAGGTGGCCAGATTCTGGGAAGGCCAGCCACCCGTCTGCCTCTCTCTGAAGCTCAGAACACATTCCCAGTAGCTCAGTTTTCCTTGGTACCCACCCCGCCCGGGAAAGGGAAAGGTGCCAGGTGCACAGAGTGGAAATGGATCTGCTCCTGAGGGCAGGGGTGGGGGCGGGGCTGGGCCTGCAGCCAGGTCGCTTCAGGGTTCTGGCCAGCCCCTCACTTGTTGCTTCTTCATTCATTCAGGCCTGAAGCAGTGGTCACCCCAAGCAGCCAGGCTCCTACTGCTGCGTTAAAGACTGCCAAGACGTGGGCTGAGGGAGAACTCCTCCGAAAGCTGAGGTAAGAGGAACTGCATGGTTGACTGCTTCCTGTGTGCTTTACATGTTTGTCTTATTTTCTGTTGAGGCGGCATGGGGACTTCATTGGCTCTCCTAAAAAACAAAGGCTCAGAGAGGTCGTCCCACTTGTTTAGAGTCATACAGCATCCATCACACCTGGCTATATCAAGAGGCTATGATCTTTTTTAAGAATTTAAATAAAAAAGTTTTTAGACTTATTTTTACATGTATGTTTTGCCTACGTGTATGTATGTGCACCACATGGATGTATGTGCACCACGTGTATGCTTAGAAGTTAGAAGAGGCACCTTTAATCCCAGCACTTGGGAGGCAGAGGCAGGCAGATTTCTGAGTTCGAGGCCAGCCTGGTCTACAGAGTGAGTTCCAGGACAGCCAGGGCTACACAGAGAAACCCTGTCTCGGAAAAAAAAAAAAGAAGAAGTTAGAAGAGGGTTTCATCTGTATGCAACTTATGTGCTCTAAGAAGAGGTCATTGGATCCTCTGGAACTGGAATTATGGATTGTTGTGAGCCACCATGAGGTTCTGGGGACAGAACCCTGGTTCTCTGAAAAAAGCAGAAAGTGTTCTTAACTGCTGAGCAGTCTCTCTACCCATAAGCCCCGAGCCTATGTTATTAGTATGTTAGTAGTTATTAGCCTATGTAAGTAGTTAGTAGCCTAACTACTACTGTCTGTGATCGCCAGATGTGAACTGGTATTTTGGGCACTGACTGGGAAGAACTAGTCATTCACTCAAGCATCCTCTCTACACCGGGGCTTAGTGTGAACGGTTCCTATCTTGCTTGCCCCTTAGATCCTCCCAGTGGGATCACCACACTTGGTGGCCACAGGTGGCTCAACACAAGGCCCACACGTGTTTGTCCAAACACGCTGGCTTGAGGGCAGAAACTTCTCCTTGGACCATTCAATGGAGTGACCCAGGGGTAGCTGGTGGGGCAGAGACTACTGGCTGAGAACCCACCTCAGCCACAACAGGCTTTCTGAGCCCTGAGTAGTGGTCGGGCTTCTCTGTGGTCCAGATTTTGACTTTTGAAGCAATGTCCATCCTGCAGGGCTTTCCTGAGGTTGGATGCATTAATGTGTATGAAACGTGTCTCTGTGGAGCTCTGGAGGCCTTGGCCATACCTGCCTCTGCCACAGAGGGGTCCGTAGGGCTAGACAGTACCTAGTGTGGCTCCTTGGAAGTTTCCATCTTTGGGAAAAGGTAGAAAAATGGAGCAGAGGTCTTAGAATAAGCAAGGCAGGCGGCTGCATGTACCTAAGAGCTGGCTGATAATCAGGAAGGCTTTGCAAATACACAGTACTTCACAGTGTGCACATGGGGCAGCACTTCACAGTTTACAGAGAGCTTCCTTTATGACTCAAGCATTCATTCTGCTGGCAATTCAGAGTTTTTGCTATTCCTGTTGTTTGGGTTTGTTGTTGACTTTTGGTTTGTTAGGGTTTGGTTTTGAGACAGAATCTCTTTCAGTATGTAGCCCAGGCTGGCCTTGAGCTCAAGGCTGCCCTATAGTCTCAACTCCTCAAGTGCTGGGCCTAATTGATGTTTTAAAATCAGTGAAAGGATCTCAGAGAGGGTGAACCCTGCCCAGGTTCCTAAACCTGGCCCTGAGGCCCAGCTTCTCACTCCCAGGTAGAATTCTTAGGGTAAGGACGTGGACAGTTGCCCGGTCCCAGAGCTGTGGCCATGAGCTCAGCCAAACTCAAACAGAGGGCCTCTAGGACCATGCTGTGTGGACAAGCCCACCTTGCAGCAGATGGTAAAGTACAGCTAGAGTCAGGTGACAGAGTTTAGGATAAAGGAAGATGGACGCTAGGAAGGAAGGACATTCTCGAGGTGTGGGAGAAGGAAAGCACACGATAGGCAAGGCCCAGGCTGTCCTCAGCAGGCCTCTCCTCCCAGCAGCTTCTGTTGCTGACTGTGAGCTCCATGAGCAGAGAAGTTCCTGGGACTGGTCTGAGCCACCTGGACCTTTATGGGAAGACCTTGTGTGGGGTTACAACCCCACTCTGATGAGCTGTTCCCTGAGATCTAGGCAGAGAGAGGATCTAGACCCAACCATCTCTCTCCTAAAGGAACTCAGGACATCCTCCTGAGATGCTAACTGATCTTCTTCCATTTCCAGGGATATCTCAGCTGCCAAGCTCCGCTTTGCCAGGCCATGGCCGGAGGTGACAAAAGAGGGCATCCCTGCACACTCTAGACGGAGGAAGAGATAACACCAGGAGCTTCAGGACCGTTGAGAAAGAAGCCCACGTGGAGACGAGAGGAAGTGGGCAGCTGGTGGGAGACCCTATGCCTGTCTCCTGGGCCAAGGCCTCAGATCCCGGCTAACCAGACCCGTCTGATGGGTTCAGCATGAGCTCTGGCCTCTTACAGCAACTCTGTGCCTTTACACTGCCAGGGCCACCCTCAGCACCTGGACAGCAGTGCAGCCCGCCAGTGCTGACTACTAGCTACAGTCCTGCTTGGAGGAGGAGCTATGTGAGGACAAATGGACACGCTGACTGTGTCCTGCGGAGTGTCCTGTTTGCTGGACTGCAATCCAGGAGCAATCCCACAGCAGGACACAATTACCTAAGCCACATCTGGTGACTGGACAGTCTTCCTAATGACTGACACTATGGCTGACCCCTATGGTCCTCTCTGGTTCCCCTTCCCTAGAGGTCTTGCGACCTGTTCTCTTGGGATACTCTTGGGGAATGCAGAACCTGCTATACTTCGCTCATCTGTATATAAGTTATTTGCTCTAAGAACTTTGAGATTCCTATTATTTATTTTAATGTATTTTTAAGAGCCTCAATGGTTTACTTATGAACTCATGTTTGTAATAAAGGGTGAAATGGCCTTCTAGGGAGTTTGTCATGGTCACGAGAGGTGGGTGTCTCCTCCCAGGAGGGGCTGTTTGGGAGTTAAAAGAAGACAGGAAGAAGTGGAACGTTCCACCACTTAGGTAGCTGGAGCCCAGATTCCACTTGTCTCTTGCTGGGCTTCTCTGGCTACTAAGATGCCCTCTCTGGGGTTTTACCTGTCATAACTTGCACAGCCATCTGCAGCTATGATGTTGGGACTCTGGGTCATATACTCACATCAGACCAGAATACAATGGTCAGGACTTCTTCAAGAGCATGTTTGAAAAAAACTAGGTCTATGAGGTACAATCTTCAGCTCCAGAAATCTTGTCCAGCCAAGGCCTGATTGGGAGGCCACAGCATATCTGTCCTGTGCCAAGTGTACAACCCTGACGGTTGTCAATGGTGCCGAGACCGAGCCACAGCCTGGCCCTGCCTCTCCCCTTAGGTCCTCTAGAGGTCCAGGAATAAAACTGGACACTTCTCTGACTGATGGAACCTAGGAACAGCTTGTGATCTAGAACATTCCTGCCAGCAGCTGCCTGGACTCTTGGCCAGCTGAATCTCCCACAAGCAAGCTGTGTCCTATTCCCATGGCAGGGAATGGCTGGCTCACACTGGGAGTGGCAGGCTGTGACCTAAGCCAGCTGTCAGGAAATATTTATGGAGCAGGTAATAATCATTTACATACCTGCTATAACCCTGCCTTCTTCACAAAGCCAACCCCAACCTCCTTCTGGAAAAACAGCATGCTGGTGTGTGTTGGCTCCCACTGCGCACTGGCCTGCTTCATACTTTACTCACAGTAACCCATTTTACCTTCCAAGCAACACTGGGGAGTAGAGACTTCTAGAACTCATGCTTTCCAGATGAGGAAAAGTGACAGAGACACGCAGAGGCTTCCCCTAAGTCACACAGCATGTAAATAAAATCATCAGGATTGGGATCTAGAATCTATAGCATATATGCATGTAATAAATATGTACTGGTTGAGTTCATGGGTCTGTGCTGCAGTTTGACCTTGGACTTTCCGAGCCTCTGTGGTCTCCTCTAGAGATTGGGAAATGACGATTCCCAATCACAGGAATGGCAAGTTCTGGCCACGAGCCAGGGAAGCAGAGCATGTATGTCAGACAGCACATGGGACTGGGACAGAGCCAAGGGTCTGTGTGGACGCAGACTGGGACTGACTGGGATAGAGGTAGGGGTCAGAGAAAGGATTCCACATGAAAGCAGTGTTCTTTCTGTTGCCTCAAGGGTGAGCGTGAGGTCAGTGAGGTGGCTCGGTGGGTAAAGGCACCTGCTGCCAGAGCTCAACCAGAGCTTGGTCCCTGGAATCCACATGGTGGAAGGAAGGAGGAAACTGACTCCTGAATGTTGTCTACTTACCTTTGCCTGTGCACTGTGGCATGTACATACCCCTACACACATGCACATGCACACTACATGTACACACACACATACTCATGCACGCATACACGTGCACACACATGCATCCTCATACATAAGCACACACATGCACACTCACAAACACACATACATACACACACTCACACACATATACGCACACTTGCACATGCACACACATATACATACACCATTTAAAAATTAAAAATATAAACTAAAGTAACTTTCTAACGAAGGAAAAGATAAGATTGGAACATGAAGGTAGCCAAGGGTCAGGACAGATGTGAACAGGGAGTCAAAATAAGATTTAAATGAGAAGTGATAGAGAGGCCAACACAGGCAAGGGGAAACAGCTGCAGACGAAGCCACAGGAGTCTCAAAGGGTAAGTCAAAAGAAGAGGCTTTCTTCTGTGGGCCCCAGAGAGCTGTGAGCAGTCTGCAAATGCTCAGGAAAAATGTCAGAGGTAGGTTCTAGAACAATGCCCTCAGAGGGCTAGTCAGGGCCAAGAATGAGGGGGAGGTGGCCAAGGAATAAGGTAACAGCCTGCCCCTGGGGAGTGCTGAGACCTCCTGCGCAGGAGGCCATGGGACAGCCCTACCACTTGATACCCAGCATGGCACACCAGAGCACAGTGTCATACTCCAGAGCTGGGCTGTCACAGGAAGCTGCCTTCTCTGGGACAGCAGCCCTCCATTCAGATGGGTTCTGTCCCCTCAGAAGCCTCAAATTCACAGCCAGTGGCCAGGCCTGACAGCTCCAGGACCATGCTGGAAAGAGATGTAAAAGTCCTGGCGGGGGATGCTGAAGGTCATAGGAGAGGGTACTCACTGCTGTCACTGGGACCCTGGTCAGTCTAGAGATTGACAGAATGGCAAATACCAGCCAAGGTGACACCCCTTCTCTTAGCTCTGAAGTCACAGTAATCGATATCTGGTTTGGGCTCTTATCTAAGGAGACCCTGCCCTATCCATCAGCCAGTTCCACCTCTCTCTACTCTGGACAAGCAGAGGCCGGAGTCAAAGGGCCATACGGGCCCAGAGTATTTCCCATCAGCCTGCAAGTGGCTGAGATGCACCAGTGGGGAGGATAGGTTGCAGTCCGTGAAGAACAGAGATGCTGTGAGGCAAATGCAGCCCTGAGAGGAACCCTGTTAGGAAGTTTGGATTTGGGAAACAAATATCTCCCTCTTTTTCTATCTTTTCAGTAAATACTTAATGTATTTTTTCCAAGTTTTAATTTCTTTTTACATTTTTTTGGAAGAAAGGGCACACAAGTGTGTGTGCAATTCACATGTGTACGTGTGTCTGTCTGTGTGTGTTGGAAGAGAACTTGAGAGTCAGTTCTCTTCTTCCACCCTGTGGATCTTGGGTTCAAACTCTAGTGTCATCCAGCTTTGTAGCAAGCACCTTGGTCTGCTAAGCCATGTCGCTAACCCATTTTCCAAGACTTTTTGAAGTAAAATTCTGGTCTGTTAGCTGGAAGAGAAGCTAGAAATGAGGATGATTCCGGTTTCCCTGAGGCACATGTGTAAGGGGAAGTTAGTTGGGGAACAGGCAGGGGGCTACCTCGGGACTATAGATGGCCCAGGTACAGGCCAGGCCAGGGAGGCTGCTGACCAAACCATGGCTCTTTTCAAACATGCCTCATACACGAGCCCAGGGAGCTCATCCTATACACAAACACACACCCAGACACACCCAATAGCCACCACCTCCAATAGAGTCCAGGGTCAGTTCAGATAAGCCTTTGCCTCAGGGCAATAAGCTTCTGGACTGTGGCCATCCAGTCATTAAGTGTTGATAAATAACCATCTCTGTGGGGACTCTGGGGAGTTGCACAGACAGAGGTGGCCCCTGCCTTGAGAGCCGCTAGACACAAAGATAGACACAGGCTCCATTTCCTGAAGCTACCTGAAGGCCCGTGAGTTCCTCGGTAGCCTTACACAGCACATTCTAGAATTGCTACTCTCATGAGTGAGGTAACTGGGTGTGGTGGCCTCTACCTCGGGAGGATGAGGCAGGAGATCACTTAGTCTAGGAAACTGGGCTAGCTGGGCAAGATAGTGAGATCTTATCTCTTAAAAAAGGAAGAGGAAGAAGAGGTGGAAAGAGATAGAAGAGGAAAGGAGGGCAGGATATACTGGTGCCTGCCTTAAATCCCAGCACTTGGGAGGCAAAGGCAGTTGGATCTCTGAGAGGTTCCAGGCCAATCTGGTCTACAGAGTGAGTTTCAGGACAGCCAGGACTACATGGTAAGACCCTGTCTTCAAAAAAAAAAAAAAAAAAAAAGGAAGAAAGAAGGAAAAGGAGGAGGAGGAGGAGGAGGGGGAGGAGGAGGAGGAGGAGGAGGCCGGGAAGGGGTGAGTAAGGAGACGCCATTGCTTCATTCATTTTGTTGTTTGTTTTTGTTTTGAGTCAGGGTCTTATATAGCCCAGGCTAGCCTCAAATTCAATATGTTTCCAATGAAGACCTAGGCTCTTAAGTCTCCTAGCTCCTGCTCTCCTGACACTGACAGGGAAAACAGCCACACTGAGATGGAACCCCAGGGAAAGAAGCCCAAGATAACTTCCAGGAGGAGGTGACTTGAAGAAACAGACAGCAGTTGCATAAAGGAATAGGGTGGAGAAGAGGGTCCTAAGACAGAAAGTACACCACAGAGGAGGGCTCCCTTCTTCATGGATGGAAGCTGTGCTTGACCTCTCTCCGGGCATCCAAAACTGGGAAGGGGCTGGGAAAGGCTGGTAGGGTCTATAGGAATGAGTCATGGTCATGACATCTTGAGTGTCATATCCAGCCATGGGATAGTGAAGTAGGCAGGAGACACTGGCAACAACTGTCACACAGATGCACACATGGAAGAGAGAAAGAAAGAGAGAGAGAGAGAGAGAGAGAGAGAGAGAG
>NW_021604579.1:1542651-1547203 GCF_004785775.1 Grammomys surdaster | reverse complement strand
AGAGAGAGAGAGAGAGAGAGAGAGAGAGAGAGAGAGAGAAGAGAGAGAAGAGAAGGAAGTCACTGCTATCCTGGAAGGAAGTCTCTGCTTTTGGTACTTCATGACTCTGGACACTACATGTTACCATGAAGGGATCCCGGGAAGTGAAAGAGACAGGAAGAGGAATATAATGGTGTCTAGCCTTCCAGCTGCTGCAGGGTTTGCTCACATTGGCATGAGGACCAAGTCACCACAGCCTGGGGAGCAGGAGCAGGAATGTCGGGCTGCAGCAAGGAAGAGTCCAGATATTGACAGGCAGCTGTCCTGAGAGGCAGGAGCCAGTTGTAGAAGAACATCCGATGGCAGGGGTTTGAGCCTGATGATGGAGAGCTGGTGAAGGTTGCTAAGCAAGAGTCAGTGCAGGAGCTGGCCTTGGGCTGCTGGATAATCAGCCGCTCTTCCTGGGCCAGCACTTCTAGCCTACAGAGGCCCTCTCAGCACTTCTCAGTGTGAGCAGAGAGTAGGTCTCGCCTTGGCCTGCCAGGGATCAGTGCCAAGAGCCCTCGGCAGCTCAGGAGGGGGCCACTGGGAGCCCTGGAGGAGGAATGCAGCCTAATTAATTCTCTGAAGCTCCCAGGCCTCGCCTTGTGGGAGCAGTTGCCAGGACAGGCCTGTCAGGGCCCCACCCCCACCCCCTACCAGGCTGTCAATCACTCAGAAGTAAAGCTGGGGGGTGGTGCAGGCTGGGAGCTCGGGGACAGGGACTGGGGCCAGCCCCTTGCCTTCAGGCACACACATGCCCTCAGCCCCTTCACAGTGAGCATGACAGCAGCAGCCAGTGGACCTTACTGTACCACTGACACCCTAGGTGCCATTTCTCATTTAATGTTTACAAGGGCCAGAAGCAGAGTACTGTCAATGTCTCCAATGTGCTGGGAAGGAGAATAGGCCTGGAGAGATGAACCTCTCTCTTAGTGTCACGTGATCAGAAAGCTAAAAGTGAGAGGCTGGGATTGGGCCCAAACATTCTGGATCCTGAGAATGTGTGTATCAGAACAATGGTGCTGGGAACACTTAGGAAAACTGAGGCCTGCTGAGGTCTGATGCCTTTCCCAGGGACAGTCAGCTAAAAAAGAGCTGGGGCAAAGAGGGAACAAGAACTGTCAGAGAAAAGGCCTTGCTCCTGAGGGTTCTCCTGGCCTGTGGCTTCACTGTTTCTGGGCCAGCAGGTCTGTAGGACATAATCTTGTATTTGATGGCTTTTTGTGATAACAAAATACTTAGATAATCAACTTATAAAGAGAAAAGGCTTATTTGGGGCCATTGTTGTTTGGCTCCATTGCTAAGGCCTATGGCAAGACAGCATAAGAGAGTGGGAGGTATGGCAAAGGAAGCACTTACCTCATGGGTATCCAGAAGGTCGCAAATCTGCAAGGCTCTGTCTCCAGCGGTCTAACTTCTTCCCACTGGGCCCTAACTCCTAAGGTTCCCCCACCCCAAGCCTGTGACAATGAGTCTTTGGGAGATACTTACTTAAGCCACCACACTCTGGGGTCCCCACTTAACTGGTTCCGGCTTCCTTGTTCTATTCCAGAAGTACAGTAACACCCGCACCAGCTGGCTCTGCTGTGGGGTGTACATGCCCAGAGCATCCTTTGATCATGTGCCCATATGGGAGACACAGACCGTGACTCAGAGGTGCTGGCCCCACTGCAAAAAACCTTGCAAAGAGGAAATGAGAGCTAAGAAGGGGCAGCCCACTGGCCTGACACCAAGGCTCTGCCATGGCCAGACAGCAGGCTGGGATAGGAGAGCATAAATAACCAGATCACATCCCTGAGCCTTGGCTTCTAAGCTTGAAGATGCCCCCCCCTTGCCAAGCTGCCCTGGTGCTGATCAACACAGTCATTGTCTTAAAAGGTACTTAATATATGTCAGACAGGATCCTGAATGCTTTACTTAAGGAAAAATAATTTGCAAACAAGAGTCTATTCACTGCTGCATAATATCCCATTATAAAACTGTTCCATAATATACTCCTGCCCAACAGGTACACGTTTACAACCTCACAGTTTCTCACCAGTGGGAATTAGAAGGTGCCACTGCCCCAAACACCCCTTTCATATCAAGATTGTTTGAGGTTAAAGGCAATGGGAGAGGAAAAAGAGGAGGAGGAAAGGAAGGAGAGGCGGCAAAGGAGGGGAAAAGGAAGGAAAGAGGAAACAGAAGAGGGGAGAGGAAGGAAGAGGGAGGGAAGAGGAAATAAATAAGGAAGGGGTGAGGAGGAGGGAGGGGATGTAGAGGAGGAGGGGAAAGAGAAAGCAACTTGTCTTAGTTAGGGTTTCTACGTAAAACACCCTGACCAAAAGCAACCTGGGAAAGAAAGGGTTTATTCAGCTTACACTTTCAGTAACCATTCATCACTGAGGGAAGTCAGTGCAGAAACTTAAGGCAGGAACCTAGAGGCAGGGACTGAACCAGAGGCCATGGAGGGGTGCTGCTTACTGGCTTCCTCAACCTGCTTTCTTATAGCACCCAAGACCACTAGCCCAAGGATGGCCCCACCCACAGAGAGATGGGCCACATCAATCATCAATGAAGACAATATACCACAGGTTTGCCCACAAGCCAATCTGGTGGGAGGATTTTCTTAGTTGCGGTTCCCTCTTCCCAAATGATTCGAGCTTGTGTGACGTTGACATAAAAGTAGCCAGCACACAGCTCTTGAAGGAAGAACTCTGCCTTCACCCATCTGCTTTAAAAGCAAGACCTACATCTCCAACTGTGGTGGTGATTTTTCTGCAGTGCTGAGTGGCTCAAGCCTTTAATCCTGGCACTGGAGGACACAGAAGCTACCTGTGAGTTCAAGGTCAACTTGGTCTACATAGCAAGTTCCAGTGCAACCATAGTTACATAATGAGACGGTATCAAACAGAACAAGCAGACAGACATAGGCTCTACACACATAGCTTCCTTAAATAGCTCCATTAAGTCCCCACATGGTCACCTTCTCCCAGTTTCCCTAGAAACCAAAACCCTTTCCTCTCTTAATGCTTCTCCAGGGATTCACCCTCCTGGTGACAGGAAGCCATGGGGTCTTCTCTTCTTCCTATGAAGGCCTCTGTGCATGTAAAAACTAAAGCACTAACAGTAGATCACCTGTTTCTTTCACCTGTGAACTGGCTTGTGTCAGTTTCATTTGTGGGTCTGAGTTGGAGAGATGAGAAGATAAAGATCCTCCTCAGACTCCACATCACCTGATTCAGGAACAATATGGCTTGGCAGAGTGTGAGCTTTTATATTCATTCAGTGTATTCTTACTCTGTTTTTTTTTCCTGAGCTATAATTCATACACTGGACACACACACACACACACACACACACACACACACACACACACCTTTTAAAGTATATAAGGAAAGTGACATTAGTAAGTTCTCCAGGGTACATGGCCTCAGATGTGAATTCTCTGCTGCCGAGCAGGTCTTACGTCCAATTAGATAGATAGCTATTGGTTACTCCCAAGATATAAGTGCCATTGATGCATCCTGGGAATATCTTGCTAGGCTGGTCATTGTTTTAGTTCATGGGCTTTGCAGTTGGAGAGGACTGTGGGTTGCTTTTCTCCCTTGGTGGTTTGCATAGCACCTACAGATGCTAGAAAGCTAGTCCTCAGAAAGGAGGCTTCCAGATCAGAACCAGCTTGATTCTTCTGGTCTTGCTTTACCAAGTGAGGCAACCATGAGCAGTCAGTGACAATAGTTTATATTATCCAAGACCAACTAAACTGCATTCTAAATGCTTATCCTTATAACCACAGATAATGTAGCTCATCTGTCATCAAAGAATCTTCTTTTTGCAGCAGAAAACATTATAGAAATCCACAACTAGCTAAAATGCTGAGCATGGTGTACCCACCCCCCAGTTAATACCCTAATACTTAATACCCAGGGAGCATCAAAAAAGAGTAACAGAAAGATAAAAATCAGAACATCTGCAGAAGCAGGTAGATTTCTGAGTTCGAGCCCAGCCTGGTCTACACAGTGAGTTCCAGGACAGCCAGGACTACACAGAGAAACCCTGTCTCGAAAAATTTTAGAAAAGAAAAGAAAAAGTCCTGGTCATGAATTTGAAGGGCAGTTGGGAAGGACAGAGGACGAATTGGCTAATCGAGATGGAGGGCGGGAAATGATGTAAATAAGTACTCATGTATGACATTCTCAAAAAAAAAAAATTCTAAGTGCATAAGACAGGCTTTTTTTTTTTCAAATTAGATTTGTAAAGTTTTACGGTTTTTGGTGCTAGAATTCTAGAATTTTCTCAATACCTCAGAAGAAAATTCCTACCTGTTGGTAGCCACTAACATCTAACTCTGTAAGTTTCCTTTACCTACTTTGGACTTTCCTTTAAGGATGGAATGAGATACTTTGTTACTGTTTGTGTCCGTCTTGCTTCACTTAATACATTGTATCACTTACTTGCCTTGTTGCCTTGATAAAAACTTCAACAGCAACTTAAGGAAGGAAGGAAGGAAGGAAGGAAGGAAGGAAGGAAGGAAGGAAGGAAGGAAGGA
>NW_021604579.1:1539259-1542641 GCF_004785775.1 Grammomys surdaster | reverse complement strand
GGAAGGAAGGAAGGAAGGAAGGAAGGAAGGAAGGAAGGAAGGAAGGAGAGCTTATTTGGCTCACAGTTCTGAAATGCAGTCCCAAACGTGGGGGAGTCCCTTGCCACAGCGGGAGCTTGGGGCAGCTGGTCACACTGTGTTCACCTTCAAGAAGCAGAGAGTTGAATGCTATGCTCAGTTCTACTTGGAGGTTTAAGTGCGGGGAATGGCACTGTCCACTTTTAGGCTGGGTCTTTCCACGTCAATGAACTCAGTCAAGATGATTTCTCACAGGCATCCTCCAAGGCTAACCTAATCTAAGCAATCTCCCACAGGTGTGCCTGAGGGCATTTCTCGCTTTAGATCCTGTCAGGCTGGCAATTGATATTAACCTCCGAGTGTGCTCAAGTTTCCTTCATGCCAAGACATCCCAGGGCTTCATTTCTTTTCACAGCTGGATGATTTTCCTCTGTGGGGCCTCATCAGAGTTTGCATTTACCCATTGATGGATTTGGCCTGCTCACACTGGTACTTTGTTTAAACTATTGGTGCTCCTTAATGTAGTATTGGTGCTAGCAGCAACATCCAGACAAAGAAACTGAAGTCCGGGGAGGTTAGGTAAGCCATCCAAGATCACACAACTAGTGACTAGCAGTAGCAGGCTTCACCCTAGTAGATGGCTCTGAAGGCAGTAGCCCTAACCATTGTGATTTCCATCCCATCAAATCAAATGATATAGGCTAGCTTCACCTGGCAAACTGCCCCAAAGGAGCACCCAGAGGGCTTAGCAAAAAGAGGCCTTTTGGGGCAGCAGCTTGTTCGTTTTGAGGCAGAATAACAACACTCTATAATCCAGTCTATCCAAGAACACACTATGTCACTCAGCCTGGCTGCAGAATCAGGCTTCAGGGGCACAGTAATCCCTCTGCCTCTACTTTCCAAGTCTTGGATCACAGGTTTGAGCCATCAAGCCCAGCTCTTAGCAGTGTTTAAAGGGACAGAGCAGGGCCGACATCATGGCTGGGAGGTGCAGTCTTCTTAGAACATGGGCATCTTCCAGGAAGGGACTATAGCTTCAACCCAAGGCAGGACTGCTCCTTCAATAAAGGGCCAACTTGCAGCCCATGATGCATAGCTATCAACCCTACTGTCCACACCTGAGGAGCCATCACTGGACAGCAGAGAATGGAAGTACAGATAGAATGAACACACGTGTAGGAGTCTACATATGTGTAAGAACATGTATTTGGAATAGTCCTTCCTAGGAGCCTCTCCTACAGTTGTGATTTTTTTTCCACTTACTTAAATCTCTGGCCAAAAAAAAGAACACATGCATGAAGTGAATGCAGACACAGATTGGGGTACACACACACACCGGGAGTGCTACATATGTATGAGAATACATACGTGAAGAAATGGGAATTACAGAATGGGGCAGGTATACATGTGGCGGCCTACATATGTCTGAGAACACATGAATAAGGTGACTGGGGTGCACACAATTGCACGTGAACCTCTGAGCACCACTGTGACCACAGGTATAAATTCACAAGTGTGCATTTGCAGGTGAGGTGTGCAATGGTCCTGGACACACAGCCCTAGTTCTGAGGGGACGTTTCCTCCTGGCCCCTCCCGTGCCTGCCCTGGCCCTCTGGTCTCTGCTCAACTACACTTTTGGGGGTTGAATGACCCTTTCACAGAGGTCACATTTCAGATATCCTGCACATCAGTTACTTACGTTACAATTCACCACAGTCATAAAACCACAGTGATGAAGTGGCAAAGCCAATAATCTTATGGTTGGGGTCACGACATGAGGAACTGTGTGAAAGGGTCTCAGCGTCAGGAAGGCTAAGAACCACTCACTGCACTAAGGGGTGACGACATTGTGTAACCTGTGAACAGCTTGTTTTATTTACATGTAGATTAATTATTTTGGTAATTAGCTAGTCATTATAAACATCATTTAGTTTAAAAACAGACATGATTATATCACAGATGCAGAATTCAGATGGAACTGAAGAGATCAGGAAGGAGAGGAGGCTTCTGCCCCCAGCCAACAGGAATCAGGAAGGGACAGGGGCCAGAAGCCAGAGCCAAGGGCTCATCCTGCCTCAGTTTCCCAGGCTGTCAGCCCTGGCTCCATCCTCCCTGTGGTGGAGGTAAAGTGGGTGGGTGTAGCTATCCCCTGCTGGAGGTCCAAGCTGCAGGCCAGTTCCTACTCTGGCAGCCTCAGTGGAGACATTTGCTATTGGTTGGCTTTGCCCTGTGGACAGCAGATGCGACTTCTTCAGGGAGGAGACTCCCAACAGCAGCTCTGACCCCTGCTCATTTTTTGTGTGTGTGTGCACACACTCCTTCCTGTCCTGAAAAATCTCTGCCCCACTTCCCTGACAAGGCTGCTTCTGTGCCTCCCCGTAGCCAAAGCTCCACAGCTGTCTTCCCAGCTGAACTTTGGTCTCCCTCTGGCCAAGGATCATAGCTGTCTCAGGTCCCCACAACCCACCCTGGCCTGGTGCGATGTAATATTTGTCAACATTTGGTGTTAAAAATTACAGATAAAGGGGCTTGAGGGATGGCTCAGTGATTAAAGTCACTGACTACTCTTTCAGAGATCCTGAGTTCAATTCCCAGCAACAAAGTGGTGGCTCAAAACCATCTGTAATGGGATCTGATGCCCCCTTCTGGTGTGTCTGAAAACAGCTACAGTGTACTCATATACATAAAATAAATAATTCTATTTTAAAAAGATGCCGGCAGTGGTGGCACATACTTTAAAAAATAGATAAATAGATAAAAGAAAGAAGAAGGCCATGTGAACAGCAATGTTTGGCCCAAATAGCATGTCACCTGCAGATCAGATGAGTCAGCCTGCTCCTTGCTCAGAGGCAGGAGGAAAAGCCTCCACCCCAGACAATTTGAGCCTTATCACCTCGGAGCCTCACCAGGCACCTGCAGGTAAGCTTCACCTACTGCAACAAGAAGAGATGGCGCAAAGTTGGGCTGGGCCAGCCGGCAGGCCACCAGCGGGCTTCCAGACTCTCCATCTCCTTGCCTTCCCCCTCGGCACTCAGCCAAGTTCCAAGGGTCAGTCTCAGGACTTCTGAACGTGTCAGGTTCAGAATTCAGAGTCCATGCCTTCAAGAGCAGCCCTGGGTAATGGGTGGATCCATCTAGGCTGGTGAGTTGGCATCCCCATTCCTTTGGGGATACACTCCAGGATTGGGATACACTCCAGGATTGGGATACACTCCAGGATTGGGATACACTCCAGGATTGGCCTTTGCCTTCTCCCAGGCCCCAGTTGCCCACTGGCTTCTCACTAGCTTGTTTCTTAGTACACTTCTTACAGTCTAGACCAGGTCACAGTATACATACACCTCCCAGCCTGGACCAGGTCACA
>NW_021604579.1:1530154-1539249 GCF_004785775.1 Grammomys surdaster | reverse complement strand
TCACAGTATACATACACCTTACCCTCAAATCCTTTTGTTGGTCTCTTTCTGGGAAGCACACACAACTCTCTGAGAGACAGCATGTGTAGAGGCTACATGCCAAACTTTACTCCAGGCTCAAAAGCAGCTACATGGAGCCTGAGAGAATTGGAGGAGCCACTGGGGTGGACTAGGCAGGGGGGTGAGGCTGCAAGTACTGGGAGTTGCCAGGGTGGCAACAACAGAGGTCCTCAGACCAGAGCCACACCTACATCTCCCTCCCTTCTTCAGAAGTACTTCCTAGATAACCTCTGCCCCTGGCCCAGGGGAGCTAGAGACTGCACTACTGGCTCTGATCAGGAGCCTGAGAACCTTGGGGCTCTTCTCCCAACTCCTGTTTCTGGTTCATGATGTGGAAGAGACCCTGGATGGAGGGAAGATGTCTCAGTGCCCTGTGCAGGATTCTTTAGCTTGGCCTGGCAAGACTTGCACCAAGAGCCTCAGCGGTGATCTTACCCCTGGTTTTATATGATTCTGAAGGATCAGAGGATATTCCACCCAGAAGAAAAGATTAAGTGGAAGGACCTGGCTGAACCCTGTGGGCTGCCTTTCTCTCCTTTCAAGCTGAACCATGACAGCCCCAAGGCAGAAAGGAACAAGAGGTCGGAAAAGCATCCTCTTCAAAGCCAATGGACTTGGTTTCAAATGCTCTATGACTTGAAGAGGCTCCGTCATCTCCCTTAGCTTCAGCTTTGGTGCTGAGATGGGTGGGCAGCACTGCATGTCCCCACAAACGTCTGAAATGTTCTGTAGCTTTCAATCAGGAAGAAAAGCAGCTGATTCCTCAGGGCGGAGGAGGCAATGGAGCCCCAGGAAGATCAGACAGGAGCCACAGAAGCCAGCTCACTCAGGTGGGCAAAGCAGAGGAAACCCTGGCCCTCCACTTAGCCACTGCCACCCAGCCTGTGTGGTGCCTTGCCTTGTCCTACCTCTCCAGTGCTGGCCTGGCCCTGACCTGAGGCTCACCCACTGGTCCTCTTTCTACATCTGGCCTTGGGGCAGCTGAGAACAGGGCTGGGTGCTTGCCCTGCCTGAGATACCTTTGGCCTCAGGCAGGTGGAGTCCTGAGCCAGGCTTTTAAAGGAACCACACCACAAACAGACCCTACTCCCTTCACCAACTCCTACAGCCTCACAGCACCCAGGGTAAGCATGCAGGCCAGCCCTGGGGCAAGTAGGCCTGCTGATTTCATCTGGAGGGGAACCAGAGGCCTCTTGGGTAATGCTGGGGGGAGGGGAAATCAGAGGAGCAAGGACTGGAAGACAATAATTGGAATTAAAGCCAACGAGGCCCAGGTGTTTATCCAAATAAATACCTAAGTATGCGCTTCGAGAAAACGGAGGAAGGAATGTTTACCTGAGCAATATTTATGATACCCCAAAACTAGAAGCCTCCCAGAAACACAGGATTTTTTAACAAGACCCTATAACACTGAGCAACAACTACACAAAACCACACGATGACCTGATACATTCAGAGCACACAGCCAGATGGTACTGATCCTTACATGCCGTTCATACCTTTACCGCAGGCACTACTAAGCCACAGTCAGCTGCATGTGACAGC
The DNA here is from genome assembly GCF_004785775.1 of Grammomys surdaster. Classification (NCBI taxonomy): domain Eukaryota; kingdom Metazoa; phylum Chordata; class Mammalia; order Rodentia; family Muridae; genus Grammomys; species Grammomys surdaster. The sequence goes on along the minus strand of NW_021604579.1, from coordinate 1,537,644 downwards.
TTTGTGTCCTTGTCAGCACTGGTATGGACAGACTTCCATCCGCCATTCAGGTGGGTGTGACATGGTGCTGCCCCATGGCTTTCATTTCTGTCTGCTTGGTGCTTGATGCATCTGTCTTATTTGTGTTTCCTAGAGACAGACCTGAGATGACAAGGTGAAAACAGAGCAGTTTAGAGTCAGCAAATGGTTTAGTGGGTGTAGGTGCTTGCTGCCCAGCCTCGGCTTGGTGACTTGGGTTTGATTCCCAGAACCCACACGGTGAGAGAGAGATGAGACTACCATGGGGCGATTTTCTGATCACCACATATGCACTGTGGCACATGGGTACATGGATGCACACACATACAGAGACATATAAGTAATTAAGTGAATAAACAAATATTTTTTAAAAATGAAACAGCATGTTGGGTATGTCAGAGTGCCATGACTCCTATAAGAAAATGCCACAGGTAGGGTAGTTTTAAAACCAGAAAGGCATTTTCTCCCACCTAGAGATGGAAGTTGGAAATCCAAGACCCAGGTCTGCCAGGGCTCTGTTTATGTGAGGAGCCTGCCTGGCTTGTGCCCAGCCCCTCCACACTCTCTTCACAAATAAACTCAAAGATTCCCAGAGTCTCTCCTTCTCCTCCTCTCTTTCTAATGTTTATTTATTTTAGTTAGATATGGGGGAGGGGTTATGTGCCCATTATGTAGGTGCCTTTGGAGGCCAGAAGAGGGTGTCAAATGCCCTGCAGCTGGACTTAGACGCAATTTTGAGGTTCCCCAAAGTGGGTTCTGAGAATGAAACTTCAGTGTTCTGCAAGACCAGCAAGGATTCTTCATCACTGAGCCATTCTTCCAGCCTCCTCTTCTTCCTTTTCTGAGACAAGATCCCAGGCTAGCCTCCAACTCACTACATAGCCAAGAACAACTCTGACCAGAATCATAGGCCTATGCCACCATGCCAGATGTATGTGGTGCTTGGGATTAAAACCAGGACTTCATGAATGCTAGACAAGCGCTCTATCAACTGAGCTAGGTCCCCAGCCCTTTTTTTTTGGATATTTTTTGTTTTTGGATTTTGCTTTTTGTTTGCTTGCTGGTTTTTGTTTTGTTTTTAAGACCTAGACTAGTTGGATACACACACACACACACATACACACACGCACACACACACACATATACATATATATACACACACATACATATATCACACCTATACATACATAAATATATACATATATACATACATATACACACATATATACATACATACATACATATACACACATACATATACATACACACACACAAATAGCCCCCGGGCTAAACTCAAGTTCTCAGCAATCCTTCTGTTTCAGCCTCCTGAGTGCTAAGATTACAGATGTGATCCACCATGTAGGACTCGTCTCCTTATAAGGACATTAGTCCTGTTAGAACTGGGTCCTATGGACTCCATCAACCTGAACAGTAACCATCTCCACATGCAACTGCACCAGAGTGCTAGATTCAGCATGGGAAAGGGAGCAGAGTGATCTCAGAGGAACCTAGAAGTGACTAAATGATGTGGAAAGGGAGGAGGCCATGGTTACAGGCAGGTAGCTACTTTGGACTTTTAGAGCAAAATCGCAGGTGGCTATAGGGAAACTGTATAAATATAAAGACCATATCCAAGGAGAAACAGGGCTGGATTGAATTTTGATTGCTTGTTTATGAGACAGAGTCTAGCTATTTACTCCAAGCTTGGCCTTGAACTCTCCACCTTCCTGCCCGTGCCTCCCTAAGTGCTGGAATTACAGTCACACACCATTATACCTGGCCTGGATGCTTATATAATAACTTGTAGGCCACGAGTTGAGGGTATCTTGCGGTATATGTGCATGTGTATTTTCTGTGCTGCAGTTGTGTTAACACTCTGCCCATTGACACTGTGGCCGCCCCAGAGACCAGCAACACTGTGACACTGATCTCTGGATGGAGCCATTGATAAAGTGGGTGCCATCACTTGCCATGGACTCAAGTTATTATGAAGTGGTACCCGTCTATGAGCTTAGCTGCTCAGAAGCTGAAACTAGGCATTGTCTGTCCCTAAAGCCACCCTAGAATGTTGCCTTTCAAGGGACCCCAGTGACTTCATAGTCCCTCAGTCAGCTCCTACCACAGCAAGGACCTTGAAACCCAAGAGCACTCCCTTTAACCAGGAGATTTGGGTACACCCTAGAAGGGAGGCCCTTACACCAGACTTGAGCCTCCATGGGAAACAAAGATCCAGAGAATAGGATTCCTGTGGGGGAGGGCATGTATGTTTTCTGCTTAGCTGCCAGGGTCCCGTGAGATGACAGAAGAAAGTCCAGGGCTGACCCCCAAAGGATGGACCTGAACAAAAGCTAAGGGGCAGCCTTACACACTTCGAAAGGGCCACTTTGGATGCTAGCCTCCACCTGAAGTCAGATGGTGCCTCTCCTCCATCCAGTTCAGAAAATGAAAGTTTATTTGCCCTGGCCACAGAGCCTGCAGCATGAAGGCTGAGTGCAGGTCAGAGAAAGGCTGGCCGGTGTGTGGGCCTTCATGAGCACCCGCCCCTCTCTTCCAGCATTGTTGTAGCCTGCAGATGGGAAGCCGGAACTCAGGACAGGTCTGTGCAGGGTCTGGCTGCTTGGGATGTCTGGAATCTAGCCATCATAACTCCTCAGCCAAATATCCAGAAGCTTCTTCCCAAACAGGGAAAGCCAAACAGGGCCTGACAGTGACAAGCAGAATGGGCACCTGTGTAACATCCTTCCCTCCCTTTGCAGGCCAGAGTGGCTCAGGTGAGGTGACCTCCCCACACAGGAGTCCAAGGCCAGTTGCTACTCAAGAGTAAATGTGCCAAGCCAGGCCAACAGGAATCTAGATGGAATCTTCAGGAGTCTCCCATGAGACTGAAGTGTGGGATAAATTGTAGAGGCTGGTAAACAACTCACATCAAATTAAAACAAAACCTTTCCAGAAAGAAAATCAAGAACAGGTGGGTCCATCTGATAATGGAGGAAGATGTGTCTGCCAACATCACTAAATACCTAGAAACAGCCATGTCTGAAACTGCTCAAGCTTCACGTTCACATGAGCCACTGGCAGAGAGTAGAGGAGGGAGAGGAAGGGGGGGGGGAGAGAGAGAGAGAGACAGAGAGAGACAGAGAGAGACAGAGAGAGAGAGGAAAGTGATGGATGGCGAGAAAGATGAGATGAACAGAGAGAAGAGAAAGAAACCAAGAAGAGAGAGAAAAAAGAGAGAAGAAAAGAGGAAGAAAACAGAAGGGAAAAGAAAAGAAAGGCAGAGAACATGAAAGAGCATGCTTCCAGAGGCCACAATTTTATAGAAACCCAATACCATGGCAACCAGTCCATCCCCCATAACAATGACACTGACCCATTAATGAAGGTGAAACCTTCATGACATAATCACTTAATTACCTCTCCTGACAATCCTAGTGGCAACTGAACTCCAGCCTTGGAGGGTCTGTTCACTCTATGACAGGTTCTCTCACAGCATCCTAGAAGAGCCTTCCAGGCTTTGTCGTCACTGTCCAAGCAAGCAAGTCCTCCTGTAGCTGTCCACATGCTGGCATAACCTGTGTAGCAGGTAGAAGCTGGGGTCCTTCCTGATTTGAGGAGCAGATTAGAAAGCACCCCACAGGAGCTGGAGAGAAGGGCATATTCCCTGAAGGGTCATCCGGGAAACTCAGAGCCCGTGCACCCCTGTCCAGGGTCCTGATTGGCAAGGAGCCCATAGTAACTCTCAGGGGTCTTTGTCCTCTTTTCTAGGCCCTGGGAACATCCTCCTGCAGCAGAAAGGAGGTGAGCATTTCCAGGACTGTGCCCTTGGCTCTCTCTCCTCTGAAACTGTTGAATGTGACCCCTCCTACAATGTGCACATCTATCATGAATCTTGGAACCTAGAAATGCAACTTGGGAAAAAAGTCTTAGGATGCAATTAAGCTACAGATCTCAAGATGCAGTCATCATGGATGTTCCTGGTGGGCTCTGAATCTGGTGACAGGTGCTCCTGTCAGACTGTCAGGGGAGTCTGGACCTATTGGTGTAGATGAGTCAGCAAGGGAGAGTAAGGCCATGGGAAGTCAGGCAGGGACTAGTGTGAGATGGCCAGAAGCCATTTCCAAGGCCACCAGATGTGGAAGAAGCAAGGGAAAACCCACTCTGCATTTTGGACCAAAGAAGCAGTGGTTGTTGCAACCCCAGGACACAGACCCTCAGCACCCTTCAAGCCCCCTCTGCTGGACAGAACCCCAGGACACTCACCCACAGCACCCTTCAAGCCCCCTCTGCTGAACACAGGAACAGGCCTGATACCCTAGCCAGTATGCGAGGTTGGGAGAGGAGCTTTGCTGGAAGCTTGGGGGAAAGCACTTTCTTTCTTTTTTTTTTTTTTATAATTTATTTTTTCTCAAATCGCAATTCATTCATACAGGGGTTATAAACACAGAAAGGCAGGATGTGGGGAAGGGAATGACACTGGAGTGTGATGTTCAGGAGGAATACAGATATCTTCAGTACCAGGTATCGGCTGGGTGAAGGTTCAGGGGACAAGTTACTATGACTCTGCCTATAACTCGCTTGTACTTATCTAAGTTGGTATTGTCTGCCCAGGCTACCTATTTACAAGGTCTATGACTACTCAGGCTTGTAATTTTCCACAAAAGCTGCCTGTTTACATTAGCTTATAGCCATCTGTTTCAATGTTTTTCCACTGAGACCCAAGACTTGGTGTTAGTATACATGTATGACAGGCCTATTGCTGATTTTAGGCCTATGGCTGATTTTAGGCCTTCAGTGTGTAAGCAGGGCTGCCCCTGACATCTCCTCCCTTCTCTAAGTATAGAAGGGCTGTGGCAATTCTAAACTTGTGAAGGCGTGGATAGAGGCCTGACCTCCAGTATTTGAAGGGGACCTTGTAATGGCTCCAGTCCCCCTGTCATTGTCCAGTGAAGCATGAGGGCCATACCCGTCCTGATATCTTTTTCCTGGAGAGGGGATACTTTTGACATCAACCCCTATGCAGTCAGGCTTGTCCCTCAGGGAACCCAGAGAGATATTTTTATTCACTTGCAGTGCTTAGCCTCACAGCCTAAGCAAGAATTCAGATCGCCTGTCAGAGGGGGTTCTGGGTGGCCCCTCTCTGCTTGGTCTAGGGGCAGAAGTCCCCACTTTTAGGTTGGGTGGAGATGGGTTTTGGAAACACCCTGTATAAAGTAACAACCTCATCTTGAGTCTCGTGGTCCTCCATAGCTAACTTATAATAATGTATCTGAGTAGGTTTTGCTACCAAATTATTTATCTGTTGTATCACAGAGTTAGTCCGCCTATTTGAGGGCCAGGGACCAGCAAAAAAAAGCAAAAAGAACCCAAATAATGGTCTCAAGATGGGAGGAAATAGGGTTGACAACCTTGGAGAGACTGAAAACCAATTCTTGTACCAGCATTCATCTGTCTCTTTCTCTCTCTGATTTTTCTTAGGGCCTTCACTACCTGTTTCATGCTCTCTTTAACCCTCCTTGTCTTGTCTATGTAAAGGCAACCTTCTTCTTTAAGGGCTGTACATAGTCAAGAGCTGCATATAGCCTTTTCTATTGTAATAGAGTAAATCAAGTCCAATAAGGATCTTTGCGATTTTAGGAGGTCTCTTCAGACAGCGAAATGAGGATTTCTTCAGATTAGTGATGTCAATCTCTAGCTGTTTGATGTTCTTGTCAGTGGCCCTTCAAAGGTCTGAGTAGTATAAGTTCGGAGGCCAGCACGTGGATTAGAACTTCTAACAGCAGACATCACGGGTGATTCATTTTTACCTGGGATGCTGCCTGATTTAAAGCTCCTGGGAGTCCCTCTTTCTCTCAATTTTCTGGGGTTGGGTACAGAGCTGCCGCCTGTGACCTGCTCTATGCTCGGGCCCAGACCAGAAGTCGGGAAAGCACTTTCTTCTGGGTGTGTAGCCTCATTATTAGCAGTTCAGAGGGAAGCCAGCTCTAGAATGAAGTCTCAAAGAGTGGGGACAGGGCTTGTGTGTGCAGGTGCATAATATACTTGAGAGGCTGGGAGAAGATGTTCTAGGTCAACCCAGGCTACATAGTAACTTCAAGAGCAGATAACATGGGATTGCACACACACACACACACACACACACACACACACACACACCGGAGAACGGGATGATAAAGAGATGGGAAGAGGTGGTGCTGGGTTAATCTAGTTCCAAAGGTCACCCTGTCCTTATAGTCTGGTTAAGCCTCCAGACTCTAGCTGTCACTAGGTTTTGTCATTTTCATTCATTTGGGGATACACTGTGTGCTATGGTACAAGTGTGAAGCTAGAGGACAACTTGCAGGAGAGAAGGTACTATCCTTCTGCTACATGGGTTCAGGGATCTAGTTCAGGGTGTCAGATTTGGTGGCAAGCACCTTTACCCACTGAACCATTATGCTGGCCTCTGTTGTTTTGAGGCAGGGTCTTGCTATATTGCCCTGTCTGGCCTTGAATTTATAGAAAATGCTGGGATTACAGATGTGAGACGCCCTGGAAGGTCATCTCTGTTTAAGCCAGCTTGTGTTGGACTTACTTCTTACTGCAATGCTTCCTACACATGTTACTCAGCAAAGCCCGGTTTCTTTCCAGACTGTTGTTAGGTTTTGAGACCATTTTAAACTCAGAATCATTCTCTGTTCTTCTCTCTACCACTGCCTTATTTATCTCGCTGGGACCAATGATTTGTCCTTAAGCAGGAGGACAATCCGTTACAAGAACTGGGAAGGAAACATTCATTTCTATGTTTCGGATAATTGTTGGCAGTAGCTGACATCTGTACAGAAACACAGAAAAGACCCTCTAACACTGTCAACAGGAGCCATCTCCAGGGAATGGAATTTGGGGGAAAGTGTCTCCTTTCTGGGTTATATATCATGATACCATTTGAACTTTTAACATAGAGTGCATTTGTTATTTAAAATCCTCTGAATTAAAAGTAATACAAGAAAGAGTCCCCTAAGTGCTTATTCTGTGGGTGGTTTATCTGATAGACAAAGAAATGGCTCAAACCCAGGCGTTATGGCAAACTGTAAATTCAGCACTGGGAGGGCTGAGGCAGGAGTATTACTGTTCAAGACCAGCCTGATTTACATAAGCCTCAGGCTAGCCAGGGCTACTTATTGATACCTTACCTTGAAAATAAAAGGAAAAAGAAAAAGAAGCTGGGTGTGGTGGCACATACTTGCAATTTCAGTTCCTGAGACACAAAGACAGGGGGATCAAGAGTTCAAGGCCATCCAGCTATAGAGCAGGTTTGAACCTGAGCTGCTTGAGACCCTGTTTGAACAACAACAGCAAAGATAATGACAAGAGCAAAGAGAAGAATGAAAGGAAGGAAGGGAGGGATGGAGGAGGGATGGAGGAGGGATGGAGGAGGGAGGGAGGAGGGAGGGAGGAGGGAGGGATGGAGGGATGGAGGAGGAGGGAGGGAGGGA
>NW_021604579.1:1521182-1529754 GCF_004785775.1 Grammomys surdaster | reverse complement strand
AGGGAGGAGGGAGGGAGGGAGGAAGGAAGGAAGGAAGGAAGGAAGGAAGGAAGGAAGGGTGAGAGACAGACAGAATTAAAAAGCAACAATGTTTCTTTAAAATTTGAACATCCAGTTTTTCAAGAACTCCTTAAATGACCCTTAAGTGACCTTATCTTTCCTAGTCCAAAAGAGCAAAAGGATGAATGCTCCCTGCCTCAGAGACACCTAAGGCTAGGTTGTAGCTCAGTGGTAGACCATTTGCCTAGTGTGGCAAGGCCCTGGGTTCACAAACTAGCATTTTAAAACACCAAAAACAAAACAAAAAATTTTCAACAAAGCTTTAAGGAATAGCAGTTGCCACCAAAACTGTGGCGACATCTGGGGGTCAAGAGAGGAGCTGCAGCTGCCTTCCCAAGTCCTGCCCCTCAGTCCCTCAAATCCCAGTCTGGGCAGAAAACACTACTGAATGCCAATGTAGTCCTCCCTAGATCCAACTTCTGCTCACACCCCTGCAGGGACTGGGATGCCATTCTGGCACCCTGCAATCTCTTAGACAGAGCTTAAGACCCTCAGGATCTCCAGAGGGGTTCACAGTGTCTGAGTCCACAGCTCAGGACACCAGGGCTCTGAGTACCTGCTCTGTTCCAGTGGTGCCAGTATTCATTCTGGCCTTGGGTTTAGGTTCAGGGTCCTTCTCAGCTTAGCCTAGGGTGTTTTATGCGGGTTGATTCTGATATCCTACAAAGGATATGGTAGAGCTTTATATCCCACACACACTGGCCTGGAGAGCTCAGAGCTGGAGCCAGAGGAGCAGAGTCTCAGTCCTCACTGCTGCAGAGTCTAGGCTGGGCTGGGCTGGGTTGGATAGATGTGTCTAGGGGTCCAGCTTGCTATATTACCTGGTCCTCCACTCTTCTCCCCTACTGACAGACTTATTCCTCATGAGCACCTAGAACCCTCCCCTGTATCCCCTGAACTTCCTCATCCCATATACCTGCTTAAATTTGGGGTCAACTTCTAGATATCTAAAGTACCATGGAGCCCCACGTTGCTTCTGAGCCTCACACTGTGGCCACAGGTCACAAGCTTGTGCTGGGCACAGAGATGGAGAGGCCATCCCCAGTCTAGGTCCTAGGTAGCCTCACAGAGCAGACAAACAGACAGACATTCAGACAAGAACACAGCTACTGGCCACCATGGGCTACACAGTAGCACATGTACAGTGTTCAGCACTGGCTGAATTGCACCAGCCCTTGTCCCCAACAAGTGATGTTCCCAGTGCTGAGACACTTTCATGATCTATAGTGTTCCTCAGTGTTGTCTGCTGGAGGAAGTCTTCTAGAAGCCAACTATTCAACCCCGGTTCCCAGGTTCTGCAAAGCACTTAAAGCCATCTTGCATTGCAGAGATACTTGTGTTCCCAGTTGCCTGTCAACCCGGCTCAGACATCCCCAGCCACTAGAACACTGTAAAGCATAGAGTAGATATCTGGATTCAGTATCTCTCAGTGGAAGGTGGCAGCTGATGTCAGTTCCTACCCCTCCTAGCCTCCCAGCATCCAGCCAAGCAGCCTCTAAGTGGTAGACATTGTCTCTTTCCCAGTTCTGGCATTGTTCAGTCTGTCCCCATGAAGCCCTTGATTGGTGTCTCCTAGTCTCTTGTGCCCTTTTCACCCCTCAAGAGCCCATTCGTCTGTGAAGCCCACTCACACCCCTCTGTGGTCACATGATCTACTTCTATCATAGCCCTAACAATTTGGCTGCAATTATTTGCTGATTTGTCATTGCCCCTCCTCCCTCTCCAGCTCACTCCTCCTCGACCCTTAAAGAGACAGTCTTTAGAGATGGCTGGGAACAGTTTTCCCTGAGTCCTGAGGAGACCCACAGAAGGTGAGACTGACCACAAGATAAAAGCTTAAGATGTTCATAATGAACAGATGTTCACAGTGGAACGGAGAAGAAACGAGGGAGTGAATGAATGAATGAGCCTGTTATTGAATGGGGGTAAAGTAGCATACACATGTATGAATGAACAAGAAGTTGCCTAGTGAATGAGTCATTGCCCAACAGAGGAGGGAGGACCAAAGGAGTCATCCCAGCCTTCTCCAGCAGCCCTGGCATCGGCAAGCCCGCCACCCGCAGCCCTAAGCCTGAGCTGTGTGCCAATCAGCCTGAAATGCCTCCTGCCTGAGCCAGCTCCCATCACTGCTACTCAGCTCTCTGATGCCGGCCAGACCCTGAGCCGAATCAGACAGGCCCTTGCCCTGGGGCTCCCGGGATCGAGGGCAGACAGTCAGCCTCATAAATAAACTGAATGCCATGCTGGGCAGACATGTGCTCTAGCAGGGTGGTGAGCTCAGGGTTGGTCCAGAGCCTGCAGCAGGACAGAGCTGTGCTGGTGCAGGGAGCTGGGAGCATTACAGGAGGGGAAAGAAGGGCAGTGGGGCAGAGGCTGCACACAGCAGTCTGCTCTGGGGCTCTCACACGGGAGGCATGAGAGGAGAGGGTGCATCATAGGGTTGGCAGCAGATGCTGGGTGCAGGAGTTGGAGATGGTTGTGACTTAGACAGGGACTATAGCGGTGAGTAGGACAGAATGGATACACAAGGATAGTGGCTGTGGTCCTGTGTGAGCGAGGAAGATGGAGACTCAAAGAGCTGCTAGTTTCTGTCCTTGAAGGAGCCACCATCCTCCTTGTCCTGACGCTTACTGCTAGCTGCCCAAGTTACTTGGGGCTCCCAGGCTGGAACAGTTGTTTAGGGACACTTGGAGATAGGATGCTTCTAGCATAGTCTGACTGTGGGGAATCTAGGATTCCTAGAGGAAATCAGAGACTTAAGAGTTTGACAAGAAACCACCAGATTAGAAAGGGTGGTGCCAGGAAGGATGACAAACACCCTGTAAGCAGAGGTGGCCTGCTCCTGTCCTAAGGGTCTTGTAGCACTGTGCTGAGTAGCCCTGACTAGAGATGACTGGACTAGGGATCCCCGATCAGAACAGGGTCCCCAAACAATGCAGATGTGCTTCGAAGGCTCAGGAGCTGAGCCGAGTGCCTCCCGGGTGGAAAGCACCCATGTGCTCATGGGATCTGCGGCTGCCCTACAGATGAAGAAACAGAGGATGATGGGGAGACTTGCCCAGCCAAAGTCACACAGCTGGGGAGGGGGAGAGGCTCCAACCCAGGCAGGCAGACTTTTGCTTGTACCAGCCACAGCCTTTTATAGCACCTATAGCTTGGGCAGACCTGGAACATGGACCAAGGACTCTACCCTGAAGGGCAAAGACTTTCCTCCCCTGGGCTCTGTGTGCTCCACCTATGTAGAGATTTTGGGCTCCCTGGATGCAAAACGGGGACTTGGCAGCCAGGGAGCTCAGTTTGTAAGCGATGTGTTGGGAAGGCAGGAAGCAGAGCCCAGGGACAGAGGGCCTTTGTCTGCCTGCAGATGGGCAGGCAGGTCTGGGCTGTGTGGCCAAGCCCAGGGGCCAGCCGGGTGCAAACTCATTAGCCAGCTACTGAAGCTGCCAAGGAGAGGAGAGCAATTAGAGGGCCCAGCCTGAGCCAGGAAGTGCAGCCACCCTGCAAGAACTCCAGACTATCCTGCCTCCACTGCAGAGTGTTGGGGGAGGGGTGAGCAGCTCTCCCCTGGTTGACTGGCCCTACTGTGTGCTGAGAGACACAGCCCATGTCTCATTTCATGTACAGCATTCTTTGGGGTAGGAACCATGAACTCTGTTGCATTTACATAGTCACCCACCCTTCCATTCCACAGGTGTTAATTATAAGTACCTGATATCCTGAGCACTAAGCTAGATCTTGGGGATACTGGAGGGAGAAAAGTAGATACATTCCTGCTCAGGAAGCGTTGAGGAAGGAAACAGAGAACAGAACAGACACAAACAAGAGCAGTGGTGCCGGAGAAGGAAGAAGCAGGAGGTGGGCATAAAGACCCGTTCACAGTTCACAGAGGAGGAACTGAGAGTCAGACTAGGGGATCGACTCATCCGAGGACACACAGCTGCTAACTGAAGGAGCCGAACTTTGGTCTGGGATCCCTGAACTTCAGACCTCACCCCTGCTAGTCTCCTAGAGACCCCTCTGAGCCCATTGTACCTGTTGATGGTGTCACTGACTCCTACTTGCAGGAGCCTCAAGACATAGGTAAGTTTGGCATCTCCATTTCCTAAGTGACAGAACTGAAGCCGACAGGGTGGGGAAGGCATAAGCGTATGGTCCCAGAAAGGAGGGCTAGAGTGGACTTGAACCAGAGTCTAGTTTAGGGGTGGTTGTTGTTATTTTGTTTTTCCATTCCCAGGTCTATTTCTTTTGCCACGCCTGAACCTTGCCAGCTTAGCACTTGGCCCGTGAGGCGATCTTGGTTGACATTTATGAGAGGATTACTGATCAATCATATCTCCTTGGGCAAGGTTCCTTTCTTTTGGGTTTTTCCCCTTCCCATTAGGAAAAAAAAAAAATAACTGACAGGCCAGCTCTGAAATCCCCCAAGTTCCTTCTATTTAATCAGTGTTCCCTAAGGCATGCTGTGACCTCGAGAGACAGATGAAGGAGGCTCCAACGTCTCGGCTCAACGAATAAGAAGGTCATTTAATTCAAGGCAGATTGGTTAGGGAGATCATTATGGTGCACACAGCAGAAGCAGACACATAGAGACAGAGAAGGTGAGGATGCAGAGCCCCAGGGGACTTTCAGTCACTCTGAGATAGGTTCTCACTTGGCTTAAGTTTTTGTTTTACAACAGGCTCTCAGGAAGCCAAGGCTGACCTCAAACATCTGTCTAGACAAAGAACACCTTGACTCCTGATCCTCCTGCCTCTACCTACAAATGCTGGATTAGAGGCATGTGTCTGTGTCTGTCTGTCTTTCTAGTGTCTTCTCTCTCTCTCTCTCTCTCTCTCTCTCTCTCTCTCTCTCTCTCCTTTTGAGAAGGTTCTTATTATGTAATATAGCTGGCCTTGAACTCTCTACACAGCTCAGGCTGGACTCAGACTCACATCCTCCTGCTTCCCCAAGAGCTGAGATGGCAGGCACATGCCACAAGGTCATCCTAGGATCCCGAATCCCTCCACTTACTCTCAACCTCTGCGACCTGGAGACCTTGTGCCACAGTAGCTTCTTTCCCTTCCAGCTCCGGCCCCACTTGGGTTCTAGGTGGGCCTCCCAGAGGAGAGGCTGGAGCAGGTCCAACTCTAACTGGGCCACCAATAAAGGCTGTGTGACCTTGCTATCCAGCTCCTCCCCTCACTCAGCCTGGATTTCCCTATTGATTAACTGGGGAAGTTGGATCAGAGCAAGCCGGAGCCATAATAAAAGGCAAGGTTTATGGGCACTTTCTTCAAGAGCGGCAGCAATCCCTTAAAACAGCTAATGGCATTATCCTTGACGGACAGATAAGCACCGTAAGCACACTGGGGTGGAGTCACCCACCCAAGGCCACATATCAATATTGCCCCAGTGGGAGCCACACCCAGGACTGCTTGACTGAGCTCCAAAACAAAAGCTGCTGACTTGCATACACAGCCAATGCCCGTTGACCTGCACAGCAATCACTGTGGACTTTATCTGTAGGAAACAATCCAGATGTTCATAGCAGCCATATTTACAACACGATAGATAACTGTGGGCCAGGCCCCAGGCCCTCCTTGTTTTCTTTAGAAGTTAGGCAGCTTCAGAAAAACTGTGGTTTATTGAATACCAGCTAGTATGCATCAGTAACCCCCAGCCACCCCTGTGAATCAAGAGCCACTTCCCCCACTCCTAGACCAAACTCAAGCTTCCAGGTTCAGAGAGGTTGAGAGAGTTGCTGAGGACACACAGCTTATGACAGGTAAGGCCTCGTTCCCTACTGTCCCCAAGATAGGAATAGGGGATCTGTTTCACAGAGAGCAAGTGATATTTCTGTTTATTACTCCACCCTCAGGCTGGCAAATCAGAAAGCTGGGGTTTGACCTCAGGTCCCTTTCCCCAAAACACTGCTTCTGACTGAGAAACGCTCCTGGCCTTGGTTTCACATCTATGAAATGGAGTTGCTATTGTCTGCCCTGCATGTGGTTAAAGGTAGGGTCAAATGGGTGCCTGGGTGCTGTGATTTAAAAGTTGGGTCCCCAGTGCAGGTGGGTGGGTGCGAGCCAGGGGATGTGGCCTGGGCAGAAGTCTTCTGAATGAAGCAATGCTTATCTCTCTGAAATGAATTTGTTATTGTGAGACCTTGGCCTTTCTCTCTCTCTCTTTTTGCATCCCAGGCATGCTGTTACCCAATGAAAAACAGATAAAGACATTGACCAGTGCCACCAAATAAGAAAACAAACAAACAAACAAACAAAACCACCCAGCCAGCTTAACACGTGGAACGTGGAAAGAGACTTGAGACAAAATGGGCTGAGAAAGAGAAAGCAGGCTAGCAATCTCCAAAGCATAGGTTGGCCAGTGATGCCATTGGCTATCTTCTGGCCTTCTGGGTGCTGTCTCTGTGACTGTGTATATTGACTGGACCTTACTCTGACCTCTGGACCATCTTGTCATCCCGTTAAACTAGCCACAGTACCTACATGTGCATACACACACACTTCACAGACACAGGCCGATTACCCAGGAAGGATCAGGGGTATCTGCAGCATACAGATCCATTCAGTCTTTTTTTTTCTGTTTTTTTTTTTTTTTTTTTTTTTTCCGAGACAGGGTTTCTCTGTGTAGCCCTGGCTATCCTGGAACTCACTCTGTAGACCAGGCTGGCCTTGAACTCAGAAATCCACCTGCCTATGCCTCCCAAGTGCTGGGATTAAAGACGCATGCCACCGCTGCCCGGCCCATTCAGTCTTTCAGAAGCTGAACTGGGGAGCCGTGACGATTGTGGAGCCCCCCCCCTCTTCCTAGCAGGCTGGATGGACCTGTTGGGTCACACAGAATGATATCAGGAACAAAACTGGGACCTAGGTATCCTGTCATCTCTGGGATACAGAACACAGTGAGCAATGAAGCCTGGGTTCAGGGGCTCATGACACCTGGCTGACCTCATGACATGAGGCTAACCTCACGAGGCTGAAAATCATTAACTTAATAGGTGTAACCCTGCTTGGGAAGAACCCAGGGTGGGGCTGGAGAGATAGCTCAGCCATAAAGAGCACTGACTGCTCTTGCAGAGGACCTGAATTCAGTTCCCAGTATCCACATCAGGCTGCTGGCAAACAACAGTAACTCCATCTCCAGAGGATCTGATGCCCTCTTCTGGATTCCTTGTGAATTGCATGCAGAGTGTGTGTGTGTGTGTGTGTGTGTGTGTGTGTGTGTATGTGTCTGTCTGTCTGTCTGACTGTCTACTCAGTCACCCATATCTACACATTTCTATTTTTTAAGTGAATATTAAAAATAAATAGAAATAAAAAGAACCCACTGTAAATGTGGGGTGAGAATAGAGCCTTGGGAACTGTGGGAGGGGGAGGCCAGGGCAAGCTTCCACTGGGCTCCAAGTGGCACTGAGTTTAGAGAGCAAGAGTTAGGGTAACAAGCAGGTCCTTGGAGCAGAGGTGGGAGCAACCACTGACCTACCCTAGCAGAGAAAGATGGAACCCCAGGCCCAGAAAAGCCAAGACAGCTGCAGGCTTTCGCAAACTCCCAGCTGCAGCCAAGACAGATCGGTTAGTGAACAGACAGCAAAATCACAGAGACAGATACCCCCAGACATGTTACAGCCCATCACTCTGACGGGTGCAGAGCTGAGTCTGCCAGATCTCCTGCCCCTTCCCAAGGATGTCGACAACTTAGCCTTGGACTTGGCAGGCTTGCACGTGGGAAGGACAAGGACTGGCCTGTAGGAGCCACCAACCTCTCCTTCCCACATGCAAACCTGCCAACAGACTCTCTCATTCTCCTTCCTTGGCGGACACCAGTCTTATGCAGCAGGTCTGGTATAGATCTGATGTCAGACTGCTGACCCTTCCTCTCAAACCTTTCATGGCCCCCCATGTCCACAGGGTCCAGGCCAGACCCCTTGACTTGGCATCGAGCACCTCCATGATTTTGCCTTGGACATACCAACCACCCACTGAGTCCCAGAGCTGACACTCTGTCTCAGGTGGCCCTGCTACCTCAAAATGCAAGTTTAGTGGAGTATGCGTCCCTTGCTTGTAAAAGTGGGAGGTGATGCCCTTTCTCAGATGTCGGTGCTTGGGTACCCTTTACCTTCACGCCCTCACCTATGCCTCTGTCTCTTTGTACTGGCTGCTTCTGGCGCATGGAAGCCAAGCCACAGCTTTCCAGGACACGACAGAGCTGCAGTGATTCCAGCCCCGTTTCCTATGGCAAACAAAGATCCAGGCTCCAAAGCCTGCTTACCACCCCCAAGCTAGATGCCTCAGAGGCCAAGACTCCTGTCAGCTATGCTTGACTCCCCACCTCCAGGCTGATGACCCCCAGATGCCTGTGGAGAGCATTTCTCTCTCCTGCTGGCCAGAGCTCTTCCCCAGCTCTTCCTCCCTGCAGCCAGCCCCTCCAGCCCCTCCAGCCCCTCCAGCCCCTCCAGCCCCTCCAGCCCCTCCAGCCCCTCCAGCCCCTCCAGCCCCTCCAGCCCCTCCAGCCC
>NW_021604579.1:1520281-1521172 GCF_004785775.1 Grammomys surdaster | reverse complement strand
CCCTCCAGCCCCTCCAGCCCCTCCAGCCCCTCCAGCCCCTCCAGCCCTTCCAGCCCCGAGAGGCCTTGCTCCTGCCTTCCCTGAGAAAGCCAAAGGGCACCTGCTGGCTTGCCTTACAATTACTCAGCTAAAAAGCCTAAGTCCTTTCCTCTAGGGGTGCTACAGGGTCTTGTACTTGGCCTCAAGGGCTGAGTCTGTGAAGGCAAGGTGGACCCTCTCCTCAGCCAGCCTCTCCCCATCCCTCCACTGACTGTCCTTTTGTGGTGGCTTGAGAGCCTTCTGTACTCTGGGTCTCTCTCTCTCTCTCTCTCTCTCTCTCTCTCTCTCTCTCTCTCTCTCTTATCTTTTTGGAGGTTGGATTCATATAGCATTTTGAAAAAAATTTTAAACGTTCTCTGAAATGTTTATTATTCTCTATCTCCATATACACCTGTGTGCCAGCAGAGGGCGTCAGACCCCGTTACAGAGGTCTGTGAGCCACCATGTGGGTGCTGGGAATTGAACTCAGGACCTCTGGAAGAGCAGCCAGTGTTCTAAGCCATCTCTCCAGCCCCCTCATTGTTACGTTTTTATACATATATGTCAGTTCACTCCATTCTCATTCAGAGCCTCCCTGCACCGCCCTCTTCTCTTTAACTAGGCAACTAGGCCCCTCCGTCCCTTCATCATCCTCATTTCCTGTCAGTGACCTCTCCTCTTCAGGTCCCCTTCCCAGACCTACAAGGCCATCCTTGTCCCCCATACCCCTAGCACACACCCTCCGCCCAACCTTGCTCAAGAACCCAGGACATTCCATTCGCAGGGCCAGTCTGCATCTTCAGCCTACCTGGCCACCCACAACACTGCCCCCACAGACCACTCCCACACACAGCACCGCCCCCACAGACCACT
>NW_021604579.1:1516255-1520271 GCF_004785775.1 Grammomys surdaster | reverse complement strand
GCCCCCACAGACCACTCCCACACACAGCACCGCCCCCACAGACCACTCCCACACACAGCACCGCCCCCACAGACCACTTCCATGGCTCCTGCTGTTTTGCCTGCAGCTCCTGCAGTATTGAGTGTCCTTTGTTCCCCCGAACCCATCCCTACCGCCATGGCTTGTAGAATTTTGTGGAATTTCCAATTCCAGGCAGTGTTTCCTAGATCCTTATATCTATCTACACAGACATGCCTTCTGATCCCCAGTGCTGGGAACTTAGAACCTGTAGGCTCTCACCGCAATAAATGTCTCTGAAGCTACTCATGACTGGTAAGTCTAGAACAAATTCTCTGCAAACCTGCTGCCCACCCACCCACCCCCACCCACCCCCACCCACCCCCACCCACCCGTTCAGCTCTGTAAACAGCTCCACCAAACATCCTGGTGTCAGCAGAAAGCCCATTTTATTGGAATCTGGGAGACAAACAGCAGGTCAGACCAATTAAATCTCAGCAGCTACTGAGGAAAGGAAGATAGGTGAGAGGGAGTGGGAAAGCCATGCTCTTTGAGTTAGGGATCAAGAAAGTAAGAAGGCTTCCAGAAGCTACGAGGGAAGTGGTGTAGGGACAGGCATTCAGAGAGAAGGACAGTAAAGATGCCCAGAATAGCAGGGCAGCAGTGGCACATTCCTTTAGTCCTTGCACTTGGGAGGCAGAGACAGGTGATCTATGTGAATTCGAGGCCAGCCTAGTCTACAGAGTAAGTTCCAGGACAGCCAGGGCTACACAGAGAAACCCTGTCTCAACAAACAAACAAGAACTCCCAGAGTGTGACAGTGAGCAGGCTGGGGATTTGGGCAAGCATCTAGAAAACAAAAGTAGAAGGGGAAAACATGCTTTCTGAACTAGTTTTCTGATTTCTAACTCAGGAAGCTTTCAGGCTTAGCAGTGAGATCTGTAAGCAGCTGCACCATGGGAGGGACTTCCAGGGTCTACTAGAGAGGAATCTCATTAAGGGATAATTATTCCTCCCATCTTTTTTTTTGTTTTGTTTTTTGAGACAGGGTTTCTCTGTATAGCTCGGGCTGTCCTGGAACTCACTCTGTAGACCAGGCTGGCCTCGAACTTAGAAATCCGCCTGCCTCTGCCTCCCAAGTGCTGGGATAAAAGGTGTGCGCCACCACCGCCCGGCATCCTCCCATCTTCTTACCTTAATCTGTTTCTTGAAGTTACGGCCTTAAAAAAATGTATTTATTTCTGTGCTAAATCTGCATATACACCTGCACGCCAGAAGAGGGCATCAGATCTTGTTAGGGATGGTTGTGAGCCAGTATATGGATGCTGGGAGTTGAACTCCAGGACAGCAGCAGTGCTGAGCCATCTCTCCAGCCCCAAGTCACAGCTTTCTTGAAGGAAGGTGTTCTGGTCCAGATGACTGACAAGGCCATTTGGATTAACACTTGAGGGAGGGAATAATATGTTTTTCTTCTCATATTATCTTTGGAGGAGTTTAGAATGTCATGTTTCTACCCAGGGTTAGGGTTGGAACTCAGAGCCCATTATTTTGACCAAAAATCATGTAACAACGTAGATCAAAAGGAATTAGGAAAAAATAAGGGCTGGAGAGATGGCGCGGTGATTACAAGTGTTTGCTGTACAATCATGAGAGACGAGAGGTCAGCACCTATATAACAGGCAGGGAATCCTGACACAAACACACGTGCGTGCACACACGGTCGCACACACACACACAGACTCACAGAGACACAGTAAGCAGGTTCAGCAATGCATACATATACATATATAAATAAAATAAATCCTTTTAAAGCAGAATTAAAGAAAAAATGTAAAATCTATAAAGTTGCCACACCTTGTCAGGACATAGCTGTCTCATCATGAACCTCAGCAGTGTCCTGCTGCGCTCTCCAGCCTCCTCCTCACCACACAGTGCTCTGAACACTGCGAAGGGACAATTGTGGGGTTTTTCTATCTTTCATATGGAATTTCAAAACCTAAGGAGGGCCAGTTATGGGTTCTTCCTTTCTTCAAACTTAGTGTGTTGTCAGGGATGCAGAGAGTGGGCCAAAGCTGACTGTGGATCTTCAATAACCTACAAGGCTGCTAAGGTCTGTCTGACCAGCCCGCCCCCAGCACCTAGTCAGTCACCAAGTCTGTCATTTGTGCAATCTCTCAGTGCACCTGATTGACAGGCCAGGCCTCACCCTCCCGTCTTCACCCCACCCGACACAATGCCTGCTTCATAACAGCTTCTCCACACATCTCTCCAGGACATGTTTACCCTTCATTCCACTTGCCTTACAATAGTCCAGCAGATCTTTCTAGAACACGAATCTTTTTATATCGCAAGCCTGCTCTGGATTTCTCACCATTTGAAGCCCTTCCATCTTGGGCACCAACCCCAACACTTATTTCTCTCACTGTGAGCACTGGGGTTGCTATGACTTGGCTTCTGGCCTTTGGCTCCACCTTCTTGAAGCTTTGGGCTGTGTTCTTTCTGGTCCCTCTGTCTGGAGTATTTCTCCTTTACCCTCAGAGACCAGGTCCAGGGCTGCACCCTTTATTCCCTACCCACCCAGGGTTCCCTGGGGAACCTGTGTTTTCCCTTTGCTGCCAGGCTGTTTGCAGCCCCTGTGGGTGCCTGTGGTTACTTGATTCATGTCTCCTGGCTCCTGAACTGGTGATTCCACAAAGGCCATGGCCATGTCTGACTCGTTCACTCTCCAGTAGCACAGTGGCCCCAGGCACACGTGCTGTAGTGGGAACCCAGGACTCCATAACTGGGCTACACCCACTTTTCCTATGTTCTCTGGTGTTAACCTTCTCCATGGACTTTCCTCTACCCAGCCTCAGGAAGCTCCTGTCTGCTCCTACTACATCTCTGATCTTTCTGGAGCACTCCTCATCCCGTGAGGACTGTTCCCTAACTTTATTGTGGCCATCTTCCAACTGGAGAGAGCACCTTCTGACCATCCCTTCAGGCATTGTCCTTATGAAAAACGAGTCGTACTTTCAGTCACACTCCCCCTTTGCAGTGCCCTGCTGCTACCCACACACCCTCTCTGACAAGATTCTAATCCCCACACCTGTGACCCCTTTCCGAGTAGTCCTAAATCCCCAAGCCCTGGAGCCAGGACCACCCTGAACTTTTGGTTTCCTCAAACCCTCCTCAGCCCTGGCTGAGGTCCACCCTCCCTGGAGTTTGCACAGGAGGGCTCAGCCAGGGATTATGTCTTGGCTCAGCGTCAGATACGCTGCAGGATCTTAGGCACGTCAGGAGCCTCTGCCTGGCCTCAGTTTCCTCACACAGAGGACCAGAGCAGCAATGGCTGGTACTGCTGAGACTTGGGGACAATTAAATAAGGAAACCCACAGGAAGCCTGAAGACCAGCACTTGGTGCCTGCTATGTACCACCCAACTTTCTGAGCATCTGTTTCCTAGTGTGCCTCTCCTGACCTTGTGTTTAAAGGGAAGCTCATGGCCCACATGTGTCCCTTTGCCTGGTCCTGTGTCTGGTTCCCAGAAGGCTCCGTAAATGCTTATTAATGCGTTAATAGACCACACACTTGGCACCACCCATACCATTGTTCCCTCACTTGCAGGGCAAACCTTATCTCTCCTAACAGGATCTGGGCTCCTGGGGCTGGGGGTGGGGCCAGGGAAGTAGAGCAGGAGTTGTCTTCATGTCAGGGCATTCAGACCTGGAGAGGAGCTCTGTTCCCTCCATCGCTCTACCCCCCACAGTGCCCACCTCAAGAAAGAGTCAAGAGGACTTGCTGACAGATGGCCTGCCATCTTGCCCCCATGAAGAAGGCAAGTCCCCCTACGAGCTACTGCCCTAATTACGCCTGTCCCTCCCTCCACACACATCTGCCTTCCCAGGCAAGAGTCTGCTTGACATTCTTGCACAGAGTTCTCTTGGCTGGTGGTTCCCAGCCAGCTTGGCCAGTTTCTTCAGAAGACTGCAGCAGAGAGAGAGAGAGAGAGAGAGAGAGAGAGAGAGAGAGAGAGAGAGA
>NW_021604579.1:1505284-1516245 GCF_004785775.1 Grammomys surdaster | reverse complement strand
AGAGAGAGAGAGAGAGAGAGAGAGAGAGAGAGAGAGAGAGAGAGAGAATGAGAGAGAATGAGAGAGAATGAGAGAGAATGAGAGAGAATGAGAGAGAAAGTTTTCTTAAAGCTACAGAGACCAAACCCAGAAACAAGTGCACCCATGCTCTTTGGCACACCCATGTGAGGGGCAATGTCAGAAGCCAGCGTTAGAAGACGGAGCAGTGGTGTCCAGGGGTGGACTCGGCCCAAACATTCTGGGATCTATTACCAACTAGCAAGGATCTTGGGCAATTATCTTTTCTGAGTTAGAATCTTCAAAAGGGAACTCACAGCTGTGCTAGGTTTAGAGGGCTGGATTTGATGAATGCTCACAAGATGAGCTGTTACTATGGTACCAGCGAAGGTTGGAGCCCAAAAGAACCCCTAAGGAACCTTTAGCAGCACCAATGTTGCATTCAGCAGAGGAGGCCCAAATTCATTACCCATACAGCAAAACCTTGCATTACATTTTCCTGACACTTGTTAATGTTGGTTTCAGGTGTGTTCTCTCAGCTCCTGGTCTCAGGGAGGATCATTCACTTTAGCTGAAAGATCTCAGATCTGAAAAGCCAACATGGGACATTATCCAGTGGTCACTTGCTCATGAGTGGGCCCTTTCCAGGTGGCATCATCGGTTAAAAGTGCTCTGACTGAAGTGCTTGTGGACCGGGAAGGCAGAGACTGTGATGTAGCTCACTATATTCAGGGCCGGACCTTGCAGGGATGAAGACTTTGTGCCAGGAAAGTGATGTGACCCAGTACCCTTTTCCAGCTGGGCTTGGCTCTCTGGCTTCCCTTCTCCTGGCCCAGACGCTCCGCCTACCCACCTGCCTGCCAGATGGATGCCTGCTCCTCCTGCTTCCCTCTCTCCCACCCCAGGTGTTGCCTGCTGCCTTTCCTCTCCCCAGCACTGGTGGGTCCATCTGGAGAGCTTAGAGCCAGGACTGGAGACAGAGGACTAAAGGACAGGAGACTGGGCCTCTGATCCACAACTCTGAGACACAGTAAGGAGCCTGCTCATCTCTCAGCCTTGGCAA
Organism: Grammomys surdaster; assembly: GCF_004785775.1. NCBI lineage: Eukaryota > Metazoa > Chordata > Mammalia > Rodentia > Muridae > Grammomys > Grammomys surdaster. The sequence continues at coordinate 1,515,185 of NW_021604579.1, read as the reverse complement.
GGAGCTGGGTTGAGTCAGGAGAGCAGGGCACAGACAATCTTTCAGAGCTGAGATCTTTTCAGTGTGGGAGGAGAAGCTGAGTTGTGCTAAAGTCTCACAAGCGTGGCAGCACCTGTCCTTCACTGAGCCGCTGGCTCTTCTAAGTACAAGTCACACCCGTCCCATCCCTCCACCCTTTCCCCTTGCAGCAGCTCCTTTTTCCCAGAAGGTTATGGGGAAGAAATAGAAAGGCAGGTCTGTACCGGAGCACCCCCAGAGGGGTCCCAGGCAATATCAAGGCTGCCCGGTATCTCTGCAGAAGTGCCCATAGGAAACTGCTTGGAGGAGACCCTTCTGATCAGGAAAGTGTCACTTGGCCCCAGGGTGAAGAGAACATTTCTCCTCAGCTCTATAAGCACTGAGCCAGGAGGCCCCTGTGGTCCGGGGAAGGATGTGACAGGACCTGCTGTGGCCCTGTGAAGGCCACTCCCTTATCTGAGTCTGCAAAGCCACTCTCAAGATTGATGAGCAAATCTGTCCAGGTCTCCAAGAAGCCCTGATGCTCTGTGTCATTCCCATAATTAATCAGTCTCGTGTCCATGTAACACAATACCCAGGCAGTCACCTCAGAGAGAGTAGGGAGGATTTGGGCTCACACTGTTGGATATTTCAGTCCGTGGTTGGCCAGGCCTGTTGCTTTAGGGCTATGTAGTAAGGAAGAGCAAGATGTGATCTCGTGTGGTCTACTCATGGCAGTTGAGAAGCAGAGAGGGAGGAATTAGAGTCCCTCAATACTCTTTGAAAACATGTCCCCCAAACCCCTACTAGTATCCCAGCTCTTAAAGATGCCCATCACCTTCTGAGTTAGTTACCATTCTTGTTGCTGTGATAGATCTGACAAAAACAGCGTGAAAGAAGAACTGTGGTTCAGAGTTCGAGGTTCTGCATCTCAGGGCCAGGACATGGTGACAGGGACTGGAGGCAGCTGGTTCCATTGCTTCTGCAATCAGGAGCAGGGACAGACAGCAGCTGGTGTCAGAGAGCCTTCTCCTTTTTATTGAGTCCAGGACCCTCACCCTCAGTCAGGAAGGGACTTCTCACCTTGAGTAACCTGATCCAGATGCTCTCCCACAGGGATGCTGAGGCTTGCCCCTGGGTGAGCCTAGATCCTGTCTAGGTGATAATATTAATAAGCCATCATGCTTTCCAATAGTGTCCAATAGCTGGGGAATCAAGACATTAACACATGGACTTTGGGTGGAAATTTAACATCCAAACTGTGGCACTGTTTTGTTAACTGGAGTAGTCTGTGGTCCAGAATGGACACTGAGTACCTGTCCTCCATCCCCATGAGTAGAAGGAGACTCCAAAGTGACACCCAGCCAGCTGAGGTTCTGGATGGTGGTTACAAATAGGAGAGCTGGTCCTGTTTTCCCGAGTGGCTTCTTAGCCCAGCATGGTAGTTTGCTCAGGGTCAGTGATCAGTGTGAAAATGGGAGTTTGAGGAATCCATCACCTTGAGGCCTAAACCGTGATGATCACACCCATGCAGGCTCCTTTCCAGGAGAAGACAAGGCCCACAATCAGCGCAAGATGTGTCTTCAACAGACTCTCAAGTGGAAGCGGTGACCTTGATGGGCTGATGAGAACTGTAAGTTTTCTCTTCCTGTCTTTAGTCGGGAGTCTCTGTTCCGAACAGGAAGCTCGCTGGGTTCATTACTTGGACGGGGCCCAGCAATGGCTTTAATCTGGAGACCTTGGACATCCATTAAGCACACAGGCTGCTATTTGAGTAGCCAGATCTATGACCCATGTTCCCGAGCTAGTGAGGAAGGTGACCTTGTGAGAAGCATTGACTGTCTCGTGCCCCTTACCACAACCCTTCAGTTGGCATGATTGTATCTGCACATACACGAGGCTCCTGAGGCTCCAGAAGGTGTGAAAACATGAGCAAGTTCACACAGCAGCTGAGGGTCAGACCTGGTGTGACTATTCTCCTTTGGTGACCCTCAAAGTCCACTCAGCAGCCTGAGGCCAAGCAAGGCTCAGCTTTGCCAGGTATTGACACACCAGGCCAGAAACTGCCTTACAGAGGTCTTTATGTAGGTGCAGGCTCCTGGCATGGCAGAGAGGCCCTTCTGGCTGCACCAGAGATAGGGGATGTAGGTTACTGTGGGGCAAAGTTAAACTGACAAGAGAGAAAGAAGGGAGATCCCTAGACTGTTTCTTACCTAGGAGCTTTTACAGTGACACATGGCTCTCTCTTCTCCTTTCTCATTTCTCATGTCCTAACTCAAGTATCTTCTCTTCCTTCAGACTTCAAAATGGAGTGTACTGAAATCTCAGAACTTAGGGAGTACAGGCAGGAGGACTAGGAGTTCAAGGCTACATATGAAGTCGAGGCCAACCTGAACTACATAAGAGGCTCTCTCAAAACAACAACAAAAAGAGACCTCCAGGCTACAGATCCTGCCATGGTTTCACTCTGGGATGCTGTACGCCCAGGACAGGATTGCTTTCCTCCTCAGAGAAGATCACATCCTGTGCTTGCTTGAGTAATACTCCCATGGCTTCTGCTTCTCTCAAGAGAAGAAGAGGCCCTGGAGGGTGGAGGCATACATTTCTGCTCACCATTGCGGCCTGGGGCACAGCACAGTGCTGAGATCGTCAACCTGGTACTGAGACTTGAAAACAATGTCCTTGGATGGACTGAAGGATGTGGAGAGAGTCCCAGTGTGACTAGAAGATTCAGGAAAAATACAGGCCCTATCTGAATCCTGAAGACTGGCCCAGGGTCATACAGAGGGAGCCCAGAGAAGAAACACTTGTCAAAAGTGGGTCTCTGAAGCCATCAAAGAGTGGCTCTTTAAGAGTGTGACAGGGATAGAGAAGAGTATCTCTCCACAGTTGATGGCTTCTGGTGGAGGGGAAGGACTCAGTTCTATTTAAGGGGCTGGCCACTGAGAGCCTGCCCATGCTCCAGTGAGTGTATAGATGACACAAAGTGGACTTTCTTTTGTTTTTCTTTTCTTTCTTTCTTTCTTTTTTTACTTCTTTTGGGGTTGGAGGAGGTCACAAGGGGACTACAGGTGATTGAAAGCCTGGGCTCCCTGAGGTGGCAGGGGTCCAGCCCTGTAGCCACCACAGGCCTTAATGGAGAGCCCTTCAGTAGTGGATAGAATACATGTCAGGCTGGATGGGGCTGCTGAGGAAATCTGAAGCTGGAGTGGAGGCTCTTAAAAGAAGGAGGAGGAGGAGGAGGAGGAGGAAGAAGAAGAGAAGGCAGCTATGGTGGCTGTGGGTTTCCCAGGGGATTATCAGGAGAAGGGATCTTTAGGCAGATACCTAGACTGTCTGCCAAAACTTGCTCAGAACAGCTTCCTGGCTTCCAGGCCAGATAATTGTAAACAAAATAGACGGGAGGCCAGGAGGAACCTCCAACCCCTTTGCGGAGTGAGGGGCCCAGGATGGGGCACGTAGGAGCAGACATTACGGCCCTGAGTCATGGAAGGTGCCAGGCTGGTTTAGTGGCTGAGACAAGGAGCTCCAGATCTTTCTGAGCAGTGCCAGGCAAGGCACTTATCTGCAGTCTGTCCCATGTCTGCATGTGCTGTGCTGGGACAGTGCTGGAGAGAGTGGACACTGGCTCTGCTCCTGTGTGACTGAGGAGGACATGCTCAGCAGGGACAGTGTGAGCGTCACTGACTGGAGCAGAGGAGCACTGCAGGGATGGGGAGGAAGGCAGATCCTGAGGTGGTAAAGAGCACCTGGCCCAAGACACGTCTTAGAAAGCTGTTCTGTTGGAAACATGTGCTTGGTAGGGGTGTGTGTGTGTATGTGTGTGTGTGTGTATGTGCACATGCACGCATGCTTGTTCACGTGACACTACACCTACCTATGTATGTTTCTGGTTAGGATTAAGACTGTACCATTTGCCTCTGTGCACTTTGTATATGTTTCTCTGGAAGGACAAGCCAAGCCCTTTCTGTTTCTAGTTCAAGATAAGTGACCTCCTATCCCCTAGTAGAAGAAGCAGTCCATCCTTGAAATTTCACTTCTAAATCCCAAGCCCTGGGAGCAGGGTACCAGGTGAATCATAAGGGCACCAGATTGGGAAACAACCTCATTGGTAGCCACAGAGCAGTCCCTCTGATTCCACCCTGCTGTTTAGAGACCTGGGAATGTCCAGAGCTTTTGGTGAGTGTGGTTCTAGGGTGTAGATAGGATTATGGTGCTGGGTCTACTCTCAGTATACAACCACACACCTCTGTGTATATGTGTACAGGAGCATGTGTGGGGGCAGGCACATGTGTGTGACGGTATGCATCCATGTCTACACATACATTTGAAGGTCAGAGGGCAATCTCTAGTGTTGCTCTTCAGGTGCTGCTGTCTGCCTATTTATTTATTTTGAGAGAAGGTCTCTCACTGGCCCACCACTTACCAAGTAAGCTGGGCTGGCTAGCTAGTGAGCCTCGGGGACCTGCCTGTCTTTGTCTACACAGTTCTGGGATGACAAGCATGTACCATCATGCCTAACTTTTCTGTTGTTGTTTTTGACATGGGTTCTGGAAATTGGACTGGGGTCCTTAAGGTTACAGGATATCTCAGATAGAGTTACTATTGCTCTGATGAAAAGCCATGACTAAAGCAACTTGGGGAGAAAGGGTTTATTTGGCTTATACTTCCACATCATAGTCTACTACTGAAGAAAGGCAGGACAAGAACTCAAACAGGGCAGGAACCTGGAGGCAGGAGCTGATGTGGAGGCCATGGAGGACTGCTGTTTACCGGCTTTCTCCTCATGGCTTGCTCAGCCTGCTTTTTTATAAAACCCTGGACCACCAGCCCAAGGATAATACCACCCACAATACACTGGGCTCTCCCCCATTGATCACTAATTGAGAAAAATGTCCTATAGCCGAATTTCATGGCAGCATTTTCTCAATGGATGCCCCCTCCTTTCAAATGACTCTGTCATGTGTCAAGTTAATATAAAACTAGCCAGACTATGAAGCAAGTATTTTACCAACTAAGCTATCATCTTCATAAGCATCTTCCCACTGGTCCTTCAGTCTTATCTCTTCCAATGCATGACCAGCCAGCCAAATCAGTAGCCCATGAACCGCTCTGGACTTAGGCAAGATGCACTATTGCAGCACAGCCCCAAGGAACATTGCCCATCTGCTTCAGGACTGCTCTGATGGGGCCATGTGACCCCAGCATCCCACTCCCACCTGGGGCCAGCAGACCACAGAGCTAGTCTCTCAAGTTTTCTTTCTGGCAAGTTGGTTATGCAGAATTTTTACAGGAGCACAAGCACTGGCTGGCAAAGGCAGAGAAAGCAGGCATGTGGCCACCTGCTCCCCAAGTACCCTACTGGGGCAACGCTCTTGTGCTTCCCGGACCTGCTGGGGTCCAAGCTGATTTATACTGTCTCCCTCTGGCGAAAGGGCTTTGCCAGACATGCTCATGTGTAGGTCTCAGTAAGGCAGACAGTTGTGGATGGTGTCTCGGATTAAACGATTGCCTGGTAGTACGTAGTCAGGTGTTTAGCCTCCAATAGTGCCAAGGGGGCAAGCCAGGAACTGATTCTCAAAAGGCAAATTAATTACCAAAGAAGGGCTTGGCCTTGGTCCCAGGTACAGAGCGTTTGCCGCAACCCTCCCACCTAGTCTTACCAAAAGCTACAGGCATCGCTGCAGTCTGCTCTGGTGGCCCAAACACAGTGGAACCAAATGCCGATGAGAACTTGCCTTGGAATCCTAAACAACTCTGACCCCATTTAAAATCAACAGCTTTTTACTAACACGAAATGGTGTGAGGAGTTGCGTACAGATGGGGGTGGGGGCTGTGTTGAGCTAAACAGCCCAAAAGAGGAACCTCATTCTTAATGCAAAGCTAAGCAACCTGTTTGCTGCTTGGTCTTTGGCTAAGACCAACTGTGGTAGTCTGTGTTTGTTTTCAAGGGGATATTTTGGGTTTCCTGGTGGCTAATCCTGGGAGCCAATTTGATTGACTCTGAAATCAACTAAGAGGCATGCTTCTTGACTGGTCTGTGAGAGTCTTTCATAGAATATTTGACAGGGGAAAGGAGACTTCCTGCCAGAGTGGAAAGCATCTTCCAGAGATGGCCTAGCTATAACAAGGTCTGAGAGAAAAGCAATGTTGTTTTCGTCTGCCTGCTTTCACTCTTAGCTGGTGAGTGCATCTGCTCTGCTCCTGCTGCTATTGCTGCTGTCATCCTTTGCTGATATTAGAACCCAGCCTCAGCCTTCCAGCACAGACAGAAGACCAGCCTGTACCATGTTAACCAATCTAGTAAATCCCCTTGTCCTGTTTACTGATCCTGGGTTTCATCTTCTAGAAAGCCCTGACTAATTACACATTTCCCCCAACTTTCATAGGATCCTATATTTTCATAGATGCTAGCTCCCATCCTCCCAAACACTGATATTTCAAGGGAACAGCTATTGTCTGACCTCTAGGTCCTCTGGGCACGGCAGTACCACATGACTAGAGCAGTATGGTACCCAGTGGGGTGATGAGTTGAACAAGGTCCCAGGAGATAACTTGTACAAAACCCCAGGAAAGACTGCCCTGAAGCAAGATGTACTGCTGTACTAAACAACAAATCAAACATTCAGATGTTCTCTGGTGAGCAGGAGAGAGGAAGATTTCTATGCAGGTGCCACATCTGTGATGATTAATGGCTTCCCAACAGGAGCCACCGTGTGAAGAAGCACCATGGTGCTGCCCGATGAGCCATTTTCAACTGATCCATTTTCATTTTACAAGACTGCTGGGATTTCGGCTTGCAGTGTTCTCCACAGGCTCATGCCTTGAGCACTTGTTCCCTTTTTGGTGGCATTGTTTCTGGAAGCCTTGGGGAGCAGGCCTTTGATGGTTATACCCAGACTCTGGGTCCTGCCTCATTCTCTGTCCACTGTAATATGAGCAGGTGCCAGCATACTCTCCAGCCATCAGTAATCCAGTGGCTCTGCCCCCCACCCCTGCAACTGATACCTCTGACACCTTCAGCCCAAACATGTCTTCCCCTTAAGTTATTTCTGCTGGGCATCACAGTGACGCAGTGATAACAATCACTAAGTCGTGTTGTCTTACACACTGGCTGGACTAAAACACTAAGTAAGAGACTGGTCCTGTATCTATCTCAGACTGCAGCTTTAACCTTCATTGGCCCATGTTAGACATGATGATTCCTCTTGACTTTGACTGGAGAATCGAGAGATGTTCAGCAGTCGAGAGCAGGAAGTGTTCCTCCAGAGCATCCAAGTTCATTTCCCAGCATCCATATTGGGTGGCTCACAGCTGCCTGTAACTATCAGGGGAATCCAGCACCTCTGGCTTCTAAGCACCTGTGCTTACATGCACACACTCACAGAGACATACGCACATAACTGAAAATTAAAAATAAATCTCAAAAACAATTGGGGGAGCTAGGCATGGTGGCGCATGCCTTTAATCCCAGCACTCAGGAGGCAGAGACAGGCAGATCTGAGTTTAAGGCCAGCCTGGTCTACAGAGTAGGTTCAAGGCCAACCCTGGCTTCCTCTTGAAACTCTCAAAAATCCAAGATAAAGTTAAATTAAATATTTTAAGTTAAAAATAAACACAAACAAACAAATACTAATTTTGACAGGTGTGAGAACCCACAGCAGCAGCCCCTTGGCCTCTCATGCTGCATGGACCAGAGAATCTCTGGTGTAAATCTTCCAGTCCTGAGCCTGTTCTTGATCTACACTGGAAGCAAGGAAATACCTGGGATACTATGGAATACAGGCCTCTGCTAGTCATCAGGGTTTCTGGGAACCAGGATTTGTTTGGAGCTAATTCTTCAAAGATCTGAGATCATCCATGCTTGCTAGCATGCACTTTTAATCCCAGATGGGTGTACCCAAGTTCAAGGACAATCTGGACTACAGCGTGAGATGTGAAGCAAATAGAGAAGAATTTCTTTTGGCTCCATGGTCAGCTGACTCTATTGCTTTAGGCCTGGAGCTGAGCAGGGGATCCTGGAGGCTATGGCATGAGACAGGGACTGTTCAAGTCATGGTGGTCGAGAGGCAGAGGGGGTACAGGAAGAGGCTAGGGCAAGGGTTATAGGTTAGGGGTTGTTTTTTTGGGGGGTGGGGGTGGGATTGTTGTTGTTTTTAACATTTGTGTGTGCTCATGTGTGTGTGTGTGCTGTGTGTACGTATGTGTGTGGTTTGTGTATATTTGTGTGGGGTATGTGTGTGTGCATGTGTGTAGGAGTCAGAGGACAACTTATGGGAGTTGATTCTCTCCTTCTACCATCTGGGTTTAAGGGGCTAAACCAGTAGTCAGGGTTGGTGGCATGTGCCTTTACCCACTGAGCCATCTAACCAGCCCTAGTTTTTTGGTTTTCAGCATCTCTGGGATCCTAGGCCAGTCTGGAACTCTCTGCATAGCTGAGGTTAGTTTTGAACTCCTGACCCTCCTCGAAGCTTGAACTTGACAAATACTGGAATTCCAGGTGTATGTGCCACCACAGGCGACTTGACAGGGACTGTCTTCCAGGGCCTGTTGCTTCAGTTGGGCTCTACCTCCTGCTTTGCATCACCTCTTAATCATCATTAAGGCTTTGATTAAGTCAGATTCCCTAAATCCCACCACCTGGTAAACTCCACAGAGGAGTCTGTGGTGGGTATTTCATTTGCCAGTCATAACAGTGCCCATGTATATTAGCTTTCTGTTGTTATAATAAAATCCACAAGGATGGGAAGCCTGTTTTAATAATATAATTATATATATTATTATTTTATTTCTTTATTTTTGTTATTGTATGTGTGTGTGTTGGGGGGATGTTTTGACTACATGTATGACTGTGCACTGCATGCATACCTGGTGCCTGAAGAGTTCGAAGGAGGGAGTCCGGTCCCCCAGAACTAGAGTTATGAACAGTTATGAATTTCCATGTGGTTGCTGGGAATCAAACCTGGGCCCTCTGGAGGAGCAGCCAGCACTCCTGACTGCTGAGCCATTTCTCCATACACCTCCACATTTTAAAAAAGCATGTTTAACTCACAGCGTTGAGCCTTGAGACAGTTCCCAGGAGACATATAGCATCATTCTCTCATGGTAAATGGCTGGAATTAAATCGGATGTGTATCAGCACACCAGTGTCGATCTCATTCTGTTTTGAGGGGGACAGGGCCTCAGTTTTGCTAGTCAGGTCTTGAACTTGCCATGTAGTTGTGGATGACCTTAAACTTCTGACCCCCCCCCCCGACTTCAAGTACTAGGGCTACAGGTGTGCTCTGCCACGCCTGGCTCCTCTGATTTTCTTCTTCATTTTCTTTCTGCCTTTGAGACAGTCTCTCTATGCATACCTGGCTGTCTTGGAACTTGCTTTATAGATCAGGATAGCCTTGAACTCACAGAGAGCTGGGGTTAAAGGCATGAACCACCATGCTCGGCCTCTTCTGAATTCCTTATGCCAGCAAATCTCTATGGGCTCCTCAAACCAGAACATTGACTCCAAAGCTCAGAGGAGCTAAGTCTAAAGCGCTGTTTCTCCTGAGACTCTATGTGTTGATGTAGACTCCAGATTTGCACCATGATAAGTCAGCTTGCAATCCTGTCACTGAGCCGGCTGCTCCTCTAAGGGGTGACTCCATAATTGGTCCCAGGGTACATGCTAGAATCGGATCCTCCAGCAGCTCAGGGAGACAGGGGAGATCTGGTTTCCCTGGTGCCTCTGCATACCCCTGAAGAGGCTATTCAACAAAGGCAGGCCCAGGCCAGTGCTGTGGGGAGCAGTCTGTCCAGTGGGAAGTGCCCCACAGGGTGTATGAATCTGGATCCTTGATTCTATCACGCTCTGCTTGCCCGTGTGTGTGTGTGTGTGTGTGTGTGTGTGTGTGTGTGTGTGTGTGTG
>NW_021604579.1:1498457-1505274 GCF_004785775.1 Grammomys surdaster | reverse complement strand
GTGTGTGTGTGTGTGTGTGTGTGTGTGTGTGTGTGTGTGTGTGTGTGTACACGCGCTGTTTCCTACAGGCTTTGTAGGTATCTAGACAAAACACAGCTCTCACCTCAAAGCAAAAAGAGCCACATAGGAGTGACTGTGTCCTGAGAATATGGATTCAGGTTGCCTCAAATACCATGTTCTGGCATGGAGATGGTTTTATAACATTATTATAGCTTCAGGACAAAAGAAAGCCATAAATCAAGGTGTTTTCAAATACAGTAGTGGGGACCTTGGGTAAGAGGGTCACTGTAATGCAAAGGAACCTCTGCCCTGAGCCTTTGTGCTCCCTGTGGACTGGCGAAAGCTAGAAGTCTGTTCATTTATTTCAGGACATACAGGATGTTCTGTCAGACATAGAAATGGGGAATGGGAGCTATAGAGATGTGTCAGTGTTTGGAGCACTGGCTGCTCTTTCAGAGGATCCGGGTTAAATTCCCAACACCTCTATGGTGGCTCACAACCATTTGTGACTTTAGTTCTAGGAGATCCAACGTCCTCTCCTGGCCTCCTTAGGCACCAGGCAAATGCACAGTGCACAGACATTCATCCAGGCAAAACACATAAACACAAATAAATCTTTTTTTTTAATGTAATTTTTTTTCTTTTTTTTTTTATTGGATGATTTATTTACATTTCCTATGTTGTCCCCTTACCCCATCCCCCACTCCCACCTCCCCACCCTCAAAATTCCCACCCCCTGGGGCATCCAGCCTTCATGAGGTCAAGGTTCTCTTCTTCCACCTATGCCCAGCAGGGCCCTCCACTTTTACATATTCAGCTGAAGCCCTGGATCCCCCCCTAAGTGCTCCCAGGCTGGTGGTTTAGACCCTGGGAGCTGTGGTTGGTTGGTATTGTTGCTCTCCTCATGGTGCCACAAACCCTTTCAGCTCCTTCAGTCTTCACTCTAACTCCTCTATTGAGAACCCCATGATCAGTTCAATGGCTAGTTGTGAGCATCTGCCTCTGAATATGTCTGACTCTTGAAGGCCTCTGAGGAGATATCCATATCAGGCTCTTATCAGCATGCACTTCCTGTCTTCCACATCAGCATCTACCTTTGGTGATTGCACATGGGATAGATACTCAGGTGGGGTGGTCTTGAGACGGCCCCTCCTTCAGTTTCTGTCCCTCACTTTGTCTCCATATTTGCTCCCTTGAGTATTTTGTTGCTCCTTCTAAGAGGGACCGAATCACCCTCACTTGGTCTTCCTTCTTTATGGGCTTCATGTGGCCTGTGAGTTGCATCTTGGGCATTTCAAGGTTCTAGGCTAATATCCAATAATCAGTGAGTGAATACCATGTGTCTTCTTTTGTGATTGGCTTACCTCACTCAGGATGATAATTTCTAGTTCCATCCATTTACCTCTCGAATTCACTGTTTTTAATAGCTGAGTAATACTCCATTGTGTAAATATACCACATTTTTTGAATCCATTCCTCAGTTGAAGGACATCTGGGTTCTTTCCAGCTCCTGGCTATTATAAATAAGGCTGCTATGAACATAGTTGAGCATATGTACTTGTTATATGTTCGAGCATCTTCTGGGTATATGCCTAGGAGTGGTATAGCTGGATCCTCGGGTAATGCTATGTCCAATTTTCTGAGGAACCGACAGACTGATTTCCAAAGTGGTTGCACCATCTTGCAGTCCCACCAACAATGGAGGAGTGTTCCTCTTTCTCCACACCCTCGCCAGCATCTACTATCACCTGAGTTTTTAATCTTAGCCATTCTGACTGGTGTGAGATGGAATCTCAGGGTTGTTTTGATTTGCATTTCCCTGACGACTAAGGATGCTGAACATTTCTTTAGATGCTTCTCGGCCATTCGAGTTTCTTCCGTTGAAAATTCTTTGTTAAGCTCTATACCCCATTTTTTAATAGGGTAATTTGGTTGTCTGGAGTCTAATTTCTTGAGTTCTTTGTATATATTGGATATTAGCCCTCTATCAGATGAAGGATTGGTAAAGATCTTTTCCCAATTTGTTGGTTGTCGTTTTGTCCTATTGACAGTGTCCTTTGCCTTACAGAAACTTTGCAATTTTATGAAGTCCCATTTGTCAATTCTCGATCTTAGAGCATATGCCATTGGAGTTCTGTTCAGGAACTTTTCCCCTGTGCCCAAGTATTCGAGGCTTTTCCCCACCTTCTCTTCTATTAGTTTCAGTGTATCTGGTTTTATGTGGAGGTCCTTTATCCACATAGACTTGAGCTTTGTACAAGGGGATAAGAATGGATCAATTTTCATTCTTCTACATGTTGTCTTCCAGTTGAACCAGCACCATTTGTTGAAAATGCTGTCCTTTTTCCACTGGACAGTTTTAGCTCCTTTGTCAAAGATCAAGTGACCATAGGAGTGTGGGTTCATTTCTGGGTCTTCAATTCTATTCCATTGATCTTCCTGCCTGTCTCTGTACCAATACCAGGTAGTTTTTATCACTATTGCTCTGTAGTACAGCTTGAGGTCAGGGATGGTAATTCCTCCAGAAGTTCTTTTATTGTTGAGAATAGTTTTCGCTATCCTGGGTTTTTTGTTATTCCATATGAATTTGAGAATTTCCTTTTCTAACTCTGTGAAGAATTGAGTTGGGATTTTAATGGGGATTGCATTGAATCTGTAGATTGCTTTTGGCAAGATGGCCATTTTTATTATATTAATCCTGCCAATCCATGAGCATGGGAGATCTTTCCATCTTCTGAGATCTTCTTCAATTTCTTTCTTCAGAGACTTGAAGTTCTTGTCATACAGGTCTTTCACTTGCTTGGTTAGATTCACACCAAGGTATTTTATATTATTTGCAACTATTGTGAAGGGTGTCATTTCCCTAATTTCTTTTTCAGTCTGTTTATCTTTCATGTAGAGGAAGGCTACTGATTTGTTTGAGTTGATTTTATAACCAGCCACTTTGCTGAAGTTGTTTATCAGGTTTAGGAGTTCTCTGGTGGAAGTTTGGGGGTCACTTAAGTATACTATCATATCATCTGCAAATAGCGATATTTTGACTTCTTCCTTTCCTATTTGTATCCCTTTGACTTCTTTTTGCTGTCTAATTGCTCTGGCTAAGACTTCCAGTACTATATTGAATAGGTAGGGGGAGAGTGGGCAACCTTGTCTAGTCCCTGATCTTAGTGGGATTGCTTCAAGTTTCTCTCCATTTAGCTTGATGTTGGCTACTGGTTTGCTGTAAATTGCTTTTACTATGTTTAGGTAGGGGCCTTGAATTCCTGATCTTTCCAAGACTTTTATCATGAAGGGATGTTGAATTTTGTCAAATGCTTTCTCAGCATCTAGTGAGATAATCATATGGTTTTTTTCTTTAAGTTTGTTTATATAGTGGATTACATTGATGGATTTCCGAATATTGAACCATCCCTGCATTCCTGGGATAAAACCTACTTGATCATGATGGATGATTGTTTTGATGTGGTCTTGGATTCGGTTTGCTAGAATTTTATTGAGTATTTTTGCATCGATGTTCATAAGGGAGATTGGTCTGAAGTTCTCTTTCTTTGTCGGGTCCTTGTGGGGTTTGGGTATGAGTATAATTGTAGCTTCATAGAACGAATTGGGTAGTGTTCCTTCTGTCTCTATTTTGTGGAATAGTTTGAAGAGAATTGGTATTAGGTCTTCCTTGAAGGTCTGATAGAATTCAGCACTAAAACCATCTGGTCCTGGGCTTTTTTTAGTGGGGAGGCTTTTGATGACTGCTGCTATTTCCTGAGGGGTTATGGGACTATTTAGATGGTTTATCTGCTCCTGGTTTAACTTCAGTACCTGGTATCTGTCTAGGAAATTGTCCATTTCATCCAGGTTTTCCAGTTTTGTTGAGTATAGGCCTTTGTAGTAGGATCTGATGATTTTTTGAATTTCTTCAGTTTCTGTTGTTATGTCTCCCTTTTCAGTTCTGATTTTATTAATTTGGATACTGTCTCTGTGCCCTCTGGTTAATCTGGCTAAGGGTTTATCTATCTTGTTGATTTTCTCAAAGAACCAACTCCTGGTTTTATTGATATTTTGTATTGTTCTTTCTGTTTCTATTTGGTTGATTTCAGCCCTGAGTTTGATTATTTCCTGCCTTCTACTCCTCCTGGGTGTATTTGCTTCTTTTTGTTCTAGAGCTTTTAGTTGTGCAGTCAACTTGTTAGTGTGTGCTCTTTCCAGTTTCTTTTTGTAGGCACTTAGAGCTATGAGCTTTCCTCTTAGCACTGCCTTCATGGAGTCCCACAAGTTTTGGTATGATGTGTCCTCATTTTCATTGAATTCTAAAAAGTCTTTTATTTCTTTCTTTATTTCTTCCTTGACCAAGTCATCATTGAGTAGAGAGTTGTTCAGTTTCCATGTGTACGTGGGTTTTCCATTGTTTTTGTCATTATTAAAGACCAGTCTTAGTCCGTGGTGATCTGATAAGATGCAAGGGATTATTTCAATCTTTTTGTATCTGTAGAGGCTTGTTTTGTGACCAATTATATGGTCTATTTTGGAGAAGGTACCATGAGGTGCTGAGAAAAAGGTATATTCTTTTGTTTTAGGATGAAATGTTCTATAGATGTCTGTTAAGTCCATTTGGTTCATAACTTCTGTTAATTTCAAAGTGTCTCTGTTTAGTTTCTCTTTCCATGATCTGTCCATTGCTGACAGTGGGGTGTTGAAATCCCCCACTATTATTGTGTGAGGTGTAATGTGTGTTTTGAGCTTTAGTAAAGTTTCTTTTATGTATGTAGGTGCCCTTGCATTTGGAGCATAGATGTTCAGAATTGAGAGTTCACCTTGGTAGATTTTTCCTTTGATGAGTATGAAGTGTCCTTCCTTATCTTTTTTGATTAATTTTGGATGAAAGTCGATTTTATTTGATATTAGAATGGCTACTCCAGCTTGTTTCTTGGGACCATTGGCTTGAAAAATTGTTTTCCACCCTTTTATTCTGAGGTAGTGTCTGTCTTTGTCACTGAGGTGCGTTTCTTGTATGCAGCAAAATTCTGGGTCTTGTTTGTGTATCCAGTCTGATAGTCTGCGTCTTTTTATTGGGGAATTGAGACCATTGATGTTAAGAGATATTAAGGAAAAATGATTGTTGCTTCCTGTTATTTTTGTTATTAGAGGTAAAGTTATGTTTGTATCTTTTTTGGGGGTTGTTGGAAGATTACTTACTTGCTTTTCCTAGGTTGTAGTTTCCCTCCTTGTGTTGGCATTTTCCATCAATTATCCTTTGAAGTGCTGGGTTTGTGGGAAGATATTGTGCAAATTTGGTTTTGTCATGGAATATCTTGGTTTCACCATCTATAGTGATTGAGAGTTTTGCTGGGTATAGTAATCTGGGCTGGCAATTGTGTTCTCTTAGTGTCTGTATGATGTCAGTCCAGGCTCTTCTGGCTTTTATAGTCTCTGGTGAGAAGTCTGGTGTAATTCTTATAGGTCTGCCTTTATATGTTACTTGACCTTTTTCCCTTACTGCTTTTAGTATTTTTTCTTTGTTTTGTGCATCTGATGTTTTGATTATTATGTGACGGGAGGTATTTCTTTTCTGGTCTAGTCTATTTGGTGTTCTGTAGGCTTCTTGTATGTTTATGGGCATCTTGTTCTTTAGGTTAGGGAAGTTTTCCTCAATAATTTTGTTGAAGATATTTACTGGTCCTTTAAGTTGGGAATCTTCATTCTCATCTATACCTATTATCCTTAGGTTTGGTCTTCTCATTGTGTCCTGGATTTCCTGGATGTTTTGAGTTAGGAGTTTTTTGCATTTTGCATTTTCTTTGACAACTGTGTCAATATTTTCCACCGTATCTTCTGCATTTGAGATTCTCTCTTCTATCTCTTGTATTCGGTTGGTGATGCTTGCGTCTGTGACTCCTGATCTCTTTCTTAGGTTTTCTATCTCCATGGTTGTCTCCCTTTGAACTTTCTTTATTGTTTCTATTTCTAGTTTCAGATCCTGAATGTTTTTGTTTAATTCCTTCTTTGTGTTTTCTTCCATTTCTTTAAGGGATTTCTGTGATTCCTCTTTAAGGGCTTCTATCTGTTTACTTGTACTCTCCTGTATTTCTTTAGGGGAGTTACTTAATTCCTTCTTATAATCCTCTATCATCATCATGAGAAGTGATTTTAATTCTGAATCCTGCTTTTCAGGTGTGATGGGGTGTTCAGGGCTTGCTATATTGGGAGAACTGGGCACTGATGATGCCAAGAAACTTTGGTTTCCGTTGCTTATGTTCTTGCGCTTGCCTTTCGCCATCTGGTTAACTCTAGTGGTACCTGCCCTCACTGTGTAAAACTGGAGTCTGTATTTCCAGTTATCTTGCTTATTGCAGAGCTCCTCAGAGTCCAGAGGTCTCTGTGGTCTTATGCTCCTAATCTCCTGGGTGGAATAACTCCTGGGACTCAGGCCACCTCTTGGATCTGGAAATCCTTCTGCTCTGAGTGCAGTGGGTCCCCGATGACTCAGGATTCAGTTTCAGCTGCTATGAGTGCAGTGGCTCCAGCTGCTCTGAGTGCAGTGGCTCCTGGATGGCTCAGGATTCAGTTTCTCAACAGGACAGGAGCAGACCAACTCTGTGTCAGCTGCTCTGAGTGCAGTGGCTCCTGGATGACTCAGGATTCAGTTTCTCCACAGAACAGGAGCAGACCAACTCTGTGTCTGCTCCAGCCCAGAGGACCAGGCAGGGGCAGAAGGGAAGTGGAATTCCGGAGGGGCGGGGTTTGGGTAGCTGCTGTGCCCTGGATGTCCCTGGCTCCCCGATCTATCTCTGGGGTTTAGGGAGTGAGATGGAGTTCTTACCAGCTG
>NW_021604579.1:1494652-1498447 GCF_004785775.1 Grammomys surdaster | reverse complement strand
AGTGCAGTGGCTCCTGGATGACTCAGGATTCAGTTTCTCAACAGGACGGGAGCAGACCGACTCTGTGTCTGCTCCAGCCCAGAGGACCAGGCAGGGGCAGAAGGGAAGTGGAATTCAGCTGCTCTGAGTGCAGTGGCTCCTGGATGACTCAGGATTCAGTTTCTCCACAGGACAGGAGCAGACCGACTCTGTGTCTGCTCCAGCCCAGAGGACCAGGCAGGGGCAGAAGGGAAGTCTTTAATGTAATTTTTAAAAAATGTTTTAAGAAGCGGGCAATCAGAGGCTAGTAAGTAAACTGAAGACAGTCTAAGATAATGTGACTCTGGATTCAAGAGCCCTGATAGGTTGGCCCTTCTTTGAACAGACCATAGTCTTGACTTAAGGATAAAACTTCGGTGGGTGAAGAGACAGGGTGTGGGGGTTCCTGGGTGCGGACTATGGGCTTATGCTTGAGGAGACACCACAAGCCAGCGTCACACAGTCCTTGCCCTTGGGGGACATATAGCCTGAAGCAGGAGACAGGCAAGAGGCAATTGAGGACCGGGTGTGCATGCTATGAGAAAATAAAGCCAAGCGATTCAGTGAGAGCTGTTGGAGTGGAACAGACTCTGAGGAAGGGATCTGTGAGGCGAGGCTGAGATATGGAGGCGGGGCTGAGATGCGGAAACGGGAGGTGGAGGGTAGGGGGGTAGAAGGGGAAGAAGTCTGCAGCCAGAACAACCCACTCTGCAAATGCCCTGAGGCAGAATCAAATTCGAAATTGTGGAAGAACAGAACAGTCCAAGTGGCTAAAGTTTGGCAGGAAGGAAAAAGAGTGAGGTGAGAGACCAGATACCGTCTACCCATACTCCATAGCGCAGAGCGTCCCTCTACATTCAGACTTGGGCTTGGCTGCTATCACTGACCCTTTCTGTGTTTGAATGCTGGGATCCTGGACAAGCTGAGAGCTAAGGCAGAGAAGCCCCACTCCCTGTTCCCCAGAAGCCACCTCTTCAAGGGCCCTGATTCTCTCTTGCCCAGTCTTAGCCCTATAATCCAAGCCTGTAGCACTGTGCACTGCTCTAGCCTCCAGCTATCCCTGCCATGATCCACCCCCCCCAACTTCCTCCCAAAAATAAGCTTCCAGTAGGACTCAGAGGGACTCTAGATAATCCTCATAGCCTTCTAACCCCAAACCAGCCCCAAGCTCCCAGGGATTCAGCTATAGAGGACAGTGTATGGGGTTGTGGGTAGCAGAGAGCAGCACAAGGCAGGAGACGGCAGAGATTCCAGACTAGATAAGCTGCTGGGGACCAGGAGGGGGCCCAGCACGTTCCTGGGTGGTGATGCTATCCCCTCTCCCACCAACGGTGGCAAGCAGGAACCTCTGACTCCCCCAGAGGGTGAGGGAACTGTCAGTTGTGGGAAGATAGGACTCTTACAGGATGGCCCACCACACCAGAGGCAGGAGGGGCTGGGCTGATGTTAATTAGGGGCCCTGTAATTAAGGCATTTGGGGGTTGGTTCAGTCATTCCCGGGGATAGAGTAGGCACAGCCTATAGAACAGGCTGGGAGGAATTTGGTCTCAGCTCCCCATCCATTCTTCCTTTGCTATGTCCTGTGCCCACCATTTGCCCCTCCCAGGCTGTGTTTGCAAACTGGACTCACACCCACCTTGGCTCATGGGGTACCACACCCAACAATACTTTCTTTCTCTCTACCTTACTCTACCCTGCTCAGCCTCCAAGACCCTGGCAAGCCCAGTCTTATACACAAGGCTTTTTTGAACTAACCCTTCCAGAGTGATCACGCCTTCATGCTATGTAAGAACACAGGAGAGAGGACTAGCAGCC
This sequence comes from Grammomys surdaster, assembly GCF_004785775.1. Classification (NCBI taxonomy): domain Eukaryota; kingdom Metazoa; phylum Chordata; class Mammalia; order Rodentia; family Muridae; genus Grammomys; species Grammomys surdaster. Next base: position 1,496,614 of record NW_021604579.1, on the reverse strand, counting down.
TGCTCGGCACACAGCAGACCAGAACCAAGACCCAAGACTTATGACTTCCCCACTAGAGTTCTTTCCCCAGTCCTGTGGTCCACAAACCATGAGCCTGAACATCGTATGGGAAATCCAGGACACGAACCAAAGCCTACCAAAGGGTCATGAAGGGCAGGCATTTAGCCAGCATCTCCTTCATTCGGGATTCTGAAGCAGGGATTGGGTGTGATGATGAACACAGGGGACAGAATACAAGACAGAGAACTGGGAGATGGCCTTCCCAGCCATGATCCCACTTCTGTGCCAGCCTCCTCTCAAGAGTGGGCTTCTGCATTCTTGAGGTTTCCAAGGGTTACCTAACTGTGAGCCAAGAAAGACCCGAAGAAGACTTAGGCTGGCACTGTGTGTGCCAGTCATCTTTCAGTCACCATGACAAAGCACCTGAGACATCAACTTAAAAGGAGAAAAGGTTTGTTTGAGCTCATGGTTTCAGTCTGTGATGGTTTGTATATGTTTGGCTCACGGAGTGGTACCATTAGAAGGTGTGGCCCTGCTGGAGTAGGTGTGGCCTTGTTGAAGTAGGTGTATCGCTGTGTGTATGGGCTTTATAAGCTCCTCATCCTAGCTGCCTGGAAGTCAGTATTCTGCTATTCACTATTCAGGATAAGAATTACTGCTTGTGCTGGAGGCCTGCATCCTCTGGGCCCTGGAACCCCATCCCTTGTCCGAATTAAGTCATTCCCCCCCCCAAATCAGATGAAGATATAGAACTCTCAGCCCCTCCTGCTCCATGCCTGCCTGGACTCTGCCATGATTCTGCCTTGGTGACAATGGACTGAACCCCTGAACCTGTAAGCCAGCCCCAATTAAATGTTGTCCTTATAAGAGTTGCCTTGGTCATGGTGTCTGTTCACAGCAGTAAAATCCTAACAAAGACACAGTCCATGTGACCTAATCTCACTTCACTAAGTCTTCCCTCCCTCCCTCTCTCCCTTCTTCCCTCCCTCCCTCCCTCCCTCCTCTTTCCCTCTCTCTTCTCCTTCCCACTCCCCCTTTTCTTCTCTCTCCCTATCTTTCCAGAGAGGGAGTTTGTGGGCAGGGTCTCACCATGAAGCCCAGGCTGGTCCTGAAGTCATGGCAATCCTCCTGCCTCAGCCTCTCATCAAGTGATGGGATTTCAAGTAAGTCACCACACCCAACTTGGCCTCAGTTTTAAAGTCCCTCCTCCCACCAAGGTTAATGACCAGGCCTTTCAGGGACACTTCCAACCCACAGCTCTGTAGAGCAGGCAGGCAGCAACAGGTGATGTGGTAGGCGAAGAGGAACACTGCAGAGAGTAAAACCAGCCAAGTAAGCCCAGGAGCTGGGGCTCTGATTGGGGGTGTTGGAGTGGGGGAGACTTAGTTCGGACAAGGGATGGGGTTCCAGGGTCCAGAGGATGCAGGCCTCCAGCACAAACAGTAACGCTTATCCTGAAAGTCTGGAGAAAGTGCTATAAGATTTGAGTGTGGGGAATTGTGTGGGTACGTGTGTGCACATGTATGTGTCTGGCGAAGATCTGTGGCTGCCATTCCAGCAGAGGGCTGGAAGAGAAGCAGATGTCTTCATGACCTGCCCAGAGGCTCTCCTCTCTCACAGCCCTCTCCTGTCAGGCAGTCAGGGAAGGAGAAGTAAATGGCTGGGTGTGCAGATTCTATAGTCTTTGGGGGCCGGGTCAGTGCCTCAGAAGAGTCAGGCAAGGCTTGTGGTTCCTGTGCTGTGTAGACTGGAAGCATCTTCTCAGGTGGTGGGTGGTGGGTGAGTGGGTGGCTGGGGAGGATGGGCAGATAGCTGCTGAGATGTCATGTGCAAGTGGTGAATGTCTGGGACCTAGGAACCCTCACTCCCCTTTCTCCAGAGCTGCAGGATGCTGGGGACAGAGGGGCTGCAGGGAGCTGGGGACAGAGGGGCTGCAGGATGCTGGGGACAGAGGGGCTGCAG
>NW_021604579.1:1493485-1494642 GCF_004785775.1 Grammomys surdaster | reverse complement strand
GCTGGGGACAGAGGGGCTGCAGGATGCTGGGGACAGAGGGGCTGCAGGATGCTGGGGACAGAGGGGCTGCAGGATGCTGGGGACAGAGGGGCTGCAGGGGGCTGGGGACAGAGGGGCTGCAGGATGCTGGGGACAGAGGGGCTGCAGGGGGCTGGGGACAGAGGGGCTGCAGGATGCTGGGGACAGAGGAACTGCAGGGGCTAGGGACAGGGAGGTTTCAGGGGGCTGGGGACAGAGGGAGGCTGCAGGATACTGGGGACAGAGGGGCTGCAGGGGCCTGGGGACAGAAGTGGATGCAGGGGGTTGAGAGGAAAGGGGGAAGGGTGAGAGTGGAGTGGCAGGATGGCTCTGAGAGACTTCACTGACACCTGGGAATCTCTGTATGTTCTCATCTTTTCTACCTGCCCAGTGCCCAAGGCCACATCCTATACCTGAAAGACTCTATCCTGCTTGGATAGCTGAGCCCAGTTCTGTCCATCTCCATTTGAGGCACTCAAGCCAGGCTGGACCAAACCAGTAGAGAGAACTGGACCCAGAAGGTCTGTGAAGTGGGTGAGAGGCCAAGCTAAGATAAGATGGACCCAGTCCTGTTTTTCCCTTGATCTTGAGGGAAGAGTGGCAAGGTCAGACTGTGCAGAAGCTGCTAGGGGCCTCCAGATACCGCTGGGTAGCTGGGCATGGGCAGGACCTGAAGAGCCCGATGGAGAGGGAGGGAGCTTTCCAATGCAGATGTCTCAGCCAGCAGGGGGCACTGGTGCTGCAGAAATCCCACCCAGTGGCCATCAAGGAGTTTGATGGCATGAAGTCTCAAGACCTGGAGCATGGATGAACCTGGCAGTAGAGCCAGAGATGAGCTGGGCAGACCACAAGAAACTCTTGGGCTTGGAAGCTGGCTGCTGCTTTCTGTGACTTTGGAGAAGCCATTGTTTGCTAGCGTAGGTGGTGTGGCGGCAGGAGTGGCTGGAGGATGGGGTATGAGAGTGACTGCAGACTAGTTCCATCACAGTGGCAGTCAGGAATTGAGACTCCACACAGTAACTCACTAGATATAACCATCTAGCTCCAACCTGACAGCTCTACATATGCCAAGTCGTCCCCAGTGCCCAAAGGGCCCACAACCTCCCCAAACAGTGCGAACAGCTGGGGATAGCCCACAA